>NC_072481.1:98136299-98463521 GCF_027574615.1 Eptesicus fuscus | reverse complement strand
GCTGAAAACATAAGTGTATACCAAAAAATTCCCATGGGCTAGAAAGACAAATACCACTTAAGCAACATAGTACAATATAATGTGAATATACAAAAAATCTCTTGCATTTTCATTGTAGAAATAAACACTTAAAAAGTGAAATTAACAAGTGACACCATGTAAACTAAAATAAAAAAATTAAATACTTAGGAATAAACTTAATGAAAGATTTGCAAGATTGTATTCTGAAAACTATGAAACATTACAAAAGGAAACTAAAGAAGACTTCAGTGGAGAGATGTATTGTGTTCATGAACTGGAAAATCAATGTGGTTCAGACTAATGCTAACTGAGACACAGAGCTTCATCTTATTTTGGAGATTTTTTTCAGGCCCACATCTTAAAAAAAAAAAATGTTTTTATTGATTTGAGAGAGAGAGAGAAAGGAAGACGGAGAGATAGAAACATCGATAAAAGAGAAACATCAACACTGATCAGCTGCCTCCTGCAGGCCCCTGCTGGGGATTGAGCCAGCAACCTGGGCATGTGTCCTGACTGGGAATTGAACTGGGGACCTCTTGGTGCATGGGTTGATGCTCAACCACTGAGCCACACCAGCCAGGCAAGCCCACATCTTTTCATGCATCACCTTTACCCAATCTGTTCACCCATTCATCCTTTGCATATCTATACTAATAAAAGGGTAATATGCTAATTAGATCAGGAGACCTTTCGGGAGACCTTCTGAACATCCTTCCAGACAAAGCCATGGTAGCGGGGCCAAGGCAGAGATGGTTAGGGGCAATCAGGCCAGGAGGGGAGGGTAGTTGGGGGCGAGCAGGCTGGCAGTAGGGAGCAGTTGGGGGCAATCAGGCTGGCAGAGGGGGAAAAAAAGGTGATCAGGCCAGCAGCGGGGGCAGTTGGGGGTGAGCAGGCCAGCAGGCAGAGTGGTTAGGGGTGATCAGGTAGGCAGGCAGGTGAGCGGTTAGGAGCCAGAGGTCCCCGATTGCGAGAGGGATGTCCGACTGCCGGTTTAGGCCCAATGGGATGTCCGACTAAACCGGCAGTCGGACATCCCCTGAGGGGTCCCAGATTGGAGAGGGTGCAGGCCGGGCTGAGGGACACCCCTCCCCCCAGCCGTGCATGAATTTCGTGCACTGGGCCACTAGTCCTATACAGTAAAAGGCTAATATGCAAATTGTCCTCTTGACCAGGAGTCGACTGGGAGTTCAACCGGGAGTTCTACCAGGGGGCTGGGCCAGCGGGCTAACCACCCATGGCCCCTCCCAAAAGCCATCCTGGCCCAATCGGCCCCATTCGGCCCTAATTGGGGCGGACTGGCTGGACCCCACCCCACCCCACCCATGCATGAATTCTTGCACCGGGCCTCTAGTCCTATCTAATAAAAGAGTAATATGCAAATTGACCATACCTCCGCTACACCAACAAGCCATGCCCACCAGCCAATCAGGAGTGAGTATGCAAATTAACCCAACCAAGATGGCTGCGGCCACAGAGAGAGCAAGAGGCTTGAGTTGCCCCTGGTGATGGAGGAAGCCAAGCTTTCTGCACACCCTTGCAGGTCCAGGCCTCCACTTAAGACTACAAAGTTTCAATTATAGAAGATAAATAAATCCAAAAAAAAAATGGCTACGGCCACGGAGCAAGCAGGAGGCTTGGCTCCGCTCAAGGCTACAAAGTTTCAATTATAGAAGATAAATCCCAGATACCAGGGCCTCTGCTTGGGTCGCTGGGGGGCGTGGCCAGCCTGCAAACCACCACAGGCCCCTTGCCCAGGCCGCCCCATGCCCCAAGGGAGCCCCCACCCTGATCCGGGACACCCTTCAGGGCAAACCAGCTGGCCCCCACCCATGCACCAGACCTCTATCCTATCTAATAAAAGAGTAATATGCAAATTTTACCATCACTCCAACACACAAGATGGCTGCCCCCATATGGTCAAAGATGGCTGCCCCCATGTGGACACAAGATGGTCACCACAAGATGGCCAGCAGGGGAGGGCAGTTGGGAGAGACCAGGTCTGCAAGGGAGGGCAGTTATGGGTGATCAGGCCAGCAGGGGAGGGCAGTTGGGAGGGACCAGGCCTGCAAGGGAGGGAAGTTGGGGGCAAATGGGCCTACAGGGAAGGGCAGTTGGGGGTCCCAGGCCTGCAGGGGAGAGCATTTGGGGGGACCAGACCTGCAGGGGAGGGCAGTTAGGGGCAATCGGGCTGGCAGGGGAGCAGTTAGGCATCAATCAGGCTGGCAGGGGAGTGGTTAGGGGGTGATCAGGCTGAAGCGGTTAGGGACAATCAGAAAGGCAGGCACGCGAGCACTTGGGACCCAGCAGTCCTGGATTGTGAGAGGGATGTCCGACTGCCTGGGAAGACATCCCTCGAGGGGTCCCAAATTGGAGATGGTGCAGGCTGGGCTGAGGGACACCCCCCCATGCACAAATTTTGTGCACCGGGCCTCTAGTATAAATATAAGTGTATATATATATATATATATATATATATATATATATATATATGAGTGTGTCTGTATACACATACATATAAGACATAGATATATGCATGTTATGTGTATATATATGTGTGTGTGCTATACTGCATTATATATTAACTGCCTTTATTAACTTAAATTGCTTGATTTGGGTAGAATTTTGCCCTCCTCCATCACTACCATCCCAGTCCTCCTTCCTTCCCTGTCCCCATGGCTGCTTATCTCTATGCTGCATGATTAGAATTCATTTAATTGAGCACTCTCATGCACACACACACACACACACACACACACACACAACATCCAGGCAGGCATACTTCCTTCACACTTCACCTTCCAATTACTGTTCAATAGTTAACATATTAATTTTTCCATTTCTTTGTTGTTTGCCTATATCTGCCAATATCACTTAACCTAACAACACTCTATTTTCATTTTTCACAGATGAGATTCTTGGACTCAGAGAGGTGTTCACCAGCAGGTGCTTTGCCCCAGGCTCCCATAGACTGCACGCTGGATTTTCTATTCCTTCACCTATGTCCAAGTCTTGTTTATTTTCTTCATTAAAACCTATCTTTCCGAGCTAATTTCTATCAAACACCTTAGTGCTAAGAAACCAAGTTAAAGTTAATGGTTTATAGAATAATGTGTATATTTCCACATGAGGATATAACAGGAATCCCAGGGAGCGAGACAGGAGACATTGCTGACCTCATTACCGGTGGAGGTGTTCGGGGACTATAGGGACGACAGAAGAGATCCAGTCACTTGGGGAGGGGATAAGCAGTCCTGCAGCATCAATAATCACCCCTGTTGCCCAGCCAGTGTGGCTCAGTGATTCAGTGTCAACCTATGAATCAGGTCATGGTTTGATTCCCGGTCAGGGCACATGCCTAGGTTGCAGCTCGATCCCTAGTAGGGGGCATGCAGGAGGCAGCTGATCAGTGATTCTCTCTTGTCATTGATGTTTCTATCTCTTTCTCCCACTCCCTTCCTCTCTGACATCAATAAAAAATATAATTTAAAATAATAATAATCACGCCTGTAGGCTCCTGGAAGTAAATGATGTGGTAAACTCCCAGGCCCGGAAAGTCCTCTTCTCCTGAAAGCTCAACCCCATAGCCAGACAGCTCTGCTCCCCAGCACCCAGCCCAGGGGCAGCCAGTGCCCAATTTACGCCTGCCAGTGACCTCATTCAAATGAAGGAGATGAGTCAACATTCACACAAAGACCTTCTGGCCTGCAATCTGAGAGCAGGTTTAGAAAGAACAAAGCAAAGGGGAGAAATGTAACCAAGAACTATCTCTTTATTGCTTTTGAGTTGTTTAAGGGGGTTTTAAGGGATTAAGGCTAAAGAAATGTTGACTGTAGGGAGAGGAACGGATATCAGTTGAACAGAAGAGAGGCTTTGTGCTGACTAAGAGGGGAGGCACATTAAAAGGAAATTCCATCTGGCGGCTGCTCACGGGAGACTGGCGGGAAGTCAAAGGTGAGCCAGAATGCCAGGTTTCCAGCCTGGGGGAAGCCCAGGCACAGCGAGGTCTTTGTGGTTCCCACCGGTTATGAGTAGACAGTCCAGGACCAAGAGAGGTCCCCTGGTCTCCCCTCCCCAACCCCTCCCAAACTCTTAGCCAACACCCGCATCATAAGCTCCGGACACCGAAAGGAGCGAAGCCCCAGGTTGTAGGGAAGCAATGTCCCAGGAGGTCCAGAAAGCCAAAGGTCCCCCAAAACTTCAGGGAGGCAGTAAGATAGACTTGGGAGTGTGATAGGTCCTATTCCATCCCGTTCTCCTCCTAGTTCTTGGTCCCTCCCTCTCTGCAGGACTTCCTGGTGTCTCTCTGACTCATTCATGTCTGTTTATCTGTTATTCTCTGAGAGGTTTCTCCCATATAGATACTATGGATACAACCCCCACCTCCCTCAAACAGATGCATGACCAAGAGGGGATTTCCACTAAGGAGACATTTCCTCAGCACCCTTTTCTATCCCCACCTGCTGCTCACCCGCAGTCAAAGGCACAAAGTGCAGATCAGGGCTCTGGGCAAAAAAAAAAAAAAAAAAAAAAAAAAAGATTTATGCTTTTCTTTCAAGTGAGCACCCTCAAAAAGCCCAATAAACTTTCTATTTTTATCCCTCACCAGATGTTATCCTCTCATTCTTCCAGCAAGCTTGCCAGGTAGTTTGCCTCCATTGGGAAAATCCATCATATCTGGAGAGGCAGGGTAGGGTGGGCTAAGGGTGGGAATGGGAGTTGCCCTTGCTCCTTCCTTCCACACGGACCCTCCCTAGGCCTGTCCATATTCATTTCCTCCTTTAAAGCCCTCTTCAGGACCTTCTTTATTGCTGGAGGTCCTCTCTCTCTCTCTCTCTCTCTCTCTCTCTCTCTCTCTGGTTAGAGAGTAATTGTGTGGTGCCAGGGTAAGTTCTACCTTCCTCCACACCATTTGTCCACACACCTGCTGGGGTGCAGGCTCTGCCGCTGGGAAGCTGTGTGAGAGGGCAGTTGCTTACCGGTCTTGGCCTCTTTTCCCTAACCTTCAGATGAAAGCTGTGCTGAGAGTTGCTAAATCTATGACTGGTGGAGTTCCGTGTGCGCCTTGGCGGGCAGAGACAGTTAGCTCTGGAAACCTGGAAAGCACCTGGTCTATCCGGCGTGCATTAGAGTCATTCACAACGTTTATAAAACTTAACTTCACATAAAAATCTCTCCATCCCAGAAAATTCTGATGCATGGTTTTGAAGCAGAGCTTGGAGATTTTTCTTTTCTTCTATTTTTTTAAATCCCTTAATGATTCCTGACTGATTGACAGACCAGCGACATAGATCTTCTTGCTTGTATCTCCAATACAAAGTGCACCGGATGTGTCTAGTTATTATCTTATCATTAAGTTCATTTGAACAACCACAATTACCAAAGAGGATAATTCTTGACAGAAAAAGAAACCCATAGGCTCACTTCTGTGCCCTGATCTTTTTCTGGAAGCTTGGGTAAGGTTTCAAATTGCAACAGCCAGAGCTAAAACAATCTGTACTCCAACTCAGAGCTTACCTTATCCACTCTGACAGAGCCAGCGCAGGACACGGGACACAGGCCGCAGCTTCTCTGCCCCTCTGCTGCAGCTCCCTGGAAACTGATAGAAAGAGACTTGCTGGATATTGGAGTCTGTAATGAGTTGCTTTAGGATTTGTGGAGGTGGGCTGGAGCGGGTGGATCTCCAGGAGCTGTAGTCATTTTATTTTATTTTATTTTACTTTATTTTATTTTTTATTGTTTAAAGTATTACATATGTCTCCTTTTTTCCTAATTGACCCCTCCCCCGGCCATTCCCACCCCGGGCAAGCCCCCACCGCCCCAGTGTCTGTGTCCATTGGTTATACTAATATGCATGCATACAAGTCCTTTGGTTGATCTCTAACTGCCCCCGACTCCCCTGCCATTTGTCTCAATCTATTTTAAAGACGAGTGTAGGTCTGGGTGGGAAGGGGTAGCGCATACTATTCACTGTGGCTGAGACACATTTACCAGCCCATGAGATGTGGAGCCTTTGGATTTTGTCTACACTTCTTCCTCTAGTTAGGCTCATAATCTTTGCTATGAAGCTCTAGGACTTTCACAAATGTCTGAGCCTCAAGAAGAAAGGCACTGCCCTGGCTGGTGTTGCTAAGTGGTTAGAACGGTGGTCCGCACACTGAAGGGTCATGGGTTCAATTCCCTGTCAGGGGGCTGGGTTGCAGGTTCGATCCCTGGCCCAGTCAGAACGTGTTTGGGAGGCAAATGATTGATGTGCCTTTCCTCTCTATCTCTAAAATCAATCAATCAATTAATTAAAAATTAGAAGAGGAGGAGGAGGAGGAGAAAGGTAGTAGGGTGGCATGAGATGGTTGGGAAAGGTGACTGGGGCCTGATTTGGTGAGGTCTTGCAGACAGGGATAAGTCATGTTCATTCTATGACATGTTGTGCTGGGAAAGCTCTAGAAGAATTTATGCTGGTTTATGTTTCTAAAAGATCATCCTGGCTACTGTACAGAGGATGGCGTGTAGGGATCCGCAGGAGTCAAACAAGGGATGGGATACTATTGCACATGCCCAGGTTAGGGACGAGGGTGGCTTGGATTAGAGTGACAGTAGAGGACATGGCGAGATATAGATAGTTTAGAAGCCGAGGTGCATTTTGGAGGCACCCTTATTAGAATTCGATGATGGATTGAATGTGGAGAATAATAAGAAGAAAATAAATCAAGATTGATTTCTATGTTTTTTTTATTTGAGGAACTGGCTGGATGGTTGTGTAATTAACTGCAAGAGAGGAAACTTAGAAAGGTGTAGGTTTGAGTAGGTGGTGTGAAGATATAAAGAATCACAAGTTATTAAATTGTCAGGTGGATATGTCAAGTAGACAGTAAAATATATGTCTGGAATTCTACTGAGAAGCCAGGACAAGCAATATGAATTTTTAAACTTGAAAATTAGATTTAAAGCAACAGACTACATTATCAATGGTGAGCATATGGACAGAGAAGAGTTGCAAACTTGGGATCCAGCCCTGGTTTACTCCAGAATTTCAAACAGGCCAGAAATTGTGTTAGTCAAGGTCCAATAGAGACAGAACCGCACTCATTATCTAAATAAATAAAAAGTAATACAGACTTGCAATGGGGTCACATTTCAATGAATCCATTATAAGTTGAAACTCTCTTAAGTCGAAAATGCATTTAGTACACCTACCCCAGCAGGTATTAGAGCTTAGCTCAGCTTGAATGTGCTCAGAACACTTCCATTAGCCCACAGTTAGGCAAAATAATCTAACACAAAGCCTGTTTATAATAAAGTGTTGGATATCTCATGTAATTTGTTGAATACTATATTGAAAGTGAAAACAAAATGGTCGCATGAGTACTCACCATGAATAGACACACCATTCATGAAAGTTGAAAATAGTAAATTGAGTCATCATTGAGTGGGGGTGGTCTGTGTAAAGAACTATGAACTAGATACGATGTTAATTAGGTTACAGAAAGAGTAAAAAGGTAACACTAAGATATAGGTGTAGCAACTGCAGGAAGCAGCCACCACCCGTAGGGCTCAGGAAACAAAACAGATAGTCTGAAATATGTAAAGTTAACCTCTAACAAAACTTGTATAAAATAATAAGGAAAAGGAGAGAGAAGAGAAAAATAATTAACATGTATACATACATACAAGTAAAGCAACTATTCATAGCTGTTGCAGTATTAAGTCTGTAAGTGTTCCTAAAGCTGTAGTTGATATTTATGAACTTCCTTCTCCACGACCCCATTCCATGCTTTCTTTGCCTTTAGCCAGGCCTCAGCTGACCAGGGTCCTTTACCTAGTGGAGTGACACCAATCTTCATTCTTGAAGGTCTGAATCTTGAGTGCCCTTGTTTGTTGTTGTTTTGGTTGTGGAAGTGTTCCATTAACTTTTATTATTGGACACTAAAATACTTAGAGATACCTCACAGAATCTCGTAGGCCCCAAACATAGTTTTTCATGCCTCTGTTGTGTAGCAGCAACTCAATTTTTCCTTGATATTGAGACCAATCACCCTATTTCCACAAAGACTAGTCACACCTTTCCTTGTCTGTTGGGTCTTTGTCATGAGAAGCCCCTAATGGCCAGGTGGCAGTTTCATCTACTAGTTCAATAGAACCACTGATGTGTCTTCTGTGGAAGTATTATTTTCTTTGGGAATCAAGACCTTCAAATGAACAGAGCTCAAAATATTGGCGATGGGAAACAAAAATTCTACAAGTGAGTTATTAGGTGTAATAGTAAAAGGACTCCCTCTCACTTCTGCCTCTTGATTTCCAGACACATGCATTGTGGCTAGAAGAGACAGCAGCATAAACTCATCTCTGATTCAAAACATACACCTCATTCTACAAGATATAATCCTATCTGTTTAGACTATTGTATCCCAACTAGCATTGGGGTTGGGACTTTGGTAGGCTATTCATCTTTCTATTAGGACTGTTGTTTCAGTGTGATGAGGTAAATGGTTAAACCGGCTTATCCATTCTATGGGCATGAGCCCACTCTTTTTGCTCTGAAATGAGTTTCTTGCTTGGAATGTGGGCAGAATACCATGAGAGTGAGTAAGGCATCTTCATCTCCACAGATGTGGTACTGACAAGGAAGAAAAATTATTAGTCATGACTCATATCTATTCCAATGAGGATAAATCTCTGATGAAAGGGATTCAATATAATCAATCTTCCACCAGGTGATTGACTGACCTCCCTAGGAAATGTTACAGTATGAGGGCTCAGTGTAGATCTTTGCTATGGCCAATTAGGTATTCAGTGGCAGCAGTTGCCAGGTAAGCCTTGGTGATGTTGAATCCTATGCATAACCTCTATCCCTGCCACCATGGACCCTTTGTTCATGAGGCCAATGATTAAGTACTGGGTGGCTGGGAAAGAGGCTGACTGGCATTCACAGAACATATCCTTTTCTCCTCTTGATTACTGAGCCCTCCACTGCAGTAGACACTCTGGTATGCACTCACAAAGGACACACATCTGCCTGTGCTGTGCCCATTCTGAGTAGCCACCCACATGCCTCTTCCCAGAGCTCCTAGTCACCAACTGTTGCATCCTTTTTGTTCTAAGACCCTGGACACCTTGCCAAACCATTAGTAACGAAGGCAAAATGGACATCCAAATGTACCACTTAAAATTCTGCCCACCAAGAAGATGGTTCTTCAGCATTGTCCCTCAGAGTCACCACTGAGAGGAACTGTAATCCTGTAGCCATCAATTTTCAGCTGTATATTGTATAACAAAATCTGTAAATGAGGCCACAGTCCTTTTTTCTCTTCAGACAACTGGTCATAAGGAACCTCCCCTCATTGGAGTAGAAGGCAATGCAGCCCTAGCCATTTAGCTCAGTGGATAGAGTGTCGGCCTGCGGGCTAAAGGGTCCTGGTTTGATTCTGGTCAAGGGCATGTACCTCGGCTGCAAACTCAAACCCCAACCTGGTCCAAGCGCGTGGGGGAGGCAACCAATCGATGTGTCTCTCTCGCATGGATATTTATCTCTCTGTCTCTCCCCCTCCCTCCATTCTCTCCAAAAAACAATGGAAAAATATCCTCGGGTGAGGATTAACAACAACAACCAAAAAGGGGGAGAGAGAGAGAGAGAGAGAGAGAGAGAGAGAGAGAGAGAGAGAGAGAGAAGAAGAAGAAGAAGAAGAAGAAGAAGAAGAAGAAGAAGAAGAAGAAGAAGAAGAAGAAGAAGAAGGCAAATGCAGCAGGAACGGATATGGAAAGTTTAGGAGTCAAAAACCAAAAGAGAAGTCAAGGTCTCTGCAGCGGATGGAGTCCTGAGGCAAGGTTGTAAAGGCTTGCTATTGGCCCTGCTGGGTACAAGCAAACTGTTTCCCATGGTCCTTACCAATGAGCACGGAAAAAGCATGTGCTAAGACAGTAGCCACATACCAGCTCTCGGTGCTCTGATAAAGTTACTCTATCTGGAATAGTAGGTATAATTGGAACCACTACCTGATAAATAAATCCCATCATTCCCCAGCAGCCATCTGACTCTTGCAGAGGCAGACAGGAAAGTAAAACGGGGTTTCACCGCCCCTGCACCTTTCAATTTCTTGAGGTGGCATTTACCTCTGCAGTTCCCTCAGGAATAAGGTATAGCTTTTATGTTTACTGTCCTGGCAGGAATGGGAAGTTCCAGTGGCTTCTATTCGATCCTTTCAAGCATGATCCTCCTTATTCCATGGGTCAGACAGCCAAGATCGGCATTCTTCTAGTAACTAAGTACAAGGCATTCCTCAGACCACTGCAATGAAGTGTGTGTGTGTGTGTGTGTGTGTGTGTGTGTGTGTGTGTGTTGGGGGTGGGGGGGGTCACAATAAAGTGAGTCATAATCTTTTTGCTGGTAGAGGGTCTTCAATTTGTAAAAAAAAAAAAAAAAAAATGAAACATCTTTGAAGCACAAAACCATGTGTATGTATGTCTATCCATTTTACATTCCTGAAATGGGGAATGACTATGTGGCTGGTCCATGGACCTCTTGGACTCCCAGTGATTTGAAATTAGCCTAAGACTCCATATGCCACCAGGCCACCATTCACCTGCATTTTATTGGTGGCACAGTAGCATTGTGAGTCTCCAGGAATTCACATAAATTCAGAGCCAATACTTAAATCCTGAAAAGCTCTGGGTAATTCCTCTTCCCTGGGGTTCTAGTCATACTAATAAATGGCATCAAGTCTCTGGGGGAAGGTTTCAGCAGGTGCTCTATCACAAACACAGGATTTTGTTTCTCTGGAGAACCTAGACTAATACAGATACTGCGATCAATTAGCCACTACCAAAGAATACCAGCGGCCAAAATACTCTGACTGTCACTCCACCTTGCTTCCCATTACTGTCAATTCCCATTGCTATCAATGTGCCTCTCTTATCTCTAGTGGCCACTTAGCATCTGCTACACCCAAATGCCATCACCTTATTGAAATTTCAGTATAGCAAATTCCATTCTCATATCTACCCAGAGTTCTAAAGAGTACTGATGCTCCTCTCATCTCCATTCCGCACTGAAGGTAGTGTCCTCTGGACTTTCTAGGCAGATGCAGTCTCATTTCTCATTGGCAAGGACCTCAGCCCTGACTTCAGGTTCAAGGATAGGACCAAAATATCACACCTTTGAAAATCTGTTTCCTAGGTCCACTCCTGTTGTCCATTTATGTATCAGTCAGAGTCCAGTGAGGAACCAGAAACCATACCAGTTATTTTAGCAGGGAGAATTTAATGACTACCTGCTATTGGAGGCCTGAAAAAGCAAAAAACAACAACAAAAAACAAAAACAAAAGCATATGAGGTGTGGTGCAAGTAATACTCCAGGAAACAGTAACCACTCAGGGCTGGAATAACAAAAGCAAGATCTTGGATGAGAAGGCCCCTTGGGGCAGGGACTCGGATTTCGAGGCACAGCCACCACCTAGCAGCTGCCGTATCTCTAAGTGCACACGGGCTGATTCTGAGAACGTGGAGAAATGCACATCGAGGTCAGCTGTTGCCCCTGGAACCGATGGAGGCCACCAGGCGAGGGACTTTGTTGTGATGCTGGTGTAGAAATCAGGGACAACAGGAAAGAGCAGATCCATTCTCCTTTCTGCAGCCTGCAGCCGCCCTCTGGCATCACTGGGGCAAAGCCTAACAGCCAGCCAGCTGGCAAAGCAGAAATGCGGTTTGCAGAGTTTCGTGCCCAGCTCGCAGAATGGAGTATAAAAGTGTATTGGAAATTGAGCAACAACAGCCTAATAAACGCACCCAGAAGATTCCACAAGAGAAAACTGTGCTGGGCACTTCTGAAATGGTAATGAGGGACACTCCAAGGCACAGTGCAGTCTCTCCTTGCCTATTCTGTTTGTTTGTTTGTTTGTTGATTTTAGAGAGAGAGAAAAAGAGAGAGATCAATTTGTTCCATTTATTTATGCATCCATTGGTTGATTCTTGTATGTGCCCTGACTGGGGATCCAACACTCTAACCAACTGAGCTACTGGGCCAGAGCTTTCTTTGCCCATTTTCCCCTATTTGAACCATAAAAACTTGAGAATGTAGTTTGCAAAGGCCAAATTCCCCTTGAATGGCAGGAAATGTAGGGAAGGTAAATTGGCAAAGGCAACCCCTCTTGATCAGCTCCATCATCGCCAACCTGCTCAGCACACAGTTCTCTGGCTCAAAGATGTTGAGGGAGCATGGCCATCTGCCTCCTCCCCTCCCGCCCGCCTCTCTTCACTGCTCCTGCTCCTTGCTCCAGCACTCTGCACCCACCCTGTTGGAGAGAGCACAGCCTTGGCTCTCTGTTCTGCTGCAGAGACCCAGGGGAGGTGGGATACTCCTCCACCATTTTAGGGGGCAGGGCCGGGGGCCCAGGCCACGCACCCCTGCTTCTCTCCCACCCTGGGGCCTTCTTCAACGGTGACAGGCCCTCCTCTGCCTGTCCTCACTGCACAGAGATGAGGATGGGCTTTTCGGAAGGATCTTCTGCGTAGATCTAAAGAAAAGCAACTGGTGAAACACACTACAGCCTGTACGAGATGCCTGAGATCCCCTCTGTGGCCACCTTCAGGTTGAAGGCTGTCTGTCAGAGGCTGGAGGCCAGGGTCCAGCCCCACCTCCGCCCTTTCTGGGTTGGAGCTGACCCAGGCATGAGTCAGCCAACTTCTCCCTCCGGATGGATGCCGCTGTCCTGGGACTGAGCGGGCTCAGCCAGAGCCCACCACAGCTTTCCCCTCCAGTCCCACAGGGAGCCTTTCACGTGGTGTTTCCGAAGCTCAGGAGCAGCACTGACCCAATAAGGCCAAGCAGGGCTCGGCAATGAAGTCGCTCTGAGGGAACAGGGCACAGGAACTTAAGTTCACACCAGGGCAGCCCTGCCACCCGTCAGCTGGAGAACTAGGGATGTCATTCTGCCCTCTGGGCTTTCCTTTCCTCACCTGCCAGATTGAAAAACGCGGAAGGAGCGGGGCCAGCATGGGTCAGTGACTGAGCACCCACCGATGAACCAGGAGGTCACAGTTTGATTCCTGGACAGGGCACGTGCCCAGGTTGCAGGTTCAGTCTCCAGTGCGGGGTGTGCAGGAGGCAGCTGATCAATGGTTCTCTCTCTTCATTGATGTTTCTTTGTCTCTCTCCCTCTCCCTTACACTCTGAGATCAATTAAAAAACAAACAAACATGGAAGCAAAAACCAAAACCCTGCGGGCCTGACTCTGGCGGACAGGTGAGCGGGCCTGGCTGCGTGGTCCTCCGGGGAAGCAGCCCCGGGGCCTAGGCTGGACAGGGACGCAAAGAGGGGCTCTTCCGGGACCTCCTTAGCGGGTTGGCGCCGTCTCTCCCCGGGTGGTCAGAGCGGAGCCCGGGGAGGACCCGCTGCCAGAGCCCCGCCCGGCGAGGCCGGAGCCGCCCGGAGAGGCCGGAGCCGCGGGAATTCGGAGCCTCCGCCCTCCTGGCCGCGCCCCCAGGCGCTGAGCAAAGAAACCGCCTCCCGTCCTCCGGGCATCCCGGGCTGGCAGCGCCTTCAGTCCGTCCGGGGCCGGCGGATTCACAGGGGGAGGCTCCTCCCACATTAGACCCAGCTTCTGCCTCGGCCCGGCACGTGTGACCCCACAGCTCCCAGGGCAGCCTCTACCCGAAGACGCCCCCGCGAACGCTAGCAGCGCCTGCGAGGGTCCAGCAATTGGGATCCAAGCCCTTTACTGGAGGAGGAGTTCCTTCCTGGGCCTCTAGGTGGCACGGTTCTTCTCAAGGCCCCTTCGGTGGAACCTGTGCCGGATCTGGGCTGCCGGATCAAGAGGAACCGAGGGCTGGGGAGGGTACAGATGCCCACAGCACCCCACTTCTTTCCCAAGGTGATCAAGCCCCATCGCGCTGCCAGCAGAGAGAGCCCTGGAGACAACAGGTTCCTGAACTGGAACACAGCACCTGGGAGTCACTCTGTGCGGCAGGAAAGGCACAGTCCTCCGTCTGAGTTCTGAGGCCAGCTCTTCCCTCGTAGTGGGCTGCCTGGTATAGTCATTCATTTCTTAGTGTGGGAACTCACTCACTCTCACCCGCTCGCTCGCTCTTGCTCTTCTATACCTGGGACCAAACTACAGATGAGGGAGTACACAGATGAATAAGAGCATCATTCCCCTATCATTCGAATAGAAATATAACTTCCCAGCCCTGGCCTGGTAGCTCAGTTGGTTTGAGCATCCTCCCCACACCCCAAGGTTGTGGGTTTGATCCACCACCACCCCATTCCCCCACCCCTAACCCGTCAGGGCACATTCAAGAAACACCAATCTATAATAATAAAAGCGTAATATGCTAATTAGACAAGACGTCCTTCCTTCCAGACAAAGCTGTGATGGGCCAGGGCCAAGGCCCTTCACAAATTTCATGCACCGGGCCTCTAGTGTATAAATAAGTGATGCAACAAATCAGTGCCTCCCCCACCCCCCCTTCTTCCTCTCTCTCTAAATTCAATTATATATAAAGGTTTCTCAACTTGGCTGTTAGCCTGGAGAAGAAATGTGTGCTTTTTCAAGTGTCCTGGGGAGAAGCAGTTTTGTAAGAGATAATTATAACAGTACACTGAGGTTATAATAAAGGCACGTACAAACTTTTATGGAGGTTCAGGAAGAGGGAAGCTAACTCCTCCAGGACAGTTGAAAGAGGTTTCATGGAGATATGGAATCTTGGTGAGAGCAGGCCTTTGGGAGGCAGGAATGATGGAGATTCACACAGCAGCAGAGTTGAGAGTAGGAACAAGAAGATTTAGGCCATATTTGGAGAACAGTATCACTGTTTTCAGACGAGAGCACAAAAGAATCATCTGAAAAATTACTAGAGCTCATTAGACTTCAGCAAAAGGGCTGGTTGCAGAACATAGCATGTGAGAAAAAATCAATTTTTTTAAAATTCTGGAAGTAAGCAGTTAGTAAATGTAATGAGGGAAAAAATCTCCTTTTGGTAACAATGATAAGCAAAAGACCAAGAAATAAACATAAGAATAAACATGTAGGATGTAGATGAATGAAACTTCAATACTTAGAAGGACACTTGAAGAAACTAGAATTTCTTCTACAATATGTATATATATATAATATATTAAGAATAATGAAGACATAATTCTGGGTAAAAAGACACAAATATACATAGAGCTTCAGTGTGTAATGAGGGGGCACGTCCATAAAATGCACATGTATTCTCAGGGATGAGCAGAGGGAAACTGGGTAACGGTTTGGAATAAGTATAAAAAGATCTCCACCTCACAATCATACTCCAAAATACATTCCCAAACAATTATTCATTGTTTATTTTCCCTCCCTGGTGCCTCTAAATCACCTTGCAGAGTCCTCAGCGAGCCAGTCCCAGTGTCTTCAGGCAAGGTCCTCAGCAAGGACGAACCCCAGGGGCTTTAACACCCGCAAACCCATTCTGCACGAGTTCATTAGTGAGGAAAGGTTGGAAGATTTCTGTTTTACCCTCAGGCACGGAGGCCTAGAGTATTATTGAGGTTAAAACCAGCAGGTGACATTTAGCCCGGTTGTTGAGTTAGAAGCTGTCAAACACAGATATCATAGACCTTGTACTTACACTTTCCTCCTCTCTCATGGGTTGGATTGTGTCTCCCAAAAAGGTATGTTGGAGTCCTATCCCAGACACACACACACGGGACTTCATGATGTGACTTTGTTTTGAACTGGAACCACTGCAGATGTAATTAGGCTAAAATGAAGTCGCGCTGGGTTAGGATGGGCCCTTGATCCAATGTGACAGCTGTCTCTGTAAGAAGATGGCCAAGTGGTGACAGGGATCAGGAGATGCCTGTGAAGACAGGGGCAGGGATTGGAGTGACACGTCTATGACCAAGGGATGCCGAGCATTGCCAGCAACTCCAGAAGCTGGGAGAGGCCTGGGACAGCTTCTCCCTCAGAGAGAACCAACCCTGCCAATATCTCAGCTGTGGATTCCTAACCTCCAGAAGGACATGAGAACACGGTCTGTTGTTTTACGCCACTCAGTCTGTGGTACTTACAGCAGCCTTAGGAAATTAACACAGCCGCCAACAGCAAGAAATATTGTTCAGGCATTATTTGAGAAGTCTACTAACTAACAAATATGATTCTTAATGGAGCCATTAAACTCATATTTTTAATTGTGGAGAGATGACTGGTGGCAGAGGCATACAAGACTATTGGCAGGCACATGAAGAAGCCGAGCCCTCCATCCTCTCAGCCCCTCCCCGCAACCTGTACCCTGGCTTCCCCTCAGAACACCAAAATGCAACTTGGCTGGCTTCCCAGGCAGCTGCCCTCCCCAAGGGGAAGCCACCCAAGCTCCCTTAGTTACTGTGGGGCTGGAGTTGCCTGAGGAGAAAAATGCCTCCCAAATAGCACAAAGGCCCATGGGCAAAGGAATCTTAGGGCGTGGTATTTACCAACCAGACCAGCCCACTTGCTCTGACTTAATTTACAGGAAAATCCCATCCTTCACACATGTCCGGGGCTTGTGACAGTTTAGGTTTTCCAGCAATAATTTCTGACTGGTACAGTGAGAATAACCATCAGCCACTGAAGAGAAGGGGAAGTTCACTGTACCTCCTGTAACCTTTTGTAGATAAGGGAACCAGTGATGAAATCACAGTGAAGATTTAAGCTGAACTGGGAATCTCCTGGCTCCCACCAGCCTCCAATTAGGCCGGTGGGGCAGTTCTTTGCCTGGTGCATGCAGGTCCCTTGTGCTTCAACTTCTTGTGCCTTCTCTTTTTGCCACAAGGATTTCATCCAAGTGCTTCCTTTCTTTGAAATACTCTTTCCCATTTGGAAAGCTCATCCACCGGGTCTCAGGTTAACATCAATTCCTGAGGAAATCATCAAACACCCCAATCCTTTTGCTCAGATTCTAGATAAGAGATGGTTAAAAGTTTGTGATAAAGCTTTAGGATTGTGTATAAGTTCAGGGCTTCCAGAAATAACCTAAATATACTGAAAGCCTCCAATACAAAATGGCTCCAACCTTTACAGTCCATGGGTAAACTGGAGAAAAGGAGAAAACAACAAAAAAGGGGACATCCTTGGGAGAAGAGGCAATGCAGGGTCTCACCAGCGGAAGCCATCAGCTGCCCTGAGGGCATCCACTTACTCAGGTGCCTAGAGCTTAGACTACTGGACAGACTCCAGTTCAGAACAAGGAGTAAGATGAGAGATCCATTTTTAAAACTGCCCCACATCCCCCAGTACACACACAAAGACTACATGTTAGGGAAACAGTGAATTAGAAAAAAAAAAAAATATCATACCCTAGCCGATTTGGCCTTCAGACTGAAGGGTCCTGGTTCGATTCCTGTCAAGGCACATGCCTGGGTTGCAGGCTCCATCCCCAGTAGGGGCGTGCAGGAGGCAGCCTATCAATGATTCTCTCTCATCATTGATGTTTCTATCTCTCTCTCCCTCTCCCTTCCTCTCTGAAATCAATAAAAATAAATTTAAGAAAAAAAAATCAGCACAGGATGGAGACAGCATGGAAAAGTGTGTCTTGTCTTGGCCTTGGCTCTTGGCTGGGGCAGGAGAGTCTCAGAAAATTCAAAGACCTGAGCACCTATGAATATGGGTCTGTCCTCACATTATTGACAAGATCAAAGCAATTTTTAAGGTAAGCACTTTAATTTAAATATATTTTATTGATTTTTTACAGAGAGGGATAGAGAGTTAGAAACATCGATGAGAGAGAAACATTGATCAGCTGCCTCTTGCACACCCCCTACTGGGGATGTGCCCGCAACCAAGGTACATGCCCTTGACCGGAATCGAACCCGGGACCTTTGAGTCAGCAGGCCGACGCTCTATCCACTGAGCCAAACCGGTTTCGGCAAATTTAAAGTGAGATAATAAATTTTTTTTTTAATAAAAATAAACCTGAATCCAATCAAACTTCTAAAACCCATGTCAAGTATATCAGAGGGAAGCATTCAGCAAATGCTAGACTGTGGTAAACTGCAGAATGAATAATCAGGTTTTTTTTTTAAATGACTGACAAGGGGTTAAAAAAGAGATGAAGGAGAAACTTACTGAGCAAATCAATCAATTGCAATGTAAAGACCTTATTTGGATCATGTTTCAAATAAATAGATAGTAAAAAATTATCACTTTCATAAAATAATTGAAATTGAACACTTTCTATTAGATGATATTATGGAATTATTGTTCATTTTTTTAGGTGTACTATGAGTATTATGGTTTTGATTTTTAAGTACTTACCTATTAGAAATACATAGTGAAGTATTTATGAATACAATTACATGATTTGGAATTTACTCATAATAATATGTGAGAGGTGAGTGGGGATTTATCAATGGAATTAGCTTGGCCATGAGTTTACAATTGTCAGCTAGGGGATGAATACATGGAGTGTTAAGAAATTTTCTATCATGAGTTAAAAAATTAAATAAATAAAACAAAGTGGACCAAACCTGACAATGATTCAAGGTATCTCAAGAAAAATAATACACATCTTTTTTGAAGGCATTTACTTTCTTTAGAGATCTCAGAAGTTTCCTATTTGTAGCATTCAAACAAATATGAGTCCATGGTTGAAATGCATATAACAAAATGAGGTTTCAAAACCAAGAGTCAGCAGAAAAAGATGTGGAGTCAACATAAATATATTAGAGATATTAAATAGATAATTGAAAACATGATAAAGGATTAAGAAACCGTTTTTAAAAAAGAGCAGAATAATTCTATCAATAGCAGCTTGTTGCAAACTAACCTTCCCACTATAAAACTATTAGGAAACCTTGTTTGAAGGCACTGAAGACCTGCCAAATCGATGTGAACCTACATGGCAATGATCTGGACAGAAGAGAGGTCCAGAGACGTGAGCCTAGCATTTGAGGTTGCTTTCCCTCTCATGGCAATTGCCAAATCCCAAAGCCATGGATGGGAAGTGCATTGGTTTCTGACAGTTTGGCAGTTTCAGGGAACAGGAGCTGCTCAAGAAGAGGTATTTATCCCAGCCTTTCACTTGGGATTTGTAAGGGCTACACACGAGGACATCCATGCTCAGAGTTTTTAGTCTCAGGATCCCTTTACGATTAACTTATTACATGTTAACATAAATGATACATTTTATAAAAAATAGCTATATTTTCCAAAGCGAAAATATTAATGAGAAGAGTGGCTTAGTTTTACATTTTTGCAAGTCCCTTTAATGTCTGGTTTACTAAAAGCCTGCTGGATTCTTACATCTGCTTTTAATTTGTTGTGGTATATTGTTTTGCTTGAAATATATAAAGAAAATCTTACCTACACAAATATGTATGTAGAAAAGAGTGGCGTATTTGGTAGCTTCTATACACTGAGTGGCCAGATTATTATGATCTCTGAATGCATAATAGTCTGGCCACTCAGTATATATATGTATATATATATATTTAGAGGCCCGGTGCATGAATTCGTGCATGGGTGGGGTCTGGCCAGCCTGGCCAGGGGGAGGGGACATGGGCGGTTGGCCGGCCTGCCTGCTGGTCGAACTCCTGGTCGAGGGGACAATTTGCATATTAGCCTTTTATTATGTAAGATATATACTGAGTGGCCAGATTATTATGCGTTCAGAGATCATAATAATCTGGCCACTCAGTGTAGATAATTGAGGATATGTTTCTTTGATATTACACCAAAATTCAGTAAGTGGCAGTTTCTTCAAGGTTTGTTGCAATGCGAACTCTAAAATCATATCAAGGATCTTTCAAATTCTCATAATCCTATCTAATAAAAGAGTAATATGCAAATTGACCATACCTCCGCTACACCCACAAGCCATGCCCACAAGCCAATCAGGAGCAAATATACAAATAAACCCAACCAAGATGGCTGCGGCCACAGAGAGTAGGAGGGAGGCTTGGGTTTCCCCAGTAATGGAGGAAACCAAGCTTTCCGCCTGCCCTTGCCGGCCCAGGCCTCCACTCAATGCTACAAAGTTTCAATTATAGAAGATAAATAAATCCTAACAGAAATGGCGACAGCCACGGAGCTGAAGAGAGCAGGAGGCTAGGGTTTCCCCCGGCGATGGAGGAAGCCAAGCTTCTGCAGCCCTGGCCTGTTTTGGCCTCCACTTAAGGCTACAAAGTTTCAATTATAGAAGATAAATAAATCCCAACAAAAATGGCTGCTGCCACGGAGTGAGCAGAAGGCTTGGCTCCCCTCCAGGCTACAAAGTTTCAATTGTAGAAGATAAATAAATCCCAGATACCAGGGCCTCCGCTTGGGTAGCCGGGGGGCGTGGCCAGCCTGCAAACCACCACAGGCCCCTCGCCAAGGCCGCCCCATGCCCCAAGGGAACCCCCACCCTGATCCGGGACACCTTTCAGGGCAAACCAGCTGGCCCCCACCCATGCACCAGGCCTCTATTCTATCTAATGAAAAGAGTAATATGCAGATTGATGATCACTCCAACACACAAGATGGCTGCCCCCATGTGGTCAAAAATGGCTGTCCCCATGTGGACATAAGATGGCCACCACAAGATGGCCAGCAGGGGAGGGCAGTTGGGGGCAATCAAGCTTGCAGGAGAGGGCAGTTGCAGGGGACCCAGGCCTGCAGGGGAGAGCAGTTGGGGGGGACCAGGCCTGCAGGAGAGGGCTGTTGGGTGTGACCAGGCCTGCAGGGGAGGGCAGTTAGGGGTGACCAGGCCTGCAGGGGAGTGCAGTTAGGGGCAAACAGGCTGGCAGGGGAGCAGTTAGGCATCAATCAGGCTGGCAGGGGAGTGGTTAGGGGGTGATCAGGCTGGCAGGCAGAAGCAGTTAGGGGCAATCAGGAAGGCAGGCAGGTGAGCAGTTGGAAACCAACAGTCCTGGATTATGAGAGGGATGTCCGACTGCCCGTTTAGGCCCGATCCCAGTAGGGCCTAAATGGGCAGTTGGACATCCCTCAAGGGGTCCCAGTTTGGAGAGGGTACAGGCTGGGCTGAGGGACACCCCCCCGCCCCGTGCACGAATTTCGTGCACCGGGCCTCTAGTTTAAAATAAATTGGTCTATCTTGAACTTTGAATAATTTTTGTCTACACGCAATTTTTAACATGCACTTGTCATTTGAGAGATATTGGTGCATTGAGTTATGCAGATCTTCCAAATGTAGAAACATTTCATTATATAATATCCGAAAATTACATGTATTAGTACCACCAATCTCATGAGAAAAATCTTTAACCATAGTTTATCTACTAGACATTATTAAGTTAATATAATATTTCATTAAAGAGAGCTTCTAGTTTAGTACACAATTCAATCTCACACATTTTTCTCTAGACATTATATTATTTCTATATACAATAGAAGTATAGTACATACATGTATGTCCAATTTTGTCACACAGAATATTAAGCATTGAAACTTAATAAAATTAATAATTTCTACTGCTCATCAAGGGTATTCTTAAGTTAAACTGGCTTTTATTTCTTTTTACTAAAAGTGATAGTTTGGTGCCATTGCCTTGATTTATGCTAAGGCATGAATGTTTGAATAACACATTACCATCAGTGCCCATTTTTACTTAGTTGGGGGGAAAATCAAAGTGTATTAGTGTTATTATCAGAACAGTTTTGACCTGTGGAAACAGGGATTCTTCTAGAGATCCACAGACTACACTTGAGAATAACTCCCTAGGAGTAGTAGGAGTAAACCAGGCATAAACCAGCCCTCTTAAGTGAGGAAGCCCAGTGTTAAATGAGCTCAATCCTTGTTGGTTAGAAGTAAAAGTAAATCCTCTCTATAAGTTGATATCTTCCAGAGCTTCAATTTATCTCTACAATAGTTTATGTACAATATCTGAAATTCAACCAAAAATAACTAATAAATGAGAAGACAAGGCATAACTGAAAACCAAGAGAAAATGAAAGACAATAAATGGACTCATAGAGGTTCCAAATCATGATCTTAACAAAAACAGGTTGAAGATAATCACACATAATATATTTAGTGAATTAAAAGCCAAGAGGTCAATATTCAGCAAACAACTAGAAGCTATTTTTCAAGAAGCAAATGGAGATCTAGAACTAAAAATAACATAATAAGTTCACAAAAGATGGATATAACAGCAAATTAAATAAGCTGAAGAGAGAATCAATAAACTGGAAGATAAGTTAAAAATAGAGTAAAGCAAGAAATTATACAAATATAGAAAAATACAGAAAAGGGACTAAGAAGACACATGGGATCTAACATACATGTACATGGAGTTCCAGAAGAAGGGGAGAGCAAGATGGAGGACATCATATTTTAAGACTTAACTACTGAGAATTTTTTAAAACTAATACAAAAGATCAATTTACAGATACAGAAAGCACTTAAACTCCCCAAACATCAGGAAACATAAAAGAGAACCAAACTTAATACATCATATTAAAATTGCTGAATACCAACTCAACACCAAAAAACCATACAACCCAATTTTAAAAAATGGGCAAAGGACCTAAATAGACACTTCTTCAAAGAGCACATGCAGATAGTTAGTAGACACATGAAAAGATGGTCAACATCACTATCATCAGAGGAATGCAAATTAAAACCACAATAAGATATCATTCCACACCTGCCAGAATGGCTATCATCAATAAATCCAAAAAACAAAGTGGAAGCTATACTCACCTCCTCCCAGGACCAAACTGAAATTACAGCTAAATGATACAAAAATTACCCTGAATAACTAACTGAAGAATAGCTGGAGAGAAGCCTTATAATCAAGGACTTACAGAAGTAGCCACATACAGACCTACAGTAGGAAGTGCCGAGGCACAAGGGTCACATGGACAGCAGCTGAAGTTCTGGAGGGATATCTCAGCTGTGTGTGAGTGGCGGGTTGGCGGCAGCGGTGGGGGGGAGTCTCCTGAGAAGTCTTGGGTCTAAACCCCAAGCCAGGCTCCCCAGCCTAGAGCACTAAAACCAGAAAAGGTGCCCACATAACATTTGTCTGGGAAAAGCAGCAGGGTCTTTATCCACCAGAGAGTGATGGCTAAAGATGTAGGCACCTGCTCAAAGGGCCAACACACAAAATTTTGTTCAAAGTCACTCCCGCTGGGCTCCTATGAAGAAAGGGCAGAGCAGATGAGAGCTGTGTGAAGAGAATCTGGGTTTGGTGGTGCTGGGAAGAGAGCTGAAGAGTCAACCCCCAGGATTCCTATGCTGAGTCATTCTCCCATGCTGTAGAAGCCATCATTGTGGGGCAGACCACTCCCTTCCAAGCTACAGCAGCCTGGGGTAAGTAATAGTCTCACCCTGTGGGCTTGCACCCTGCTGAGGAGAACAGGCTTTTCCAGTGACTAATCCCAATAAGCAGCATGCAGTCAGAGTCAGATCTCTAGGTCCTTTGAGACTTTTTCTGACCTACTCCAGACCCAGTGCTGGTAAAAGCCAGTGTTGTGAGCAGATTGGTTCGCTCTGGATACACCTAGGCCCACCAGGAGGAGCCGCAAGCTGTGGATCATTGATAGCTCCAAACAGGTAGCCAGGGCCAGTCACGGGCAGTGTCTGACACGGGCCTGCACTAGAGTCCCTCCAAAGAGGTGCAGAACCAATAAACACAGTGGCCAGCTTCAGACAACAGAGTAGGATTCAATAAGCTTCATAAGCAGTATATCCACAGGGAGATCTCCACAGGCACCGTAACCTGCTGAAGTGACTCACTCTATGAGTGATCAGTACCTGCACAGCAATGTGCACATTGTGTGGGGGGTTGAGCTGCACCGTCAGCCAGCCTGAAGGTTGAACCCACACATGAGAGGACCAATAGCAATCAACACTCAATTACAACAGGAGCCCACATAACGCCTACAGGGAGATTCCTGGATCACCCAACACAGGTGATCAGGGAGACAGTGCCACTGGGTCCCATGGGACACCTACTATATAAGACTATCCTACTAAGACTGGGAGTCATAGCAGATCTACCTCATACATAGAAACAAACACAAAGAGGCAGCCAAAATGGGGATACAAAGGAACAAGCCCCAAATGAAAGAACGAGAAAATTCTCCAGGAAAAGATCTAAATGAAATGGAGGCAAGCAATTTATCAGATATAGAGTTCAAAGTAATAATTATAAAGTTGATCAACAGCATGAAAAAGGACATAGAAACCATAAAAAAGAACCAGATAGAAACAAAGAATGAGATTTCTGAAATAAAAATTACACTGGAAGAAATGAACAGTAGATGAAGCAGAGGATAGAATCAGCGATTTGGAATACAGGGTAGAAAAAAAAATCAATTAGAGCAGTGAAAAGAATGAAAAGAATTTTTAAAAATGAGGATAGTTAAGGAACCTTTGGGACAACATGAAGCATAACAATATCCACATCATAGGGTTACCAGGAGAAGAGAGATAGCAAGGAATTGAGAACCTGGTTGAAAAAATAATGACCAAAAGCTTCTCTAACCTGGTGAAGGAAAAAGACACATGAGTCCAGAAAGCAGAGTCCCAAACAAGATAAAACCAAAGAGGCCCACACCAAGAAACATCATAATTAAAATGACAATGGTTAAAGACAAAGAGAGGATCTTAAAAGCCTCAGGAGAAAGAGAGTTAATTACCTACAAGGAAGCTCTCATAGAACTGTCCGGACTTCTCAATAGGAACATCTTAGGATAGAAGAGATTGGCATGAAATATTCAAAGTGATGAAAAACAAGGACTTACAACCAAGGCTATTTTATCCAATAGGTTATCATTTAAAACTAGAGGCACAGTGCACGAAATTTATGCACAGGTGGGGTCCCTAGGCCTGGCTGGTGATCAGGGCCTATTGGGGCTGTCTTGCCCAGTCCCAACCTGGGCCAGGCTGGCCAGGGCCTGGGGGCCTGCCGGCTGCCAGACAAAGCCTGCTGGACAACGGGGAGGGAACACAGGAGGTTGGCTGGCCGTGGGAGGTTGGCTGTGGGAGAGCACTGACTGCCAGGGGGCAGCTCCTGCATTGAGCATCTGCCCCCTGGTGGTCAGGGTGCAGCATAGCGACTGGTCGTTCTGATCATTCAGTTGTAACGGTCACTTAGGCTATTATATATATACTAGAGGCCCGGTGCACAAAATTCGTGCAGGAGGGGTGGGGTCCCTCAGCCCGACCTGCACCCTCTCCAATCTGGGAGCCCTCAGGGGATGTCCTATTGACTGCTTAGGCCTGCTCCCATGGAGCAGGCCTAAGCCACAGTCTGGGCTCCCTCTGCAGGAGGCAACCAGGCTGATCAGGGGAAGGCGTTGCCCCCATCACCCTGCTGCTGCCGCTGTCAGCCACTGCAGCTGCCAAGGTGTTTTCATCAACACGGACTCCAGTCCCTTCACCACAAAAAAAAATCACAACTTTCTTTAGGCATTTTCAAGATGTCTCTTTCATAAGATATGACATTTCTTTCTTTCTTTTTTTTTTTTTTTTATCCTCACCTAAGGATATTTTCCCATTGATTTTTAGAGAGCATGGAAGAGAGCAGGAAAGACAGAGAGAAACATCAATGTGAGAGGGACACTTCAATTGGTTGCCTCCTGCATGAGCCCTGACCTGGGCCCTGGCCAGGGAGGAGCCTGCAACCTAGGTACATGCCCTTGATCAGAATCAAATCTGGACCCTATGGTCAGCAGGCCAAGGCTCTATCCACTAAGCCAAACCGGCTAGGGAAGGATATGACATTTCTTAGCCCCTCCAGCAGCAGACCTTTGTTTTTTCCTCCAGGAGTGAGGTGGAAAAACCCTAGATCACCCTCTTGGATTCTTATTACCCAAGTTACCAAGAACACTGTGAGTGGCGTACCGGGAGCTTAGCCAATGAGCAGTCAGAAAAGGTGTTTCCTCTGCAGCTCAAGCACAGAGGCGGGACTGCCAGTGTGCCTCAGCTGGCAGGCCCTATTCTCTGGGGACCTGCTCGCCATAGTGGTGGCTGGCAGGCAGGCCCTGTTCTCTGCGGGAAGACCCTGCTCCCTGCTCTCTGCGGGCTTGCTCCCACCCTGGTCTCTGTGGGCCTACACCATCCGTGGCTTGCCTCTCCACACAAGCCATCCCCTCAAGCCCACCTGCGCATGCCGCCTCCCCCTGAGCAGTCGTGACTGTTATGGCATCCTGGCTAATTTGCATATTACCTCTTTATATATACACTAGAGGCCTGGTGCACAAAATTCATGCATGGGGGGGAGTGTCCCTCAGCCCAGCCTGCACCCTTTCCAATCTGGGACCCCTTGAGGGATGTTCCACTGCCCATTTAGGTCCGATCCCACTCCCCTAAATGGGCAGTCAGACATCCCTCTCACAATCCAGGACTGCTGGCTCCCAACTGCTTGCCTGCCTGCCTTCCTGATTGCCCCTAACTGCTTCTGCCTGCCAACCTGATCACCCCCTAACTACTCCCCTGCCAGCCTGATTGATGCCTAACTGCTCCCCTGCCAGACTGTTTGCCCCTAACTGCCCTTCCCTGCAGGCCTGGTCACCCCTAACTGCCCTACCCTGCAGGCCTGGGTCCCCCGCAACTGCCCTTCCCTGTAGGCCCGGTCACCCCCAACTTCCCTCCTCTGCCGGCCTGGTCGCCCCTAACTGCCCTCTCCTGCAGGCTTGATCGCCCCTAACTGCCCCCCATTGCAGGCCTGGGCAGTTAGTCGCCCCTAACTGCCCTTTCCTGCTGGCCATCTTGTGGTGGCCATCTTATGTCCACATGGGGGCAGGATCTTTGACCACATGGGGGCAGCCATCTTGTGTGTTGGAGTGATCATCAATCTGCATATTACTCTTTTTATTAGATAGAATAGAGGCCTGGTGCATGGGTGGGGGCCAGCTGGTTTGCCCTGAAAGGTGTCCCGGATCAGGGTGGGGGTTCCCTTGGGGTGTGGGGCGGTCTTGGCGAGGGGCCTGTGGTGGTTTGCAGGCCAGCCACGCACCCCCGTGACTCAAGTGGAGGCCCTGGTATCTGGGATTTATTTATCTTCTACAATTGAAACTTTGTAGCCTGGAGCGAAGCCAAGCCTCCTGCTTGCTCTGTGATGGCAGCCATTTCTGTTGGAAATTATTTATCTTCTATAATTGAAACTTTGAACTTTGTAGCCTTAAGCAGAGGCCTGGGCCAGGGAGGGTGTATGGAAAGTTTGGCTTCCTCCATCGCTGGGGGCAACCCTAGCCTCCTGCTCTGTCTAACTCCGTGGCTGCTGTCATTTATGTTGGGATTTATCTTCTACTAGTAGCCCATTTGCAGGAAGAATCCTGCAAGCGGCCGCTGTGGCCGAGTGTGCTGCCGCTGCTGCCACCGTTGCGGCCTTTCGCACCTGCATCCACACGCCACTGCTGCCGGCCCCACTCCGCTCCGCCCTGCCCCGCCCCACCCCACCCAGCAGCCACCTTTCCCTCTGGCAGCCACCTTGCTTTCTGCTTTTCCTCCCTCTTCCTTCTAAGTTTTCTTCAGTCTTCACTCCTCCTTCCCTCAGCGTATGCAAATTAACCACCATCTTTGTTGGGTAATTTGCATACTCACCCTGATTGGCTGGTGGGTGTGGCTTTGGCTGGTGGGTGTGGCTTGGGCGTAGTGAAGGTGTGGTCAATTTGCATATTACTATTTTATTAGGTAGGATAATTGAAACTTTGTAGCCTGGAGTGGAGGCCTCAGCTGGCCAGGGTGTGCGGAAAGCTTGGCTTCCTCCATTGCCGGGGAAACCCAGGCCTCCCTCCTGCTCTCTGTGGCCGAAGCCAGCTTGGTTGGGGTTAATTTGCATAATCGCTCCTGATTGGCTGGTGGGCATGGCTTGTGGGTGTAGCGGAGTGATGGTTAATTTGCATATTACCCTCTTATTAGATAGGATAGACTAGAGGCTCAGTGCACAAAAATTCATGCACTGGAGGGCAATTCCCTCAGCCCGGCCTGCCCCCTCTCACAGTCCCGGAGCCCTCAGGGGTGGGAGTCGACCCAGTGATCAGGGGAAGGTGATGCCCCATCACACTTCTGCTGCTGCCACTGCCAGCAGCGCAAGCCTTGACCAGCCCTGGTTACCTAAGCCTCAGGTGGCCCTGGGCAGCTGGGCAGCCGCCATCCAAGGCTTGCCTGCACCTTGGGTTGGCCCTGGGGTGGTTGGGGGGGCTAAGAGGACTGGGGGACTCCAGAGACAGGTGCCCCGGCAAGGTGGAGGGGACTAGGCACCGCCATCTTGTGGCTGTGGGCACCACCATCTTTGAGGGCAGGGCAATCAATTAGCATATTCCCTCCTTATTGGCTGTGGGAACCGCCATCTTTGCTATGGTGTGAGGGTCAATTAGCATATTCCCTCTTTATTATATACTAGCTTTCCCGTTGCAGGAAAAATCCTGCAATAGGATTTCCTGCTGCACTCTACCCCGCCTCCGCTCCGCCCTTGCCGCCCGCCTCGCCTTCTCCTCCAGCCCGCCCGCGTTTCCCTTCGCCCCCGGCCCCGCCTCCGCTCCGCCCTTGCCGCCGGCCCCGCCTTCTCCTCCAGCCCGCCTTCGTTTCCCTTCACCCACGGCCCTGACTTTGCTCCTCCCTTCTCCTCCCCCCTCCCCCCTGGCTTGCTTGCTTCTTCGAAGCTTTACTCCCCTTTGTAGCTCTTGGCTTCTTTCGACACTGTCTTGATATGCAAATTAGCCGCCATCTTTGTTGTGGTAATTTGCATACTCGTCCTGATTGGTTGGTGAGCGTGGCTTGGCTGGTGGGCGTGGTTTAGGTGTAGCGAAGGTGCGGTCAATTTGCATATTTGTCTATTATTAGATTAGATGATACTAGAGGCTTGGCGCATGAAAGTCATATGCGGGTATGGTCCCTAGGCCTGGCCTGTGATCAAGGCCATCTTCCCCAGCTGCCGCTGCCACTGCTGGGCCCACCTCTCACCCCCACAACCCACCCCCACTTCCCCATTCACCATCAGGGTATTGGAGCCTGCCGGCCAGGGGGAGAGACTGAAAGGTGGTCAGTATGCCTCATAGTGACTGGTCAAATGATCATTCTGGTTGTTCTGCCATTTGGTCAATTTTCACATTACTTTTTTATATATAGACTAGCTTTCCCGTTGCAGGAAAAATCCTGCAATAGGATTTCCTGCTGCACTCTACCCCGCCTCCGTTCCTCCCTTGTTCGCCTGCCTCACCTTCTCCTCCAGCCCACCTGCGTTTCCCTTCGGCCCCCGGGCCCGCCTCCGCTCCGCCCTTCTCCCCCGCCCCGCCTTCTCCTCCAGCTCACCCGCGTTTCCCTTTGCCCCCGGCCCCCGCCCCCGCCTCCGCCCCGCCCTTGGGCCCCGCCCCCCCCCCACCCCAGCTTGCTTGCTTCTTTGAAGCTTTACTCCCTTCTGCAGCTCTTGACTTCTTTGGACGCTGTCTTGATATACAAATTAGCCGCCATCTTTGTTGGGACAATTTGCATACTCGTCCTGATTGGCTGGTGGGCGTGGCTTGGCTGGTGGGCGTGGCTTAGGTGTAGCAAAGGTGCGGTCAATTTGCATATTTGTCTATTATTAGATTAGACTAGAGGCCCGGTGCACACAAAGTCATGCACGGTTAGGGTCCCTGGGCCTAGCCTGGCCTCTGTCGCTGGCCTCTGCCACCCTGCGATGCTACACGAAGCTCCCCGCCCCGAGACGCTCCACGATGCTTGTGGCCCTTCGACTGCCCCATGAGGTTCCCTCCACCCCGCCACTGCTCTGCAAGGTTCCCCCCACCCTGCCACTGCTCTGCAAGGCTCCTCCCGCCCCGCCACACTCCGTGAAATCCCCCCCCCCCGCCCTGCCACTGCTCTGCAAGGCTCCTCCCGCCTCACCATGCTCCGTGAAACTCCTCCTCACCCCGCGACTGCTCCACGAGGCTCCCCCCCCCCTCAACTGCATCGTGAAATTCCCCTTGCTGCTGTCCCGCAAAGCTTGCCACTGAACGCTCTGCAAAACTCCCCCCACCCCACAACTGCTCTGCGAAACTTGCTGCTGCCCGGTGGCTGCTTTGCTAAGCTTGTTGCTGTCCCATGAAGCAACCCACTGCCACCACCACCATTCAACAGTCCCCAGTCCCACCCACTGCTACCCCCCCCCCCCATGGCGAGTGGCTCGGGGGCTGGGGGGAGTGGGGGAGCCGAGAGGTGCTCCATGCACTTCATGGTGACCGGTCGTTCATTTGGTCGTGACGGAACTTGGCTGTTTATATATTAGGATAGATGTGCTCCAATCCTTCCCCTTCCAGGGAAAGGGGCAAAGGAGGGCTGCTGAAAGTGACAAGGGAGGCAGCAGGGTGAACTTTTTTTTGCCGGGGAGGAATTTTCCTCCTGATGAGGGGCTTCAGAGAACAGCAGCCTACTTCTGCTACCCTCTGTCTCCAGAGACAATTTCTGGTTGGCATCTGGCAGGACACAGCAGGTGCAGGTACAGGACTGGGAGCGCCTTTCTGCATGCAGCTCCCTGGAGAGTCTCTTCCGGCCAAGGAAAGCTTTGTTCTAACCATTTCTCCCGGAGCCAGGGCTGCTGGGTGGTCTGGGGCAGGAGGGCAGAATGGAGGTGGGACAGGGAAGGGCAGGGCAGGGCAGGGTAGGAAGAAGTATGTGGTAGAAGACTGCCAGCCAGGGGAAGGGAGAGGGTGAAGTCTGTGGGGTGGGGGCTGGTGCAGAAGGAGAGTTAGGGTCAGCATAGGAAGGTTTTGGGGTACAGGGGGAGTAAGAGGGACCTCCAGCAGATGCCAGAACAGGGGAAAGGGTCTAAGGAATCAGGTGGGGATCTGTGAGGGTGAGTATAGACTAAGTCCCCTCCCCAGACCCTGCCATCCCAGGTGACTAGTAGGAGGGGTCCATAGCGAGGCACTGAGCCCCCTACACTTTGTGTCTGAGGCTCCAGAACATGTGGCCAAATGCCCCACCCCTGCCAGCCCGCTGAAGTGCTGCCATTTGGAACGTATTTGCAGACACATGTAATGTTTTTAAGTTATCTTTTTAATTCACTCTGTTTACCACTTTTCATTTTTTATTGAAAAGGCAGATTCTGCTGGTGTGTGTTCCTTTGCGGGGGTGGCAGGGGTGTTCTCCACAGGCATAGATCCAATAAGAGACAGAGACAAATGGCCCAGCGAGACATGGGGAATGAGTAAACAGGATCAAAGAGCAAGGAACAGGGAAAGAGATGCACAGGGCGAGACAGATACAATACACAGGGTGCTGTGGATGGGAATAGAGCTTCCTGGCCCAGTGAGAGGGCTCATTCAGTGGAGCAGTGGCTCCGTGGGCACGTTCACCCTGGGCACAGCTCCCAGGTCTGGAGCTGGGGAACTGAAAGCCCGGGATACTTAGAGCTAATTACATGTGTGCAAACAGCCAAAGGGGAGGCCGTGGCTGGCCACCCCTCCCCCTGCCTTCCCCCTATGATCCTGTCCCAGCAAAGGGGCTTTGCTGACACAGCTGGGGCTGAGCGCCTGGGGGAAGGGCATGCAGGCAGAGACCCCCTGGGGCCCAGGGGTTGGGGTGAGCCCTCCACCTCCAGAGTGCTCCCCACGATTACACACTTCAGCATGCACTGTGGTCCTGGGGTGGCAGGTCACGACCGGTTAGGAATTGGACCAGAACTTGGTCCGAGCTCCCCTTGGCAGTATGGGCCCCAGCATTTGGGTCCTTAGGTTTCTATTACCTTGGCCTCCTGAGCATTCCTGTCTCTGTGAAGATTCGAGGTGGTTCTCCTTGTATCCTGCCACGGGAGTGCCTGTCTGGAGCTGAGGCTGTGGGATAAGGAAGGGACAGAGTCTGGTGCTTGGCTGTTGGTGATCAGTTTGTCTGCCTGGATGCGCCACAGGACCCCAAAAGAATGACTTTTCTGAGCTTTCATTTGCGTGTCCATACCATGCATGCCTCCTCTGAGACACGGAGTCCAAGGGGAAGGAGAAAGGTGTGAATTCCTCACATGTGAATGAGGCTTTACACTTTGAACTGCCAGCCTGAATCAGTGATCTAATTTTGTGGTTTCAGGAGCCTTTGGCGGATGGGGTTGGAGTGGTGGCAGGATAAGTTTTTATATTTCTACAGTGCGTGAAATTCATGCACATGGAGTTGTTCCTCAGCCTGGCCTGCACCTCTCCAATCTGGGACCCCTCAGGGGATGTCCAACTGCTGGTTTAGGCAGTTGGACATACCTCTTGCAATCCGGGATGACTGGCTCATAACCGCTCACCTGCCTGCCTGCCAGCCTGCTTGCCCCCAACCATCCCCCCTGCTGGCCTGATCACCCCCAGCTTCCCCACTTGCAGGCCTGCTTGACCCCAACTGCCTCCCACTGCCAGCCTGCTTGCCCCCAACTGCCCCCTCACCAGCCTGATCACCTCCAACTGCCATCCCCTCCTGGTCTGATCACCCCTAACCACCTCTGCCTCTACCCCACCACCATGGCTTTGTCCAGAAGGATGTCCAGAAGGTCTCCCAGTCTAATTAGCATATTACCCTTTTATTAGTATAGATAAAGGCCCAGTGCATGAGTGGGGGCCAGCCAGCCTGCCCTGATGGGGGCCCCCAATCAGGGTAGTGGTCCCTGCTCGGAGGCGGGGCTAGCTGGGGCTAGGGGCTGAGGGCAGTTTGCAGGCCAGCCACGCCCCTGATTGGGTAGGAGTCCCTGCTGGGGGGCGGGGAAAGCCGGGGCGAGGGGCCGTGGTTGTTCTGGTCATTGTGGTCGTTCTGCTGTTTCAGTCACTGGGCTTTTATTATATAGAATATACTAGTAGATTGAAGGAGAAATAAAGAGATTCCCAGACAAGACAGAGCTAAGGAGTTTGTTGCTACTAAACCAGTATTACAAGAAAAGATAAGGATCTTCTTGAAGAAGGAGGAGGGTGAGGAAAAAGAAGAGGAGGAGAAGGAGAGAAGAGAGGAGGAGGAGGAGAAATACAGAAGAACATAGTTAAAAGAATAAAATGGCAATAAGTACATACCTATCAATAATGACTTTAAATGTAAATAGCTAAAATACTTCAATCATAAGACAGGGTAGCTGAATAGATAAGAAAAAGAGACCCCAAAAATATATACACACCTTAACAGCTGATAGCTCAATTTTGAAAATGAAATATATTTTAATAAATACTACCTTTATAATTATTCAAAGTGTGTGTATACATTTTTTGATACACCCCATATATGCTGTCTACAAGAGACCCATCTCAGAATGCAAGATACACACAGACTAAAAGTAAAGGGATAGAAAAAGATACTTCATGGAAATGGAAAAGAAAAAAAAAAAGCTAGGGTAGCAATACTTATATCTGACTCAATAGACTTTACAGCAAAGAAGGGCACTACATAATGATAAAGGGTGCAATCCACAAGAGGATATAACTCTTGTAAACATTTAGGCACCCAACATAGGAGCACCTAACTAAGTAGAGCAAATATTGATGGACATAAAAGAAGAGATTGATAGTAATACAGTCATAGTAGGGGATTTTAACACTCCATTGACATCAATGGATAGATCTCCTGGACAGCCTGACCTGCATAGTTCAGTGGTTGAGCATCGACCTATGAACCAGGAGGTCATGGTATGATTTCTGGTCAGGGCACATGCTCAGGTTGTGGGCTCAATACCCAGTGGGGGCCATGCAGGAAGTAGCCAATCAATGATTCTCTCTCAGCATTGATATTTCTATCTCTCTTTCCATCTCCTTTCCTCTCTGAAATCAATAAAAATATATTATGCTAGAGGCCCAGTGCACAAAATTTGTGCACGGGTAGGGACCCTAGGCCTGGCTGTGATCAGGGCCGATGGAGGTCTTTTGGCTGCTGGCCAGGGCCTTCCTTCTGGCTGTCAGCCGGGGCCTTCCTTCATTCTGCGCCTCCCCCTGGTGGTCAGCGCACGACATAGTGAGCGATCAAACTTCCTGTCTCCTGGACAAACTCCTGAGGGGACATTTTGCATATTATATATATATCTTCCAGACAGAAAATCAACAAGGAAACAGTGGTCTTTTTTTTTAATTTAATAAATCTTTATTGTTCAGATTATTACAAATTGTTCCTCTTTTTTCCCTCATAGCTCCCTTCCATCTGGTTCCCACCCCACCCTCTGCCCTTACCACCCCCCCACTGTCCTCATCCATAGGTGTACGCTTTTTGTCCAGTCTCTTCCCACACCCCCCACACCCCTTCCCCCCCCCAGAATTGTCAGTCCACTCCCTTTCTATGCCCCTGATTCTATCATATTCACCAGTTTATTCTGTTTGTCAGATTTTTTTATTCACTTGCTTTTTAGATTCACTTGTTGATAGATAGGTATTTGTTGTCACTTTGTTGTTTATAATTTTTATCTTTACCTTTTTCTTATTCCTCTTCTTAGAGAATACCTTTCAGCATTTCATATAATACTGGTTTGGTGGTGATAAACTCCTTTAGCTTTTTCTTATCTGTGAAGCTCTTTATCTGTCCTTCAATTCTGAATGATAGCTTTGCTGGGTAGAGTAATCTTGGTTGTAGGTTCTTGCTGTTCATCACTTTGAATATTTCTTGCCACTCCCTTCTGACCTGCATAGTTTCTGTTGAGAACTCAGCTGACAGTCGTATGGGTGCTCCCTTGTAGGTAACTAACTGTTTTTCTCTTGCTGCTTTTAATATTCTCTCTTTGTCTTTTGCTCTTGGCATTTTAATTATGATGTGTCTTGGTGGGGTCCTCTTTGGATTCCTTTTGTTTGGGGTTCTCTGCACTTCCTGGACTTGTAAGTCTATTTCTTTCACCAGGTGGGGGAAGTTTTCGGTCATTATTTCTTCAAATAGGTTTTCAGTATCTTGCGCTCTCTCTTCTTCTGGCACCCCCATAATTCTGATGTTAGTACGCTTGAAGTTGTCCCAGAGGCTCCCTACACTATCTTCATATTTTTGGATTCTTTTTTCTTGTTGCTTTCCAGTTGAGTGTTTTTTGCTTCTTTGTATTTCAAATCTTTGACTTGATTCTTGCTGTCCTCTAGTCTGCTGTTAGATCTCTGTATAATATTTTTTTATTTCAGTCAGTGTATGCTTAATTTCTAGTTGGTCCTTTTTCATATGCTTGAGGGTCTCGCTAAACTTATCGGCCTTTTCTAGAAAATTCTTGAAAAACCTTATAACCGTGGTTTTGAACTCTATATCCAGTAGTTTGCTTTCCTCCATTTCTTCATTTGTGACCTGTTTCTTTGTCTCCACATTTTGGCTGCTTCCCTGAGTTGATAGAGTGGCTTTGTGTGCTAGGTGTCCTATAGGGCCCAGTGGCTCAGCCTCCCCAGTTACCTGAGGTGGACACTCTTGGTGCACCCCTTTGTGGGCTGTGTGCACAGTCTTGTTGTAGTTAAGGCTTGATTGTTGTTGGTATCACTGGGAAGAATTGACCTCCAGGCCAATTGGCTGTGAGGATCAGCTGTGTCTACACTGGGAGAACTTCTGTGCTGGAGACACCCTTATGAGACAAGACTTGTAAAAGCCTCTGTGCTCAGCTTGGATGGGGCGGAGTCTCAGGGCAGAGCAGACAGCATTGGTTTCCCATCAGCCCTGCCTTAATAGGCCCCTGTGTCTCAGTGTCCCGTGGTAATCGCTGTAAGCACCTCTGAGAGAAAGCCGCCCTCGAGTGCCACCCTCGAATTCCGCCTGTTGCCAGACAGTCGTTTCTCCCTGAATGAGTCTGGGTCCCCAGAGTCTTGCCCAGAACTGGAGTTCAGAGCCGTCAGGAGCTTTTGCCTCCTTCATGCTTGAGAAAGCCAGCTGCGTACTCAGTTGCCCGCCCACCTCGGTATCTCTGCCTTCCACAGCTCCTCTGAGTCTCAGTGTGCTTATCTCTTTCCTGACAGTCCAGTTTCACCCCGTATGAGTCTGGGTCCCCAGATTCTCCCCCGGAACTGGAGTTCAGTGCAGTCGGGAGCTTTTGTCTCCCTCCCGCTTGAGAAAGCCAGCCGTGCACTCAGTTGCTAGTCCTCTCCACATGCGTATCTCAGTACCTCTACCTCCTGCAGCTCCTCTGAGTCTCAGTGTGCTTTTCTCTTTCCTTCTAGTTGTAGAATTTCCACTCAGCCAGCCTTCCTGTGGTTCTGGATGATGTCCGTTTTGTCTTATTGTTGTATTTTTGAAATTGTTGTGCGAGGCAGCAGTTTAGGTGTTTACCTATGCCGCCATCTTGGTTTCTCCCTGAAACAGCGGTCTTAAATGACACAGTAGATCAGATGAATTTAATTGATATCTTCAGAGCATTTTACCCAAAAGCAGCAGAATATACATTCTTTCTGAGTGCATATGAAACATTTTCTAAGATAGACCACATTTAGGACATAAAACAAGTCTTAATAAATTTAAGAAGATTGAAATCATATCAAGCATCTTCTTGGACAGTAATGATATGAAACTGAAAATCAATCATAAGAAAAAAATGGAAAATACACAAGGACATGGAGGCTAAATAACATGTTATAACCCAGCTGGCATGGCTCAATGGTTGAACATCAACCTATGAAACAGGAAGTCATGGTTCAATTCCAGGTCAGGGTATATGCTCGAGTTTTGGACTCATCCCTAGTGTGTGGCATGTAGGATGCAACTGATCAATGATTCTCTCTCATCGTTGATGTTTCTATCTCTCTCTCCCTCTCCCTTCCTCTCTGAAATGAATAAAAAATATTTTTTAAAAGTAAAAAAATAAAATCTCCTCTTCAGCTAGTCTTTGGTTGGTAATTCAGGGTGAATGTTTTTCATATTAGTTATATTTCCAGTTTGGTTCTGTGAGGAGGTGCAAGAAAGTCCCACTTATTCCACTGCCATCTTGAAAACCCATCCATTTCCAATTTATAAAAATACTTTTAACTTGATTTCATTAACAACTGCTTTTAAGGGAAAGAGTTAGAAATTAGATAGATGGATGATAGATTAGACAGATAAATAGATGATAGATAGATAGATGATAGATAGATGATAGATATAGATAGATAGATAGATAGATAGATAGATAGATAGATAGATAGATAATAGATAGATAGATAGATGATAGAGATTTAGTTTTAAAGAATTAGCCTATTCAGTCATGGTTTCTGACAAGTCTAAAATGTATGGCACAGGGTGGCAGGTTAGAGACTCAGGTAAGAGTTGGAATTGAAATTGTAAATCTGAATCCCAAAGGACAGAAGGCAGGAAACTCAGGCAAGGTTTTCATAGTTCAATTTTGAGGAGAATTCCATTTTCATCAAGAAACCGTCTTTTCCCTAACCGGTTTGGCTCAGTGGATAGAGCATCAGCCTGCAGACTGAAGGGTCCCGGGTTCAGTTCCGGTCAAGGGCATGCACCTTGGTTGTGGGCACATCCCCAGTGTGGGTTGTGCAGGAGGCAGCTGATCAACGTTTTTCTCTCATTGATGTTTCTAACTCTCTATCCCTCTCCCTTTCTCTCTGTAAAAAATCAATAAAATATATTTTAAAAAGAACAGAACAACTACAAAGTTGAAAAAAAAAAAAAAGAAACCTGTCTTTGTTCTTAAGGCCAACTTACTGGATGATGCTTACCTCCATTTGTGGTGGGTAATCTGCCTTACTTAAAGTCCACTTCTTCAAATGTTACTTACAGCTACAAGTACCTTCATAGCAATATGCAGGCTGGTATTTGACCAAACAAGTGGGTATTAGAGACTAGCCAAGTTAACACATGAAACTAACCATCACATGAATAGAAACATGAACTAATTGGCAGAGAAAAATTATTGTGTTTTCAATAGTGTTTATTTGTTACACTTAATAATTGTCCAATTTGGGGCTATTTAACGTTTTGAAAAATTAGGTGTTAATAACTAGAAATAACCACATATTTTAATGCAAAGCTTATTGTTACAGAACATTTTAAAAAGTAATTTATAAATATGTTTTTTCAGAGTTATATGAAAGGGAAGGATCAATAAAAGAGTTACAAGCAACAGTTATATTGACTAGCTCCTGACAGGAAAAGTAGAATGCAAAATTTCCAACTCTATGAAAGCTGTTTATGTTTTTTAACACCTGATAAATATAAAAGTTACTGTAGAATTTAGATTACATTAGATAAATTTAAAGACTGATAAAATAATATATTTTTAAACTACACGTATATTGCTGATGGAAAAGGAATTCTATGAAAGTAACCTCACAGTGTAATCTGACCATAAATTTCTAACTGGGAAGGTCATGGTGGGGAGGTATGCCACAGGTATATAACTTCTTTAGTAAAAAGTTCCTTCTTTGCCTTAAGCAAGCCCCGTCCATTGTTCCTGTGCATCTAGGTTAACACACTCTTAAATTCCTCTTTTTCAAAGTAACCACCCTCAAGAGAGACCACATAATCCTGTTAACTATCCTGTGATCCCCACCTCCATGTGACCTTCCTCATGTTCCCTCCTTAATTTCAAAAGCATAAAAGGAATTGCAAAGCTCACTCCAGATCTTGCTTCAGGCATTTTTGACAGTTTTGGCTCAAATAAACTTAAAAAAATTCTCTACAGATTTGGACATTTCTATGTCAACAATATGCATGTATGTGTATATGTCCATGTATTTGTGTATTGTATGTGAAAAAAGAAAATCCCAGCACACTATGGAGCATGTAATCTCATTGATACAAATTAAACAAAGCCACAACATCCATGTGAATAAAGAAAAGGTCCCAGAAGGCCTCACATCCAGGAATGAAAGCAGAGGAAGGAGGACATCACTCTTTCCACTACTCATTCTTATTTTGTGTGAAAAAATCTTCCAGCTATTATGTGATTACATAATAACCAAACATTTTATTAAATCTCTTAAATGTTGAAGTAAACCTGAGGAGAAGAAACTATCTACAAATTGGTGTCATGCTAATGAAACATAATCTTTCAAAGAGATACATACCAAAAGTTTGAGGCAGCTTCTCGGGCACTTTCTTTGAGCTGAGCAGTTAAAGAGTGTTGCTTTGATGTTGGAATTGACAGTCAGATGCTTATCATCCAGGCAGGCATGGCATCTTTTCACAGGGAGTTGTTTGAAGGTGCAGGCTGTTCGCCATGTGCATGGATGTGGTCGTGGTTAGAGATGCTTCATTTCCACTTGTGGATGAGTCCCAGACAAGAGGAAGCTTGTTTTGCCAGTACCTTGGGAGAAGGGCTAGAAAGGGAGGTGAGATAAGATAGAGCAGTGGTTCTCAACCTTTCTAATGCCTCGACCCTTTAATACAGTTCCTCATGTTGTGGTGACCCCCAACCATAAAATTATTTTCGTTGCTACTTCATAACTGTAATATTGCTACTGTTAATGAATTGTAATGTAAATATCTGTGTTTTCCGATGGTCTTAGGCAACCCTGCTAGCAGTTCTCAACCTGTGGGTCACATCTGAAGTAGCAATGAAAATAATTTTATGGTTGTGGGTCACCACAACATGAGGAATTGTATTAAAGGGTCACGGCATTAGAAAGGTTGAGAACCACTGAGATAGAGGCATGAGAAAGAGAAAATGGAAGTTGATGAATAAATGAATCAGGAGAGTGAAGAAGACAAATGGAAGAAGAGAGAAGGGCAGATGTGAGAGGGAAGAGGAGAGGAGAAGGGGAGAAGAGAGAAGAGGAAAGGGAGAAAATTATAGCTAACACTTATTGAATGTTTAGTATGTGCCAATCATTATTTTAAGCACTGAACATGTTTTTATTTCATCCTCTGTAATGAGGGTAATTATATCATTATCTATTTTACTGCTGAGGAAAATGGGGCACAAGACAGAGATTTAAATAAACTCTAAGATCTAAAGCAGAAATTCAAACCCAAGTTGTCAGATGCCAGAGCACCTGCTCTGATCTCTGGGATTTTGGGGGCGGGAGGGGGGGGAATCAGGTGTGACAGAGAGAGGAAGAAGGAAAAAGGTGAAAGGAAAATGAATGAAAGATAGAGAGAGGCTAAAAACTCTACTATTTTAGCTGCTATGAGCCATGTAGGAGGGGAGCATACATATGCAGAAGAGGTGGTTTCTGAACAGTGGCTATTTGAAACACTTTGTTTTCCTGCCTTTTTAATCTAAATAAACCAAAGTATCTATTACTGCATAACAAATTATCCCAAAACTTAGCAGTTTAAAAATAACAAACATTTATTATCTCACGGTGTCTGGGAGTTAGGAATCCACAGTCTGCTAATATGGGTGCTTCTGGCTCAGGGTCTCATGTGATTGCAGTCAAGGTAACAGCCAGGGCTGCGAAATTCTGAGGGCTTGACTGGGTTGGGGCTTCTGTTTCCAGAATAGCTTGTTCACATTGGCTAGAGACCTCAGCTCCTTGCCACCTGGGCCTCTGCACAGGGCTGCGTTACAGCATGGCAGCTGGATTCCAAGGGAGGGTTCCAAGGTCGAAGCCGCGATGTCTTCTATAAGCTAGCCAGAAAGTTATAAACCATCGCCTTGGATACATTTTATTGGCTACACAGACCATCCCTGACAAGAGGTGAGAGGAGTCACTCAGGTCCATCTGGAGGCTGATTAGCACATAAGGCAAAATATGAGCTTCTGCTAATCTTATCTGGCCATCTACAAGGACTCATCAGATTTCTTATCAGATTTCTCTGGGAGGCTTATGACCCAGCAGTTTCTCTCCTAGCTATACACTATGGAGACATGTGTACTTATGAGCAAAACTATCCCTAGAAGCACTGTTTGTAATAGCCAAAATATGGCAATAACCCAACCCCATTTCAATAAATGGATACATAAACTGTACCGCCTGTGGCACGCTGCGTGGCCTCCCATTTGGACAGCGAGGGCTTTACCCACATTGTGGTGGCCTCTGAACTCCTCCTACTAGAAACCTTGGTCCTGGAGGAATTCAGTCTGGTTCTACCATCATGGTTCTCCCCATCCCCATTCTGCTTGGCCTGTTCCCTACCACCCCTTTCCCTTCCAGCTTTTCTGACTTCCTTTTGTCAAGCTGGCAGAAGCCATAATTGAGTCCACTGACAAGAACTGGATGGTGCTTCTTCTCTCTTTTCTTTTTTTGCAATCTACAATGAGCCCTCCAAGTTCATTACTGCAGGTGGCCTTGGTGGGGACCCAGGGCTGGTGGCAGAAGCTCATTGCACAGCCTCAGGGACAGTGAAAGCTTGCCAGCAGCGCAGTCATTCTGAAGCTGTTGTGTCCAATTAGAGGAAACACTAGGCACTCTCCTTCTGGAGCCCCTTTAACAAATTAGTCCTACCACAAACTGAGAGGGGCTGGGTGGGACCAAATGCCTTTGTCCGCAGGATAATTTGATAATATGGAGAAGAAACAGTGCAGAACACTGGTGTGTGTGGTGTGTGTGTGCGCGCACACGCACGCACACATTCAAATAAAACATTGGAGATAGTGGGTGACAGGTGATTGGGGAGGAGGATTTGATCCTGTATTCCTAAGACCTAGGAATGAAACCTTTCTAATGCTGAGCAGCGCCTGTTGTGGTGTTAGAGTAGTCAGAGGGTTGAGGAGAATGGCAGTCTTTCGGATATCAGTATTTCACCCGGCTTGACTTTGCTGAGTTGGAAGAGCTGTTTGTTCCACATGCACTTGGCCAGGGCATTGTATCTTTATGCATTTTTGCAAGATTTGTTCTAGAAAGTTCATGGGAAGAGAGCCATGGCAACCTGTGCTTCATGTACCTGCTGTGGCAAAATAATCTTAATATTTTAAAGTTACATTTTCTCAACTATTGGTCATTGGCACCAATTTAATGCTAACAGGAATCCCCAATTTTGGGTGTGATGAAGGGGGAGATTTTACTTAGTGAGCTTAATTATGAAACAGCACTGGCTGGGAAATAGCAGGGCTGTGAGGTGGCCCTGAGGAGAAATGGACCCTGGTATTACAGCTCCAGCCAGGGAAATGCATTCTTTGGTGGAAATCAAAAGTATGTTCCTCAAGACAAAGGAGAATGGACTTATATAGGGATATGTTCCTGCCCCAGGTCCCTAAATAGTCCATCCTAATGCAAATGAGGATTCCAAATCCTCACAGTTTGATAGCTCCAAAAAGCACTGTCCTAATTGGTTGGAATGGAGCCACTCTTATTGGTCATTGAAGATGCAAATGAGGATATCCCTACTGAGCTTTAATTGGATGGGGAAAGCCTCAATCCTATTTGTTGAGATAGGATTCCAGAAGCTCCTTTAAGGGCTCACTTAGACTGCAGGAGCACAGTGCAGGCAGGCAGCCGGGCATGCATGAGAAGCCCCTATTCATCAATGATTGCTAGACTCTGTTTATAAATTTGAGTCCAATTAGCTACCAGAAGCCATTCTTAGGGTCAACAGTTTTCAAAACATTGGTTCTAAATTGCTTGCTCAGGGAAAAGTACTAATTAGACCTCTGAGATTTTTAAGAGTATCGGAATCACTTTTTTTTCCTAAGGAAATATCTATTCAAATTATCATTGTAAATTCCAATTTCCATTTTAGGTTTATTTGCAATAGAGCAAAATATTTGAGCAAGTCCTCTAAAACAGAGAGCAGGAAAGGAAAATGAAATAAAGAGAAAAGAGTGTTACAGGTGAGCAAACTATTCCTGTTTTTGATTGAGGGCTAAAAAACTAAGGAATCTTGAAGCGGAGGACCACAGGGAAGATGCACACTGTCTCTCTTTCCATCTCAGCTCATTAATCCTGGAATTTCCCATTATAAAGATTCCTAGTTATTTTTTTCCAACTCCCATGCATTGTATGAGTGTTCTTTTTATTTATGATAGATCTTATATATATAAACAAATAATATGAGGATCTTATGAACAACTTCATGCCAGTGTAATAAAAAATCTAGATAAAATAGATAATTTTCTCCAAAAACATAACTTATCAAAGTTGAAGCAAGGAAAAAATTTTAAAAAATCTAAATAGTTCCATATCTATGGTGAATTTGTAATTAAATCCACAAAGAAAACTCCAGGCTCAGAGGACTTCACTGGTGAACTCTGATCAAACACCAAAGAGAAACAATGCCAGCCATGCACAAACTCTTCCAAACAAAAGCAAAACACTTTTCAACTTGTGTATGAGTCCATTATAACCCTGACACTACAACCTCAATAGATACAGGAAAAACATTTGGCAAAATTCAAAACCCTTCATAATCAAAGCTCTCAGCAAACTAAGAGCAGGAAATGTCCGCAACCTGATTAAGAGAACCACCAAAGCTACAGCTAATAATATCGTAGTAAATGGTGAAATAAGGAGCCATTCCTCACCAAGTCTGAGAACAGGATGAAGATATCTGCTCTTACCAGTTTTATTAAAAACTAGATGCCTGGTGCATGAAATTCGTGCACTGGAGGGGGGGGTTGTCCCTCAGCCCAGCCTGCACCCTCTTCAATCTGGGACCCCTCGGGGGATGTCCGACTGCTGATTTAGGCCCAATCCCTTAAACCAGCAGTCAGACATCCCTCTCACAATCTGGGACTGCTGGCTCCCAACAGCTTGCCTACCTGCCTGATTGCCCCTAACTGCTTCTACCTGCCAGCCTGATCACCCCCTAACCACTCCCCTGCCAACCTGATGATGCCTAACTGCTCCCCTGCCAATCCAATTGCCCCTAACTGCCCTCCCCTGCAGGCCTGGTCATCCCTAACTACCCTCCCCTGCCAGCCTGGTTGCCTCTAACTGCCCTCCTCTGCTGCCCTGATTGCCCCTAACTACCCTCCCCTGCCAGGCCAGTCACCCCCAACTGCCCTGCCCTGCAGACCTGGTCACCCCAACTTCTCTCCCCTGCAGGACTGGTCACCCCCAACTGCCCTCCCCTGCCAGCCTGTTCACCCCTAACTTCCCTCCCCTGCTGGCCTGATTGCCCACAACTACCCTCCCCTGCCGGCCATCTTGTGGCAGCCATCTTTGACAACATGGGGGCTGCCATTTGTGCGAGGGTGTGATGGTCAATTTGCATATTACCTCTTTATTAGATGGGATTGAGGCACACACAAAATAAAAGGCAAAGAGTCTAGAAAGGAAAAACTGAAACTATAAATCTTTGCAGACAACTTGATTGTATATGTAGAAAACATGGGAATCTATAAAATAACTACTAGATCTTAACAGAATTTAGCAAGGTTGCATGATATAACCCAAAAATTAATTGTATTTCTATATATTAGCTACAAACAATTGGAAACTAAAATCTTTTAATGTAACATTTTCAATAACATCAAAAAACAACTATCTAGGATGAAATTTAGCAAAATATGTGTAAGATTTATACATTGAAAACAACAAAATATTGCTGAAATTAAAGAAGACCTACAAAACAGAGAGGTGTGCTATTTTTGAGGGTTAGAAGCCTCAGTGTTATTAATATATCCACTCTTCAAATAAAACTGAATGGAAAGTCACATATATGAGCAATTAATTTTTAACCAAAATGCTAAGTCAATTCAATGGAGAAAGGAAAATCTTTTTGACAAATGGCACTGACACAAGTGTATACTTTTTAAGGAAAAAAAATTACCCTCAACCACTATCCTACTCCATACATAAAATTAATATGAGTTGGATCACAGATCAAACATAAAAGCCTAAACTATAAAGCTTCCATGGGAAAAAGAAAAAAAATCTATGTTAGGGTTATAAAAAATATTTACTACTAAAGAAGGAAGAAAAAATTTTGACTTAATCAATACTTCTCTTTAAAGACAATAAAAAGGCAAACCACAGACTGGGAGAGAATATTCACAAAGCAAATATGTAATAAATGTTTGAATCCCAAAATAAAAAGAATTCATACAAGAAAAACAACCCAATTTTTAAAATGGTCAGTGCCTTGACCAGAAATTTCACCAAAAAAATCTACAAATAGCTAAAAAGTACATGAAATTATATTCAACATCATAAGTTATCAGGGAAATGCTACAATAATAGTGAAATTTTAAAAGGCTGATAATTACAAGAGTTGACAAGGATGTGTAACAATCAGAACCTCATACAGAGCTGATAGGAGGGTAAAATGGTACAACCTCATTTGAAAACCACATTGTGACTTTCTTATAAAAATTATAAGTTCACTGCTTCTAGATCAGCAAATTCCATTTTCTAAGTAGAAACATATATACAAAATAACTTTCATATAAATGTTCATAGTAGCCCCAGCCTGGAAACAACCAAATATTCATCAGTGAAATACTTCTCAGCAATAAATTACAACTGCTGATACACACAATGACATGGATGAACCTCACAGTCACCATGCTGAGTGAGAAAAGCCAGACCCAAAGGATATACGTTATGTATTCCTTTTATATAAACTTCTAAATAGAAAAATCTGATAAATGTGATAGACATCAGACCATGGTTAGCTGGGGTGGTAGTGACTATACAAGGTCTCAGGCCTCCAAGGTGGATTCTTGCTCCATGTGGAATGAGTCCTGAATGGGAGACTTTCAGGTTGTGTGACAGACCAAGAAAAAGACGTGGGGGGTGAGGGATGAGGGGAGTGTTAGGAAAGCGAAGTCTGTTTAGCAACCTCCAAGTTGATTATTTCCATATTTAAAAACTGAAAGTTTCCTTTCCTTCCTCCCTCTCCTCCTTCCTTTCTTCCTTCTCCATCTCTTTCTTTTCTTTTTCATCCAACTGAAACCTGTGGGAAATGCTGGTATCTTCCTGAGCCGAAACCTTTTAACATTTTTTTAATCTGATTTCAGAGAGGCATCTGTTGATCCCTTCATTGTCTGTGATGGAGGAAAATCTCAGACCCTTAATTATCTCTTCTCCTGGCAGGCCTTAAGATGAAACACACAGGAAGACCTGAGCGGATTCTTCTCAGATGCCACCTCTTAGCACTGGGCTTTGCGAGCCTGTTATTTGGGACGCTGCAGAAGGCAGGGCCCGATCCCGCCAAGGATCAATGGGAAAATAAGCAGTTGCTCGTGAATAGACTGTGGTCTCCCGCAGTTGTCAGGCCTCTGTGGTAATGGCTATTTATCCTCGCTTAATTGCTACGTGGGATCTCGCTCGTTCTGTGTCGGCTGGCATTCGCCACCGTGCCACCTGGCCAAATTCAGGTCAGCCTGCAGAAGTGTGGCACACCTGCCCGTGGCTTCTTCACAGAGGCTGAAGGATGCCCACAATGACCTCACCTGGTGACAGTGGTGCCACCTACACTGACTCTTTCTCCAGGGCCTAGTGACAGTGGCACTGGTTGAGCTCTGGGATCTGCTCACCAAGCGTCCAGGCAGTTTGTGGGAGGCCTGACGAGCAGGCAGTTCTCTTTGACAACAAACAGAACGGAGCTGAGTAGGAAAGTCCACTGCACTGGAGAGTGGGAGAGCCCAGAGAGCCTTGGGGAAGGGAAGCTCAAACTCATCTACATCTGGATTTCTTGTTGCACAGTAATATAAATGAATACTCTTTTTAAAAAGAAAAGTAAAAAAGAAACACTTCATTACATAAGCCTATTATATCATTAACAAATTTGATGGGCTTATGTAATGTATGGGCTTATGGGAAAATGTATGTCCACACAAATGTAAACAAGCTTGAATTTGGAATATCAAATACTGAAATTCAGAATTGTACCCAGTTTAAATAAAAACTTAAGATAAAAATTAGTCTTTGTTCACTCGCCTATCTCTTGGAGAGCTGTCATCACATCACTTGCCATATTTAGTTTGGGAATCACTGTGACTCGGCAGTTTTAGGCAAACACATTTCATTTTTGTTCCCATTTAGGTCTAAGTAGCTGGTCTGCCTAGAATCAGATTGTAAGATCTTCTCCAGGCTTGGCAGGAAAGAGGGCCAGCGTCTCTTGGTGATATGTGCTGGGGTTGTAGAGTCGCAGGTAATGGTGTCTGGGCCTCCATCTGCTCACCCGGCTAAGATCACTGGCACTGAAGAGAATAAAACCCTTTTCCAAATCTTCTTGGAAAAGAGTCCTTGTAGCCCAACTCTGCACACCAGAAAGTGGAGACCAAAACAACATTGGTTAACCTTGTTGATTAAGCTGTTCCCCAGTATTTCTGAGTAGGTTTGGTTCAGCCCAGGAAAAATGGGGAACTCTATAGCAGAGTCATGCACTCAAATTCCTAAAAAAAGGGTTTACCCCTTTCAGGTAAAGTCCTCTGTGAAAGTTTTAGTTCTTAGGTCAAAAAGAGCATTAATTACTCAGAATTACACTTTAATTTAAAAAATATATTTGCTTTCCAGGTAAAAGGAACTATATTCAGTCTTATGAGGAATAAAATTTTAGAAGTCTAAGGTATAGTGCCAAGACCACTTACTGGGGAAATATTAATAATTGATAGTGCTGAAACAACTGAATATCCATATGCAAATAAATAAATTTGGACCTCTATTCACACGATATACAAAAATGGATTATCAAAATGGATTAAAGACCTAAATGTTAAAAGCTAAAACTATAAAACTCTTAGAAGAAAGCATAGAAATATTCTTCATGACTTTGAATTGGGCAATGATTTCTTTGACATGACAACACAGAGCAAAAGCAACAAAAGAAAAAATAGATAAATTAGAGTTTATAAAAATTGAAAAATTTTGTGCTTTAAATGATATCACCAAAAAGATGACTCACAAAATGGGGGAAAATATTTGCACATTATATATCTGATAATGGTCTAGTATCCAGAATATATAAAGAATAATTACAGCCCTAGCTGGTTTGTCTCAGTGGATAGAGTGTCAGCCTGTGAACTGAAGGGTCCCAGGTTCGATTCAGGTTAAGGGCACATGCTTCAATTGCAGGCTCCTCTCTGGCCCAGGCTCTGGTCAGGGCACATGCAGGAGGCAACCAATCAATATGTTTCTCTCACATTGATGTTTCCCTCTCTCTTCTACTCTCTCTAAAATCAATGGAAAACTACCCTTGGGTGAAGATTTAAAAATAAATAAATATATGTAAAGATTTTTTTTTAAAGAATAATTGCAGCTCAACAATTAAAACACAAATAATGAAATTTTAAAAGATTTTAATAGACATTTCTCCAAATAAAATATACAAATGGTCTATTAGCACATAAAAAGATGCTCAACATTATTATTATGGAAATGCAAATCAAAACCACAATGAGATGCCACTTCATATCTATGAGGATGGCTAGAATCAAGCAGATAGACAATAACCAGAGTTGATAAGAATGAGGAAAAATTGTAATCTTATACATTGCTGGTGGGAATGTAAAATGGCACAGCTACTTTGAAAAAGTCTAGCAGTTCCTCAAAAAGTAAAATACAAAATTACAATATGTCCCAGCAATTCCATTCCTAAGTACATACCCAAGAGAACTGAAAATGTATGTCCACACAAAAGCTATGTATATCATAGCTTCATTATTTATAATAGCTAAAAAGTAGAAATAGCCCAAATGTACATCAACTGATGAATGAATAGGTAAAATGTAGTATATCTAAACAAGGGAATAATATATATCCATCAAAGGAAATTTTGTAAGTATACCTACTATAGCATGGATGAACCTTAGAAACATTATGCTAAGTAAAATAAACCAGACACAAAAGAGTGCATGTCATATGGTTTTATTTATATGAAGTGTCCAAAACAGGCAAATCCATAGAACAAAGAGTAGGTTGGAGGTTAACAGGTGCTGGAGTTAAGAGGGACTAAATGACTACTTATGGGTTTGGGGTTTCTTTATGGGGTGATGAAAATGTTCTGGGCTTAGATATGGTACAGCTTAGATATGGTACAACTTTGCAAATATAGTAAAAGCCACTGAACTATGCACTTTAAAAGAGTGAACTCTATGGTATGTGAATTATTTATCAAATTTTTAAGTCCTCTCTTTTAAATAGCTGACAATCTTCAGTGTTTAAATGTTCCTGTTCAACACCATCTAATTAGCAATACTAAATGTTTTTACTTTCTGATGTTGCCACAAATCACATTATTTTTATGAATTAATTAATTCATGACTCCCTAAAAATAAACCAGTCTAGAAAATACATTAAAATTTTTCAAATGTTAATTAGTACTAATGTAGCATTTTATAATAATTTTTTTTTCTAAGCAACAAGAAAAATAATAGCCATATTAGTGGGCCTGACAACACCTTCATTTGATGGTATTTGACAAGACTTTGAGACTTAAATATAACAAGAAAGACACCCATGTTTTTATTTGTTCATCCATTCCTGAAAACTCTACTGGTTATTATTATGTGCTGAGCCCTGGGAAGAGACAGTGAGTTCCCTCAAGAACTTTGTTCAAGAAAGGTCTCCAAACTACAGAGAAAAGGTGACATCTGCACTGTGCCCTGGATCGGTTGCAGTGTTTGGGTAAAAGCAAAGGAAAGGGTGATGCAGTAGAGGAAGTGGCTGGGCGAAGGCACAGGAATCTGGCGTCTGGCCGAGAAGTGGGAATATGCAGAAAGTGAGCGGGTTTGGAACAACAGGTTTTATTACAGAACATTTTGCTGAACACCCACAATCTACTCTCTAGTGCATTATTACTAGTTGCCAGTAAGACTAACCAAGGGTAAAAATAATATGAACCAACATACCAAAGCTTGCACCATAGCACCGTTGGCATGTAAAACAACTACAAAATCTGTTTGTTATTTAATGATTTCTGTGTGTGTCTTGGCAGCACAACCCAACTGTAAGCACACCCCTAGGAGACAGTGAGCGTTGCAGCTGCAGCTTCTGCAGTACACAGCCTGCACCGCTGTCCCTGCCCATCCCCGTTACCTGTGCTATAACAGGGTGTCCCCAAAATATGTACACACACTTCGACAGCTGATAGCTCAATTTTGAAAATGAAATGTTTTTTAATAAAACTGCTTTTATAATTATTCAAAGTGTATGCATACATTTTTTGGGACACCCTGTATGTGGAGCTTAGAAAGTTTTGCGGGCTCCCCTAGGACTCACCTGCTGGGACGTCTCATGGAGTTCCCTAACGTTTCTGTTCCTGAGAAGCACAAGGTGACATCCCGCTTCTCGGAACAACCGCGAGTTCTTTAAGCAGACTGTTATTGATTACTTAATCCATTAAGGAATGCATTTAATAAACACTATTTGAGTGACAACTACAATCTTGTGCCACATAATGCTGTTTTAGTGATATTGTAGCTGTCCCAACGTGGCACAGCACATTCCTCACGTGTCTGTGGGAAGCTGGTGTCCCACACCTACTGCACTGCCATTTGGAGTAAAGTGTAGCACACACATAAACCGGTGCAGCCACTGTGGAAAACAGCATGGAGATTCCTCAAAAGGTTAAAAATAGACCTGCCATGTGATCCAGCAATTCCACTTCTGGGTATTTATCCAAAACAAAAACACTAATTCAAAAAGACACATGTTCATTCCAGCATTACTTACAATAGCCAAGATATGGAGGCAACCCACGTGTCCATTGTAGACAAATGGATTAAGAAGATGTGGTGCAAATATACAACAGACTATTACTCAGCCATAAAAAGAATGGAATCTCGTCATTTCAACAACACAGATGAACATAGAGGCTATTATGCTAAGTGAAATAAGTCAGCCAGAGAAAGACAAATACCATATGATCTCACTTGTAAGTGGAATCTAAAAAACAAACAAACAGATGAACAAACAAAACAGAAACAGACCCATAGACACAGAAGACAAGCTGATGGTTGCCAGAGGAAAGACAGTGGGGGAATGGGTGAAAAGAAAAAAAAAATGTAATAAGTAAATTAATTAATCTTCAAAGTATTGTTAACATCCATCACCATACATAAAAAGTGCTACTTTAGAGGCAATAGTGAGTTAATGGCCAGTCAGCAGACATGGGCAGGGTTGAGAGTGGCCAGTACCCTAGGTGTGACAGTAGGACTGCATTAGGATCCAGCACCTCAGTTCTGGCCCTAGTGTCCCCTGGGACTCACCTGTGATCTTGGGGAAGCCATTTCCCTCCGAGGACCACCTGTGAAGTTTGGAATTTGGATTAGACTGGTGGCACTGAGGAAATGTATGAGGGCATCTTTTCTGCCAGTGATTGGGAACCACCACTGACATTGAGTACATAGGGACTATGGATGCTAGAGGTTTGCAGTATGCAGGGTCGTTCCACCTTGAAGAATTGCCCTGATGGTTGCAGGATTTTTTGATGTTCCTCTGGACATTCATTTAGGAGGCAAAAATCTGCTATCAGGGATTCAAACCTCAAACTGAATCCTGCACTGCACATAAATGGTTTAATATGAACTGAAATGTCCAGAAATGTGAATCAAGAGAAAATTGCACTTTATATATTCAGAAATTTACCAAGAACTTGACCACAATTTTGGAAAATTACATCACTAATGGTAACAGTACACATGTTTTAATTAAATTGCCAATGTTACATGCCTGTATCAGTCCCCACTGGCAGCTGTCACATTCATGCTGACTCTATGTATGAGCTCAACCTCGGACTACTTCGTTATCTCATCTAGAGCAATGCTATTTGAAGTGCTGGTGAGCTACGAGGTAAGGAAATGGTGCCAGAATGTATATGGACATCTTGCTTCCTTCACTAGGAAAGTGTGGCTCTGGGAGATGGCGGTATAGGTAAACCGCCGATACTCGCCGCCTCCCCAACCACATCAAAATTACAACTAAAATACAGAACAACCGTCACTCAGAGCAGCTTGGAATCCGGCTGAATGGAAGCCCTAGACTAGAGAAGTGAAGAAGAAGGCACACCGACATTGCAAGCAGGCCCTTCGGAGGGACCCCATGGCTCCAGGCGCTCCCAAGCGGCCCCTGTTGCTGCTCCCATCGGGAGGGAAGGAGTCTCCGCAGCATCACACTCATCGGCCACTGGTGACCGCCCCCTCACAGACACCAGACCTTCCTGCGAGTGGGAGCCAATCGCAGACCCACTGAATGCTCGGATGGGGAACATGAAAGGGAGGGCGCAAGATGAAGGGCAGGTGTCCCCTGTGCAGCATCCCCCCCCCCCCCCCCCCCCCCCCGCCTGCAGCATCGGAGCAGGAGCCGAGCAGGCACGTGCAGTGTCGCCTTTCCAAGAGGGAAGGCTCCTGCACGGCCCCGGAGGAGGCCGTGGGTGTCTAGCATGAGAACAGCAACCGCTCCGGGGAGCATGCGGGATGCGGCAGACACGGATACGGGCCGCCACTCGCCTGGGAGGCGTTTCCGGGGCTCTGGCTTCACCGTGTGCAGCGGCTGAGGGCGTCCGGACCGTGATGCTGGCTTGGATGTGGATGCGGATGACACTCTGGAGGAGGGAAGCCACATGGAGGCTGGCGTCATCCCTGCACAGGCGAGGAGCCCGGTGAAGCCGAGGAGAGAGGTGCCGTTCTGAACAGCGACCCTCCCAGCACACGCAGCACACCTGGGTCCTCTGAGTGGGCCAGCGACGGGATCCCTTCCACCCGCAACGGGGAGAGTAGGAGGCGGGAGGCCAAGCAGAAGACCTGCAAGAATAGCGACATCGAGAAATAACGGAAGATTCAGCTGTGACCACGTTTGAGGCCCTGAAGGCTCGGGTCAGGGAACTTGAACAGCAGCTATCAGTGGGGCCGCTGCGAATGCCTCCTCTGCCTGGACTCACATGGACGTCCATCCGGGGCTGTCATGTGCACTTGGAGGAGCGCTGGCTGCGGACACTGGGTGCCAAGAAGCTGCGCCCTCAGAGCAACACCATCACAGCGCCCAGAGGCCTGCGGGAATCTACCTGTGAGCCAGCCACCCCAGGCAGGCCTTGCCTCAAGCAGTCCTGCCTGCCCGCTTCTGGTATGTGACCCTACTCCTTGCACATACTTGCACACAGGTTCCCCATGTACATATTTGCACACATGCACATGCGCACACACACAGGCCTCTGGAGCCAGAGTGGATGCTGAGGCCCAGACCCTGCCAGGTTGCTGCCAGGATTGGGGACATACCTGCTCCAGGTCTGTCCCCAGGGTAGGTAGAAGGACAAGGCTCCTGAGATCCAGCCCCCAGACCAACTTACAGACATGCAAACACCAGCACATGTAATATAGACATGTGTTTACAATGTTGGATATAAATGGGGTAACTTCCCACCCTCACCCCTACACTCCCCTTCCGTTGTATGACTTTCTTCTTTTCTTAAGAACACCTGGAAGCCGTGCCTCCTTCAGGGCTGGCTTGGGCTCGGCCCATCCACCTCTTGAGGCGCCTGCCTCTCCCTCTCCCATGGTGTCCCTTCCCTCTCCCATGTGCTGGGTGTTCAGTGGTGTATACGGTATTTCTTCTCCCAGACGTGGGGCACATGCCCAAGGGATATGCTCCTCTCCTCAGTCTTAGCTCCTGGGGCTCTTTATAAGGAGCTGAGAGAGGGGGAGGCACAGAAACGGGAACTGAGCTACAGCAGGGGCCGCGTTTGGGGCTGGATGAGGGGGCTCCTGGCTGCCCAGCCTTCTGCCAGGACCCGTCCCTGGGATGAGAGCTGCTGCTCCCAGGGAAAAGGGTCGCCCGCCCCTCCCGCGGGCCCCATGGTGTGATCATCTCTATATTCTATACAATGTCCTTTCCCTTTGGAAACTGACATTTGACAGGGCTCAAACCAATATGAGCAACAAACAAAAAAGAAAGTGTGGCTGTGAAAAAAATTTCAGCTAAACTAAACGATGTGCTTACTGATGGAGTTTATTTTCATTTCTGGTGATAAGCTCTTTATTTCATTGCACATCAGTAATAGTTTATTTTATGTTTATGGCATATGATCTTTTTTATAGTCAACATATAAGTGGCTTTTAAATATATATATATAATTGATTTTTTAAAGAGAGGAAGGGAGAGGGATAGAGAGTTAGAAACATCAGTGAGAGAGAAACATCGATCAGCTGCCTCCTGCACACCCCCTCCTGGGGATGTGCCCGCAACCAAAGTACATGCCCTTGACTGGAATCAAACCTGGGACCCTTCAGTCCGAAGGCCGAGGCTCTACCCACTGAGCCAAATCAGTTAGGGCCATATAAGTGGCTTTTTTTCAATGTATTTCATTTCAGTAAAAGAAAGGGGACATAATTATTGGTTATAAAAAAAAGAAATTGCGTCCAACATATTGGATGATCTTTAGGTCAAATCATTCCCAAGGACAACATTGGTGATGAGTTTTAGTTTCCCCATAGTATCACCAGCTGCTTTATCCAGTCTCCTGATAACACAAGATTTCTTAATCTAGCAATTGCCACATTGGGACACCTCTTTCAACCAGAACACAGTCCCTAAGCCCCACCTAAGTAGAAAGTGTGGGCTCCTTGCTAATGTTCTCTGAGGTTGTTTTCAGACTTGTTTTTTAAAGCTTATTTCTGTATCTTTCAAGCTTTGCAACTCTGCGCCTTGACACATCTATATGGTGGCCCAAGTCACAGAAAGAAGTGATGCTGCTCTCTCAAGGAAGCAAAACAAGGACAATGACCTTCTTGGCTGCTCTGTCCCCTAACTGTGTGCTAGATAATTGGTGAAAGTAAAACTTCTTTGCTCCACACAGTCGACCCAATTCAGTCCAGCAGGGGTTAAGCTGGCTTCTTGTCTCTGCTGGCGAGCTAGGCAGAGGGGCTCCTCCTGTAAGGGGCACAGATGCCGCCATGCTTTGTTGATTATAACCTCCCACACCAAGGAAGCTTTGACGAGGTTTGACATAATCAGCTCACAGCCTCTGCCTGTACTCTTTCATAAACAGGCCATTTTCACATCTTTTTCATGGAATCCGACAAGCGGAAAAATAATTAATGTTACCTCAGCTCAACAGTGACCCTGGCTCTGGTTCAAAAAGAAGGCATGTTGCATAAACTACCCTTTAATTGAGGGTTGGGGGCAGACCCCACATACTCCTGTATCACTTCTGCCTCCCCGGCCAAGGCTTCATTAAGGCTTTCCTAAGACTGAGGACCCATGGTCACCGAGTACTGCTGTGTTTCAGGTTCAAGGAGCTTCTGTGAAAGAATTCTGCTCATGGTATTTAGCAAGCACAGACCTGTGTGTCTGGCAGAGAATTCCAGATGGTACTGCTGGCTGTTCCCATTTTATCAATAAAAAGTGCAGAAGACATAAAATTGGAACCCACAACTATTCCTTTATGTTTTTTTTATTTCTTTGAAAAAGAAAATGCAAGTGTATTTTATAGAAGGTTCCATGGCCATTGACACAGTTGTGAATGGTGCAGCAACTCTGAAAAATGACTTGGCCTTCTTCCAATGGGCATACCTTTTGACCCAGCAATTTCACTCCTAAGAATTCTCCCAAGAGAATTCAAAACATATGGCCACACAAAACTTACACACAAACATTCATAGAAGCAGTATTAATAATAACCAGAAAGAGCCCTGCCAGCATGTCTCAGTGGGTGAGTATTGACTTATGAACCAGGAGGTCACAGTTTGATTCTTGGTCAGGGCACATGCATGCCCGGGTTCTGGACTCAATCCCTAGTAGGGGGTGTGCAGGAAGCAACCAATCAATGATTTTCTCTCATCATTGATGTTTCTAACTCCCTCCCTTTCCTTTCCTCTCTGAAATAAATAAAAATATTTTTAAAATAATAATAGCCAGAAAATGGAAAAAATCCAAATATCTGTCAGCTGACAAACAGATAAACAAAACTAATATATCCATACAATGGGATATTACTCAGTTATAAAAGGGAATGAAGTATATACTGTGTCATGGATAAGTCTTGAAAGCATTATGCTAAAGAGCTATTCACGCATAAGAAAAAGCAATTATGATTTCACTTATATGTCCAGAATGGGCAAATATAAGGAGATAGAGCGTATATCAGTGATTGCTTGGGATCGGGGAGAATGAAGAGCTGGGAGGTAGATAGCCTAGGGTGCAGAGTTTCTTCCTGAGATGATGAAATGGTCTAAAATTGAATGCGATATTGGTTGCACAACTCTATAAATATATTAAAAATCATTTAATTGTACACCTTTTTTAATTTATTGATTTTTAGATAGAGAAAGAGAGTGAGGGAAAGAGGAACATTGATTTGTTCTTCCACTTATTTTTGCATTCGTTGGTTGACTCCTGTATGTGCCCTGAGCAGGGATTGAACCTGCAACCTTTGGTGTATTGGGACAGCACTCTAACCAACTGAGCTACCATGGCAGGGAAAATTGCACACTTTTAAAAAAAACTGTAGTCCACTAACATCTGTCCAGAAAAATGATGGTTAATTGTGGGCCAAGGACCCTAGCAATTCCGAAGATCTTTTTGGGGCGTCCATGGGCATGAGTCCTTACCTTTCCAAATATATATCCATGTGTGGCTAGATTTATATACATATATATAATTTAGTAAAACAATATAATGCAACAGATTGAATGGGAAAGCAGATGTACAAATTGAGCTATTTTTTATCAATCCATAAAAAATATTTTCAAAATTATAAAAAAATTGTCTACACAGTCACTCTAGAAAATTAAAAAGTAAAAGAAAGACAGAAAGTATTTTCTATGATCTGTCCAACCACAGATAACACTACTCACCTTCTGGCACATTTCCATCTGGTCTTTTCTCTGACCCCAGGATTTCCACGTCTTATGAGTTGGTGAAGGCCCAGCTGGTGAAAGAGGCCCAGCTTTGTTGAACAAACCCCTTTCCTCTATTCTTGATTCTCTTCAAAGTAAAATGGCCAATACCCACCTTGCTTGGGAGGGTGAGGATCCAATTAGACTTCTTCAAGGCCATGTTTACTTACTGATTACAAATGTAGCACGTGGTTATTATTAAAAAATTGTGTGTGTGTGTGTGTGTGTGTGTGCATATGTACACATGTCTGTGCATTACGAATATATAAAGCAGTCTGGCCAGCATGGCTCAGTGGTTGAGCATCGACCTCTGAACCAGGAGGTCACGGTCCAATTACCAGTCAGGGCACATGCCCAGGTTGTGGACTTGATCCCTAGTTGGGGACGTGCATGAGGCAGCCAATCAATGATTCTCTCTCATTATTGATGTTTCTTTCTCTCTCTCTCTCTCCTTTCCTCTCTGAAATCAATAAAAATATTTTGTTTAAAAAAAGAATATATATAGCCCTAACCGGTTTAGCTCAGTGGATAGATCGTCGGCCTGCGGAATGAAAGGTCCCAGGTTCAATTCTGGTCAAGGGCATGTACCTTGGTTGTGAGCACATCCCCAGCAGGAGGTGTGCGGGAGGCAGCTAATCAATGTTTCTCTCTCATTGATGTTTCTAACTCTCCCTTTCCCTTCCTCTCTGTAAAAAATTAATAAAATATATATATTTTAAAAAATATATATAAAGCAGAAAACAGAATGATCTGGGACGTTGGAGCAAGGTCGAAGATGAGAAAACACATCTTAAACTCTCCAACCCCAAATTTCTTTTTTTTAAATAGATTTTTACTTATTTCAGAGAGGAAGAGAGAGAGAGATAGAAACATCAATGATGAGAGAGAATCATTGATCCACTGCCTCCTGCATGCCCCACACTGGGGATCGAGCCCACAACCTGGGCATGTGCCCTGATTGGGAATCAAACCCATGACCTCCTGGTTCATAGGTCAATGCTCAACCACTGAGTCATGCCAGCCGGGCCCCAAATTTCTTAAAAATGACAGAAACGTTACTTAAATAAAAAATAAATGTATCAGCCGAAACCGGTTTGGCTCAGTGGATAGAGCATCGGCCTTCGGACTGAAAGGTCCCAGGTTCGATTCCGGTCAAGGGCATGTACCTTGGTTGCAGGCACATCTCCAGTAGGGGGTGTGCAGGAGGCAGCTGATTGGTGTTTCTCTCTCATCGATGTTTCTAACTCTATCCCTCTCCCTTCCTCTCTGTAAAAAAATCAATAAAATATATTTAAAAAATAAAAAAATAAAAATAAAATAAATGTATCATAGAATATGAGATCAGGTGCCACTAACAGACCAGAAACCATAAAGAATTCCCAGAAGACAAAAAGCAGAAAGGAAACAGATGAGTAAGAGGAGAAACTCCAAATTGTACTGAGGCAAAAATTATAGGCGAGAAAAAACAAATTCAAAGAAACACCGAACTCTAAGTAAAATAATAAAAATTTGCAATCTCATATTTGGAATTCCAAAATCCAAAAATTTCTCAGAGAAAGTTTTTTCCTAAGTTTGATACAAAGTCATTTGCAGCAAAACCTGACCAGAACTGATGTGAGGTTATTTTTAGACTTCATCTCACTTCGTGTGAATATTCATTTATTTCTTTGGAGAAAAACAAAACAACCACTAATGTATTTGATTGCAGGGTAATGTCCAGATCCTGCTGAGAGTGTTATAAAATATTTAGTAAGTGCAACAAATTAATTTTCTCAAATCCAAAAAAAAAATAGAATTCCCAAACAGAGCTGGCCTCTAGGGATTTGGATGAAGAGTGTGGACTTGTACTGGTAACAGAAGAGGTACTAGTGATCATGTAAGAAGTGGGTTCCTGTCAACAGGAGAATAAATAAGTAAGTTGGGGTATATTCTCATGAAGGGAAAGAAAATTAAAAGGGTACAGATTGAAAAGAAAGAAATCATATGTCCCTATTTGCAAAGGACATGATTGTCTAGGAAATCTAAAGAAATCTACCCCTCCAACTCCAAGAAAAGACCAAGAACTAATAAATGAAGTTAGCAGATTCTCAATATTCAAAACCAACACACTAAAAGCAACCATGCTAATAATCAGTGTTGGCAATGAACAATTGGAAAGAGAAATTAAAAGCACAATACTATTATAATTGCTTAATAAAGACAATAGTGGGTATAAATCTAACAAAACATGCATAGATCTATATGCTAAAAATTACAAAAATGGGTGCTTTTCCCTTCCTCTTCCCCCAAGAGTGTTACCCTTACCTTTCTCGCTCCTAAGCTCCAAGGGCCCTTCTTTTGCCTCTGTAACTTTCTAAATTAACTTTCTCTTTTTTAAAAAAATTATAATAAATAAGTACAATAATATTATGATGAAAAAAGGAAAAAAAAACTTTAAAAATGGTAAAATATACTATGTTCATTAACTAAAAGACCCGATGTAGTAAAAATGTCAATGATCCCTTTGTTATATCAAAGTTCTAACAGGATTTTTTGTAGGATGTAGATGTACACAAACTGATCCTAAAATTTACATCAGAAGCAGAGGAACTAGAATACAAAACAATTTTGAGAAAGAATAAGGTGAGAGGAATCACACAGCTTGATTTGAGACATTATACAGTAATTAAGCAAGTGTGGTGTTGGCAGAAGAGCAAACTTAGATCCCACCAGAGAATAGAGAGTCAGTCCAGAAATAGACCTACACAAAGTTTTGTCAACTGATTTTTCTCTAAGGTGCAAAAGCAACTCAGTAAAGGAAGAATAATCTTTATAACAAATGGTGTCAAAAATATAGGTGAAAAAGACCCTTGACCTAAACTTCACACCTTATACAAAAATGAACTCAAATTAGATCATAGACCTAAAAGCCAAACTTAAAACTTTTAAAAAATATATAGTGTTTATTGATTTCAAAGACCAAGGGAGAGGGAGAGAGAGATTGAAACATCCATGATGGGAGAGAATCATTGATTGGCTGCCTCCTACACACCCCACACCAGGGACCGAGCCCAAAACCCCAGTATGTGCCCTGATCAGGAACAAACTGTGACTCCTGGTTCATAGGTTAATGCTCAACCACTGAGCCACTCTGGCTGGGCTGAAACTATAAAACTTTTCAAAGAAAACAGGAGAAAGTATTCTTTTTCTTGTTTAGGTTAAGAGTTCTTAGACACAAAGGTATGATCTTCAAGAGAAAAATATTGAGATTGCTATTTATCAAAATTAAAAAACTGTTGCTCTGTGAAAGAATATTAAGAGGATGAAAAGACAAGCCACAGACTATGACAGAATGGTTGAAAATCACACATTCAGTGCACATGTTCCCAGACCATGTGTGTGTGCATCCACCAGCCAGAGTAAAGATATTTGCCTTACAAAAAAACAAAACAAAATAAAGAAAATCACACATTCAAGAAAGAACTCGCCTCCAGATGTATAAAGAACTCTCCAAACTCAACAGTAAGGAAGAGATAATATCATTAGAAAACAAGCAAAACACTTGAAAATACACTTTACCAAAGAGTATATATGGATAGCAAATGAGCATATAAAAAGATGTTGAAGATCATTAGCAATTGGGGGAATGCAAATTAAGTCTATGATATTACTACACACCTATTCAAATGGTTTAAAAGAGAAAATACTGATTGTATCAAGTGCTGGTGAGGTTGTGGAGCAGCTGATCTCTCATTCGTTGCAGGTGGGAATAGAAGATGGATCAACCACTCTGAGAAACAATTTAGCTGTCTCTGATCAAGATAAGCATACACTTACCTCTCTCAGCAATGGCAATCTGGGATATTTATCCCAGAGAGATTGAAATTTACCTCATATACACTAGAAAGGAGTAAACTATTGACACATGCAACAACTTGGATTGATCTCAAGGGCATTGTGCTGAATGAAAAAAAAGCTTGATGCCCTTTACATAACATTCTTCAAGTACCAGCATTGCAGTGATGGGAAAGATCACGGTGGCCAGAGTTGCAAGGTTGGAGCAGTTCTGTCTCCTGGTTGTGCTGATGGCTACAGAACTCTATACATTATAAAATCTCATGTGACTATTAACACAAAACACTACTTACAACACTGGAGACAGCCAAATAAGGTCTATACCTGAGTTTCTTTTATTACACCAACCTTAACTTTCTGGCTTTGGCAATCAACTCTGACTGGAGCTCTCTGTACTATTTTTATATCTTTTTCTGAGTCTTAAAACTATTTTAATTGTTTTTAAGTTATTAAAACAAAAGCAACAGCCCTAGCTGGTTTGGTTCAATGGATAGAGCATTGGCCTGAGGACTGAAGGGTCTTGAGTTCTCTTCCGGTCAAGGGTACATGCCTGGGTTGCGGGCTCAATCCCCAGTAGGGAGCGTGCAGGAGGCAGCTGATCAATGATTCTCTCTCATCATTGATGTTTCTATCTCTCTCTCTCTCCCTCTCCCTTCTTCTCTGAAATCAATAAAAATATATATTTTTAAAAACAATAGAATGATCATTGCAAAAATTCAGAAAGTGGCTACCTGAGGAGAAATGCAGAAGAATGGAATAGATAAGGGAACAGACTGACAGCTGTCAGAGGGAAGGAAGGTTATGGGGCCGGGTGAAAACAGTGAAGGGATTAAGCAACTAACCAAACAAAAAACATTCAGATACAGATAGCAGTGTGGTGATTATAAGAGGGAAAGGGGGTGGGGGGAGGTAGAAGAAGGTAAAGGGGGAATAAATGGTGATGGAAGGAGACATGACTTGGGGTGGTGAACACATAAGATACAGATCATGTATTATATAACTGTACACCTGAAATCTATATAATTTTATTAACCAATATCATCCCAATAAATTCAATAAAAAAGGAAAAAGTGTATTAAAATAAATGTAAGTTACTAATTATGTTGTTGTTCCGTGTGTCCATGGCTATTCGTTGTCTCACAGTGCTGTCTTTGGACATAGACATGATGTAACTTGGCAGAGAAGAGATGTGGATGTAAGCATGGATGCACACATAGACGCAGCCCTACATCTGGACGTAGACATAGAGGTGGTATAGATGGAGAGAACAGAGAGACAGATCTCACACAGATCGTCCCTCACATCAAAACAGTATTTTAGTAGTTAGGGAAGAAAACAAACTTTAATTCTAAAAGGAACTTTAAAACAGTATGTGCAATAGGAGCCCATTTATATTTAAAGGGAAAAAGCTTCCTTTAGGTGTGCACACGAATGTGCACAAATGCACAGAAAAAGCAGAACGAACACAAGTCCAATGACTGCTAGTCAGACAGCTCTGGTGAGAGCCTTGGGGTTGTGCATAGAGGGGAGGGGAAAGTAAGAGAGGAGAGTACATTGGGATTTTCCCCTTTTGCTCTCTATATTTTGTATTTTAAAATTTTTTCAAGAGAATATATTTGTATAAATTAGCTTAATTGCACCACCGCCATGACAGGTTCTTTCTGAAAGACCCTCATTCTGCTTATGGAGCTTCTGCTAAAACCACCACCGTAAGCTCTGAGTGCTTCACTCAGCTTTACTCACAAGGCACAGCTTCTGACCAAAGAGCTTGTTTTGTAGCAATGCGGACTGCAATCGGGTTACGATCACAGAATTCGCTTATTTTACCATGTTCCCTATCATTCCAAAGGAGAGGCCTCACAGACCGTTGATGGTATTGTGAGGACTCAGTTGTCTCATCAGCTAAGTGACAACACCTGACAGAGCTGGAGCACCGTGTGTCTCATCGGCGGCCGGGTGCTGCTGCTCCTCCCTCAGCCAGGACCTCGCAGGCCGGCCTCGGGAAAGGACGCGGCAGTGGCTCCTCTCACTACTGTCCCTCCATCTGATCTGTAGCCAGCATTTTGCTTCCCACCCCACAACTTTGGGCTCTGCTGGTCAAGAGGTCTTAGCCCCCATGGGGGACACTTCCACGTGGAACACTTTCACTGAAGTGGAAGTTGGACTGCCACCTGGCACCCTGGGCTCCTCACTCCAGTGACAATAGGAAAGGGGTCGCTGTACTGTTTGGGGTGACTGATCCTGACTCTCAAGAGGAAACTGGGCTGCAAGCACACAGTGCAGGTCAGGAGGAGTCTGTCTGGAACACGGGGGCTTCCCTGGGCCAGCTCAGGACTCCACGCGCTGTGACAAAAGTCAGTGGAAACCAGGACAGCCCAGGTCAGCCAGGCCTGCTGATGGCCGATGCTCTTCAGGAAGGAAGGTTTAGGTCACCTCCCAGGCAAGGGAGCACCCAGCTGAGGTGCCTGCTGAGGGCAGGTGGAATATGGGATGGGCAGTGAATACACTGGCACACAACCTGGCACAGGATTAGGTGAAGGAGATCTGGAATGAGCTGACCCAGCAGTGGGCTGGCCCCGATGCCGTCAAGTTCTTATGGAAAAATAAAACGATGAAATCCATTAAGATTTTGCATGTATCCAAAAATCACTGGAAGAAGCTTTTAAAATTCTGGGTCTAGACACCTTCCCTAGGCCTCTGCTCAGATCCTTCCAGGTCAGGCCAGGGCATCTCTATCAAGTACTCAGACATTTCTAACACATCAACAGCCCAAACTATTGTGTTCAAAGGTGGGTATGTGGGGAACCACTCATGCATAGCCATCTTGTTCCCCAGCTGTTCCACATAATTTATTCATTATATATGCCAAATGAATGGTGCCCCTAAAGCATAACTCCATAGATGATAAGATATATAGTGGTCCCCCTTATCAATAGGAAATATGTTCCAAAATTCCCCAGATAGTACCAAACCCTGTATTTACTGTTTTTTCTTATACACACATACCTATGATAAAGTTTAACATAAATTAGACACAGTAAGAGATTTACAGCAAGTAATAAACTAGAACAATTACAATAACATATGTAATAAAAATTATGTGAATGTGGTCTTTCTCTCAGCAAACTAGCATGAACTTCTTTTTCCTTCTTCACAATTTTACAGATAGAAGATTCATTCTTACCAACCTCAGTATACATTTCTTTCTTTCTTTATTAAGTGGAGAACTAACACCTTTCCACTTAAGCAAAGTGCCTTAGAGCTTCTCTGCGGCACGTCCGAATTGCCAGCACCACTGCGCTTGCCCTGTGGGGCTGTTACTAAGTAAAGAAGGGTGACTGAACACCAGCATTGTGACACGGGACGTGGATCTGATATCCCAGGGGGACACGAAGACACCACTGGGCGGGGAGTGTGACAGCGTGGAGACACGGACAAAGGAATGATTCACATCCCGGGCGGACAGAATGGGAAGACACGAGATTTCATCACACCACACAGAACAACATGCAGTTTAAAACTTATGAGTTGTTTAGTTCTGGAACTTTCCATTTAATATTTTTGGACCTAAGTTGACTGTGGGTAACTGAAGCCATGGAAAGCGAAACCACCCAAAGGAGGCACTATCGTATGGTGCCCAAAGCTTTGGAACTCATGAATTTCCCCAATTCGGGTCTCATGAATTTTGTGTTAATTAGTAAAATAAAAATATTTTTAAATGATATAGAAATAATTTCCACCAATAAAGGTACTTTTTATCCTGTCTCTGATATTGAAGCGTTAAACGACCATTAGACCACCTCCTTGCCGTGGCTGACAGACTTATCTCCGGAGACTCACTGGGAGGAGCAGAGGCCGCTGCCACAGATGCGCAGATTGAGATGTGATTAAGAGGGTCATGTAGGAAAGGTTATTCTGTGTGTGCTCAGCTGCTAGCTCCAAACCCTGCATGTCATGTGCTCTAAACTATCAAGGCCCCTAAGGATGAGACCCATTGCTAGAGGCCGGAGGCTGGGTTTCTCCTGAAAGGTCGAGTCCTTTCTGCAGCAGGAGGCTGGGGAGAAGCTGGGTCCTTGAAAGCAAAGATATCATTGCTCCATCAGTGAGCTTGTTTTCTTCAAGTCTTTCTCCAACAGTGCTAAGGCAGGTGTCATCGACCCTCTGCTGGCCACTGCCGGTCTGCTAAAGAGGCAAGTCTTGTTAAAGCTGCTTTCCCCGGGGACAACTTTTCATGAGGCCAAGGTCCTCCATGAGTCTTCCATCTCTAGACAACTTCCTCCATTTCATCAACATTGATCACACTACTGAAATTCCCCAAGGCCTTACTCCTCCATCTGAGTAGTCACCTGGCTGATAACTGAACCCTGTTTATGTGATGTGTTTATTCCTTGCTGCAAACTCCCCAACTGCCTCCACCAGATGCTTTATATTAGGTGCCTCTGGAAAATATAATCTAAAGTCATTGTTTCCCAAATTTAGCTAATGATAAGAACTTCTAAACTTTGTGAGCTTAGACAATTATCTTACCTCTCTGTGCCCCAGCTTTCCCATCTATAAAATGGGGATAATAATCATAGCTACCACCTAAATATGTTTTCAGAATTAAATAATACTTAAAATAGTGTAAGTAGATAGTAAGTGTTCCACAGATATTAGTTGGTATGATGCTAGATAATAGTATCAGGTAGTATTAATAGTAATACTATAATGCTAAAGCTCAAGTTTATATGCTTATAGCACAAAAGAACTTTCACCTACTTATTTGTTTAAACCTATCCTATATGAGCTTCTAAAATATGTTAGGCATTGTGCCAAGTGTTTTGCATATAATTAAAAGAATTTATTTGGGAGCAATTTAGAGTCATAGAAAGTTGCAAAAAATAGTAGAGGCCCATGCACCCTTCCCCCAGCTTCCTCCTAGGGTAACAACTTACGTACCTATATACATATTGTTTTAAGATTAAACTTTCCAGATGAAGAAACTGAATCTGACTAGTCAAGCAACTTACTTAAGGAAAGACAATTCAAGGTCTCCAACTAAAGAAAACCCGCCTTTAATTTTTGGGGTGGGGCGCATAGGGACAGAGAAGGGGCAATCAGAGCACAGGGACTACTCTCCTTCAAGAGGACTGAGCATGCCTACTTATGAAATCCTCTACCTGCCCTGGATAGTGTTGCTAAATGGTTAGAGCATCAATCCCCAGACTGAAGGGTCTTGGGTCGATTCCTGGTCCAGGGCATGTACCCCAGTTGCAGGTTCAATCCCAGGCCCCAGTCGGGCATGAGTGGGAGGCAACCAATGGATGTGTCTCTAACATAATGATATTTCTCTCTCTCTCTCTCTCCTTCTCCTGGCCCTTCCATTCTCTCTAAAAATCAATGGGAAAAATATCCTCACTCCTCAGATGAGGATTAAAAAAAAAAGAAGAAGGAAAATAATCCTCTACCTTCTTTAGAAATGGCTACATACACTGAGTGGCCAGATTATTATGATGTCTGAACGCATAATAATCTGGCCACTCAGTGTATCCTACCTTATAATAGAGAAATATGCAAATTGACCGCACCTCCGCTATGCCCATGATTGGGCCTGCGAGAGGCTGGGGGCGGGACTCCGGGTGGCCTATCCGGCCGTTGAGAAGAGCAAGATGGCGGCGCCCAATCCTCTTAGTTCCGAGGGTCTGGGGCGGCGATCGCCACCCTGGGGGGCGTGTCCGGTCCCAGCCAGGCGCTGCCGGGGGTCTGGGACTGCGATCGCCACCCTGGGGGCGTGTCCGGTCCCAGCCAGGCGCTGCCGGGGGTCCCTGGCGGCGATCGCCACCCTGGGGGGCGTGTCCGGTCCGACCAGGCGATGCCTGGGGTCCCTGGCGGCGATCGCCACCCTGGGGGGCGTGTCCGGTCCGAGCCAGGCGCTGCCGGGGGTCTGGGGCTGCGATCGCCACCCTGGGGGGCGTGTCCGGTCCGAGCCAGGCGCTGCTGGGGGTCTGGGGCTGCGATCGCCACCCTGGGGGGCGTGTCCGGTCTGAGCCAGGCGCTGCCGGGGGTCTGAGCCAGGCGATCGCCCCCTGGGGGGCGTGTCCGGTCCAAGCCAGGCGATGCCCGGGGTCCCTGGCGGCGATCGCCACCCTGGGGGGCGTGTCCGGTCCGAGCCAGGCGCTGCCGAGGGTCCGAGCCAGGCGATCGCCACCCTGGGGGGCGTGTCCGGTCCGAGCCAGGCGCTGCCGGGGGTCCGAGCCAGGCGATCGCCACCCGGGGGGGCGTGTCCGGTCCAAGCCAGGTGCTGCCGGGGGATCCGGGGGCCATCGCCACCCTGGGTGGGGCGTGGCAGGACTCGCCCAGCCCCTCCCAGGGTCCCTGGGAACATTGCAGGCATGTGGTTGCTGAGACCCAGACCAGGCCTCTGGCCACAGATTCATAGCTTTGCGGAGACCTAGGGCAGGGATCTGCTTCATCTGCAGAGAGACAGAGGTTCTGCAGTGCCCCCAAGATGTGGGTGGGCCCAGCCAGGGGTCAAGGGGCATGGAAGGACTCCTGGCAGAGGGGCAAGGACCCTCACCCCTGAGGCGGGGGTTGAGGGATGGAGCCACCTCAGTGAAGGGGTGCTGCACTGCAGGGTACTGGACTGACTGACGTGATTCAGAGAAGCTCCCAGTGCTAATGGGCCTCGCTCAGGCGGCCTTCACACTTCAGAGGCAGTGACTACTGCTCCTGCCTTCACCCAAAAGCAAGCTCACTACACCCTGCCCCATAGCAGAGCATGCCTAGGCAGTGAGTGGGAAGCCTTCCACCTGCTTCGGAGAAGGGGGGGCAGTAAAGAATGGGGGGAGAGGAAAGAATGTGGAGCATCCGCAATGAAGAGGTGCTTGAGAAAGAGGCTCGGAAGCCTGACTGGAAGGTTTGTTCTGTTTGCTGGGCCGCTGCCCCTTAGGAAGCGCAAAGAGCATGGCTCTGAGGGCTTCCTGTGTGCTCTGAGGGCTTCCTGAGTCAAGTTCCACAGCCAACTGGAATGGGCCTCAGTTTCCTGGTCTGTAAAATGGATGAAGCGTGTCCCAGTGCCTTCACTGATCTTTGATGGCCAATTGAGATACTATATAAAGAAAATGAGGGAAGAAGTGAGAAAGAAAAGTAAGGACAAAAAAACACAAAAGAAAGATTGAAAGGAACCTGTAAACCCATTGTCACTTAAATAGGGAATATAGTCAGTAGTGTTGTAATGATGGTATGATGCCAGGTGGGTACTAGAAATATCGGGGAACACTTTGTAAAGTATATGATTGTCTAACCACTATTCTGTAACTAATATAAAACCTGGAACCAATACAAAATAATGTTGAATATAAAGAAATGAAAATTGGAGTGAAATTTTTATAAATTTCAAAGTTTAAATAAAAGCTGTAAAGGAAGGAAGGGGAGAATAAAAAGTGTTTTTCATTTTGCCACTTCATTAAAAAGACAGTTGTCTTTATGTGATGCTTTTATACTTTTCTAAGTCATTATCTCATTTTAATTTCCGGGCAACTTAAAGACAAGATAAGTATTGCCCTCCACTATTCAAAGAAAGGAAATCTTGGTGTCTGGTCCTAATGATTCAATCGTCAAGCCCTTATTGTAAAGCAGGGTTAGTAAAATTTTCTGTGCAGGGTCATATCTATACTAATAAAAGCCTTGGGGGATGATCAGGCCAGCAGGGGAGGGTATTTGGGGGCAATCAGGCCCTGCAGAGGAGCAGTTAGGGGGCAATCAGGCCAGCAAGGAAGCAGTTAGGGGGCAATCAGGCAGGTAGGTGAGCGGTTAGGAGCCAGCAGTCCCGGATTGTGAGAGGGATGTCCAACTGCAGGATTAGGCCCGATTCCACAGGAATCGGGCCTAATCCTGCAGTTGGACATCCCCCGAGGGGTCCCAAATTATAGAGGGTGCAAGCTGGGCTGAGGGACACCCTCCCCAGTGCACGAATTTCGTGCACCGGGCCTCTAGTATTCTATATAATAAAAGGCTAATATGCAAATTGTCCCCTCGACCAGGAGTTCAACCAGCAGGCAGGCCGGCCAACCGCCCATGTCCCCTCCCCCTGGCCAGGCTGGCCAGACCCCACCCATGCACGAATTCATGCACTGGGCCTCTAATATACACACACACACATACACACACACACACACACACACACACACACACACACACTGAGTGGCCAGATTATTATGCCTTCAGAGATCATAATAATCTGGCCATTCAGTGTATTTTATCACATTTAAGTCTCTAAAACAGCCTTATGAAATAGCAGAGCGGGTAATGTATTATCCCAATTTCATGTGGGAGGAAAGGGATGTTTGAACAATTTGCTTAAGGTCGAATGGCAAACTCAGGTACAGTTGCCATTAAAAAATGTCCAGCCCTGGCCGGTTTGGCTCAGTGGGTAGAGCCATTGGCCCAAGGACTGAAGGGTCCCGGGTTCAATTCTGGTCAAGGGCATGTACCTCGGTTGCAGGCCGGCCTTGGTCGGGGCACATGTGGGAGGCAACCAATCGATGTGAGGATGTGTCTCTCTCACAACAATGTTTCTGTCTCTCTGACTCTGCCGCTCCCTCCCACTCTCTCTAAAGATCTATGGAAAAATATCCTCAGATGAGGATTAACAAAACAAACCAAAAAAATGTCCCCTCCCCCCAAAAAAAAGGTTACAAAAACAAGTACTGCATCTATCTTTTCATTCTGTACCCTCAATGCCATCGGGAATCAATAAACAAGTAAGTTGTCATCTGTCCACGAGCAGCTTGTTTGTGCAGAGAGCAGAGCGCCTGGGTGCTAAATATGTGGAAACCTTTATTGTTTCCTTCTAAACTCCTCTGAAATGATGGAAACTTTGTAATAAGACAACAGACAAGTGAACTCACGCTTTCAGCCTGGAAGGCAGAGCACAGGAAAGAGGGACCACAGGAAAGAGAGAAATTCTGCCAGCGCTTTGCCGCCCAGACACTGCTCCTAAGAAGCCTGTGTGCTGGAAAGCGTGGAAGTGACGCTGGCTCCCTTTTTAACTCCCATGGACCAAACTGGATTTACTGTTTGAGTGCAGGAAACTTTACCAAGATTATGGAAACAGAAAAGAATTCAAGATTAACACATACTGTGCATTTCAGTACAGGTGGCAGGACAATTAGAAATCTAGCTAAGCTACAGAAAATCTCCTGGATCTGGGAGGGATTTGTGTCTTGGTGCGCTTTGGTGTAACCCATCATCAGCTGCGCGCTGTGCTGGGTCTCCGTGCATCCAGACTCCCCAGGTGCAGGGGAGATGATGTAAAGGGGAAGAATAAAGAAGCGATTTTTCTCTGATCCACCTTTTGTGTGGAGCAAACAATTAGGTGGCACTGGTGCCTGCAGGGGAGCTGAGTGAGTCTCGAATGCTGCCTCTCATCAGTGTTTCACAAGTTTCACAATTTTCTTTTAAAAGTAACTAAGAACATCCCCATGAATTTAAAAAAACAGCTAAGAGAAAAGAAAAAGAAAAATTGCTCCAAAGCAAAGACTACTGTGTACATGGCTGCTCTGGACAACTCATCGGCCTTTTCTCCAAAATAAAGTAGCAATAATATGTTTTTAACTGACCGAGAATTGAACAGAGGTCTGCCTACCTGCAAACCCTAATCTGCTACATCAGAACAAGGACTTCATTTCAGCTATGACCCTGACCAACAGCACAATTTGTAAAAAGGCAGAGAGAAAAGATTTTAGGCTTGTAGATCCCAGGGTCTGTGCCTACTTCTTGGCTCTGCAGAGAGCACCCCAGAGCAGCCTACCAAAACTTGAATTTTACATAATTTTCATGTGTCATGAAAGAGCATTCTTCTGATTTTTCCAACATTTAAGTGTAAAAACCCTTTTTAGCTTTTGAGCTGTACAAAAACAGGCCTGGTGTGGGATTTGGCCCAATGCTAACTCTTGGTCTAGAACTACTCTGCCTCTTAAATCTCTTCTGGAAAGGTTCTATCAGGTAGAGGGGGATGAGGGCTCCTCAGGGAGGTTGGGGGGGGGGGGGGGGGCTGTTTCCCAACTTGCTGAGGCCCAGACCTTTTCTTCCAGGTATTCTGACCTCCTGTAAGGAGCTGATAATAAGATGCTCCTTCCCATGTCACCTGAATTCTTTTGATAGGATTTTTCTTCCACTCAGTGATCACTGATCCCAAACATGGATAAAACATGATAGATCAGGGTAGCTTATATGTAGCTTTAGAATCCAGACTGAAACAGCTTTCTAACCCAGGTCTCTCAGCAGCACATTTGTTACTCAACGCTGGGTATTGCCAACTGCATTTTACATAGGGTGAGCACATTTGTCCAAAATGGGCTCAGTGAGGCTAGGTCAGGCTGAGAGAAGTCCCTCCACCAGACCAGGGGAATTAGAGAGAGGAAGCCCCCTGCCCTCCTTATCAGGGGTTTCGATGGTGGAATGAAAGACTGCTTTAGGGTTCTCTGGGAGTAGATTTCTATCTGTGTTGGCAATCTCCCAAATGAGAGGACAGAAAACACACCTTGAATGTCAGAGAATGGAGTTTCCTCCAGGGAGAGCTTTGCAAATCTTCTGAAATACCAACCTGGAGAGTCAGCACTCTGCCTCGGAGTAGAAATATTCCTAACCTTGGGAGTCTGGGTGAGCAGTAGCTTTCCCCTGCTTCCCAAGGTCAAACCTAGGAAAGAAGAGAGGGTTTTGCCTCCTCTGGGGTTGGACCGCCAATGAGAGGGAGGCCCTATATAGGGAACAAATGAAAAGGGCTTCCAAGAGAGAGCCTAGGTCCCCCGCACCTCCACACCTCAGTGCAGAGAGGAGCAGGTGCACTAATGAGAGGGCCTCCTCCCAACTGGTGAGGTCACACATGTACTGGGAGTTGCTTCCAGGGTAGCAAGTCCAAATTCCTGTGCCTTAAGGTGGAGCTCAAGGCCACATTCCCTCTCTATCTGCAGGCACTTGTGCCTCTGGTCTAGATAAAGGATGAGACCCAGGAGAAGGAAGGTCGAGGTGGCCTCCACTACAGCAGTGGAATGAAGTACAGGGTGAGCCTTGTGAGGAAGCAGTTGTATCCAGGCTCCGGCTCTGCTCTCACCAGCCTTGGGCCCTTCTCCACACAGTTTTGCCAGAAGTTAGGGGATTTTGTTTGGTTGGTTAATTGCATGTTGTCTAGTTGTTCCAGTTGCAGAAAATCTTTAGAGCCTCAAAAGCAAGCCAAACTGTAGTCTGTTTTCCTTGCAAAAGCTGGGCAGGCAATCAGGGCTAGGAGTTCATTGTTCTGACAGGAACCAATTACACAGTTAGCAGGAGGCAGACAGAGCCCAGAGGAAGAGGGGTGCTCTCCTCCCCTGAGGCCTGAAGAATAGAATTCAAGACCCGAGAAAGAGTTCGGCCTAGTAAGGGTTCCCAAAGAGTTGGCAGGAGCAAAGGTGAGACCTCGTGAGATATAAATAAATATTATGCTTTTTATTTGCAGAAGATGAAGCAGATCTAAGTTCAAGCAGCAGGATTGAATCCAGATCAATGAGGAGAGAGAGAGAGAAAGAGAGAAGAAGAAGAAAGTACAGTCCTTATAGTAAAATGTAAAAATGAGACAAACAAAACAGCACAGAAGAAAACTAATTTAATAAGATGACAGAAGTTAGATCAAACTTATCTGTGTACAGTAAATGTGGATGTGATAAGCTTACTCATTAAAGAGCCAGATTTTCAGAATGCCCCACAATACAAAGTCCCACAATATACTATGCGAAAGAAGCACAACAGAAATAAACTGACTTTAAAAGGTTACAGTATAGAAGGCAGGTAAACAGATACTATGCAAATGCTACTGAGAGAGAGAAAGGTTATATATGAATATATATATTTGTGCATGTTAGAGTGACTCAGCTTATCCATGATGCTTCTCTTTCATCAATGTTTCTCTCTCTCTATCCCTCTCCCTTCCTCTCTCTAAAAGCCAATAAAAATATATTAAAAATTATGAAAAAACTAAATTTATGTTTTCTTTATGAACTCCAATTGTCCAAACTCTATTTAAGGTGTTTTTTTTCTTCCCCCATTGCTTTGAAATACCACCTTGATAGTATTTTAACTTCCAATATATAGGTGTGTCGTGTCTCCTTAACTCATCTGTATTTTCCTGCACTGATATGTAATGTTTAGATTTTCTAAATATTATATCTTAATAGCTGGTAAGAGGTGGGCAAGGGGAAATATATTATAATTATATTACATACTTATATAATATATATTTATACTATATATGTACTTATACTAGAGACTCAGTGCATGAAATTTGTGCATGGGTAGGGTCCTTAGCAGCTGCCAGCCTGGACCTTCCTTCGTTCCGAGCCGCCCCCTGGTGGTCAGCACACGTCATAGCAAGTGATTGAACTCGGTTGGTAGAACTCCCAAGGGGACACTTTGCATATAAGGCTTTTATATATATAGATATTTACATGTAATGCATTTAATATATATATATATATATATATATATATTTATATATATATATATATATGGTTATACATATGGTTATATGAACCCACATATATTCTTTTTCAGAATTGTCTTGTACATTTTCTACTTCAGATAAGTATTGAGATTCATTGGTATATTAAAAAATTATTTTGGGTATTCAATAGGCATTACATTAAATGTATTAATTGTTTGGGGGGACAGTGACATCTTTACATATTGAATCTCCCTATTCAAGGACATGGTTTTTTTTTATTATACTCAATAAGATTTTATGGTTTTTATAAAAGTTAAGTCTAGTTCTGATAGCATAGATAATGGAGTAAAATTTTGCCTTGTTTCTATCTTTAATGGGCATACTTTTTAAAAAATCTTTATTGTTGAAAGTATTACATATGTCCCCTTTTGTCCCCCATCGACCCCCTTCAGGCCACCCCTACCTCCCACCCCAGGCCCTCACCACCCAATTGTCTGCTTCCACGGGTTATGCATATATGCATACAAATGGGCATATTTTAAAGCGTTGTTGGTTGTTGGTGAAAACATTTTCCTAAATTAAGAAATGTTGCTTCTATTTCTAGTTTGTTAAAAAACAAATAGTTTGGTTAATGTTCATTGTTTTATTTAGTTTTAATAAAAATAGGTGATAAATCTTAAAAACTTTTTCAGCATATGCTTTGTTTTTTTGCTTTCTTAATATAGTCAATTACATTAACAGATTTTCTAATGAATCATCCTTAAATAATTAGAATAAATCCTATTTTGCCATGGTTGTTTGATACATTACTGAATTCAACCTGCTAAAAGTTTGAGACTTTATTGAGCCCAGGTCAGGTGGCTCAGTTGGTTGGAGTGTCATGCCATACACCAAAAAGGTTGTGGGTTCGATCCCAGTTGGGGCGAATACCTGGGTTTCGGGTTTGATCCCTGGTTTCGGCAGTGCGAAAGGCAACTGATTGATGTTTCTTTCTCACATCAATGTCTCCATTCCTCTCTCGCTAAAAGTCAGTGAATCCTCAGGTGAAGATTTAAAAAAAAAAAAAAAAAGACTTTATTGAGAAGTGTGAAGTGTCAGAAATTTTTTCTCTGCTTGTAACCTAACAAGTTAGCCTGCCATACGTGCTGACAGAATACACAAGTCTCCTAGGTCAGAGGTGAAGACTTGGTTACTCGTAGCACAGCAAGCAGCATAAGCAGCATGTCCCTGTTGGTTTCCACTGCCCCCAAGTCCACAGGGACAGCACAGGGGGATGCTTTCCCCGCAGTGGGCCTGCATCACAGCTGAGGAACTCCAAGCTCAGGGACAAGAATCTTTTATAAAGAGACGTAAGCAAAGCTACTGAGAGAGACTTTACTTTCATTATACTGGACAGTAAGCAAACCTGCTCAGTATTCCAGATGGAGTTTCTGTCACTGTCTCCCAAGGTTGTTCACCTACAAACATCCTTAAAAATATAGTCTGGAACAAAAGGCCAGTTAGCACCTGTTTGCCAAGCATGCAGAAACACAAGTCCCATAGAGGCTGCCTCCCAATGGACTTTCATATATTGGCATATATTTGTAAGTAATATTCCTCTACAGTTTTCTTTAGGAGACTTATCCAGTCTGTGAGGTATCAAGATTTTGCTGGTTTCATAGAACAAATTAATAAATTGCCATACTTGTGCATGTTTAAAGTAACATTGGACCGTGTGGTCTTTGACCTCATAAACATGTCTTGGCCTCATGCCTTTCTTAGGTGTAGTTGTTTTTTTCTTTATTGATTAAGGTATTACAGATGTGTCCTTATCCACCCTTGCCCCTCCACCCCCACCCCCGTTCATGCCTTCACCACCCTGGTGTCTGTGTCCATTGGTTATGCTTATATGCATGCATATAAGTCCTTTGGTTGATTTCTCCCCCTTACCCCCACCCTCCTCTACCTTCAGGTGTAGAATTTTTACCACTATTTGAATTCCTTCCATGGTTATTGGTCTGTTTGGGAATTCTTCCTCTTTTGTGTCAGTTTTATGAATTGATATAGTCCTGGAAATTTTTCCATTTCATCAAGATTTAATTATTTACTATTATATAGCATTCAATATGTGGAACTTAACTAATTTATGTTAATTTTTAATGGAGAACAGTATAGAATTTTATTTTATGAGCAGGATATAATTTTAGATCTGGTTTAATTTACTTATAAGGATTTAGTTATAAAGGAATTTTCATTCAGTGTGTTAGCTTAGCCAGCTGGCTGAGACTGTAATAATTTACTAGGTAGCCTCATGAAAACCTGGATTTAATTCTCACTCACACTAAATAATACTGATATATCATGAGAGATGCAAGATTGATCCTTTATTTTATATTTACATTTAGTGTTCCAGTTGGGCAAGTATAAAAAGTGAGAGGCTTAGATAATAGCAATATATTATTATAAACTGAATCTGATAATGACTCTAAATGCAATTACTATTCAAGATGAGGTCTCTCTACTAAAGAAAAGGTATATAGGCACACCTCAGAGATATTGTGCTTCAGTTCCAGACCACCACAATAAAGTGAATATCTTTAAAAAGCCAGTCACACAATATTTTTGGTTTCTCAGTGCATATTGAAGTTGTTTACACTATACTATAGTCTATTAAGTAAGCAACAGCATTAGGTCTAAAAATGTACATTTCTTGCCTGGCCAGTGTGGCTCAGTGGTTGAGCATTGACCATGAATCTGGAGGTCATCATTCGATTCCTGGTCAGAGCACATACCCGGTTGCAGGCTCCATCCCCAGTTTGGGGCGTGCAGGACGCAGCCGATCAATAATTCTCTATCAATGATGTTTCTCTTTTTCCCTCTCCCTTCTTCACTCTGAAATCAATAAAAACATATTTTTAAATGTACATTCCTTAATTAAAAAATATTTGATTGCTGAAAAATATTAACCATCATCTAAACCTTCAGAGAGTCAAATACTTTTTACTGATGGAGGGTCTTGTTTTGATTTTAATGGCTGCTGACTGATTAGGGTGGTGGTTGTTGAAGGTTGGATGGCTGTGCCAATCCTATAAAATAAAACCCTAATATGCAAATTGACTGAACAGTGGAACAACCGGTCACTATGACACGCACTGACCACCAGGGGGCAGATGCTCAATGCAGGAGCTGCCCACTGGTGGTCAGTGTGCTCCCACAGGGGGAATGCTGCTCAGCCAGAACCCGTGCTCATGGCTGGCGAGTGCAGCAGTGGTGGCAGGAGCCTCTCCCACCTCTGTGGCAGCACTAAGGAGCAGTGAGCCTGCTAAGGACTCCTCGGGGGATGTCTGCCTGCCGGCTTAGACACAGCAGGTGGACATCCCCCGAGGGGTCCCAGACTGCGAGAGGGTGCAGGCTAGGCTGAGGGACCTCCCCCCCTCCCCCCCCCCCCCCAGTGCACGAATGCCGTGAACCTGGCCTTTAGTCTTAAAATAAGACAACAATGAAGTTTGCTCCATCAACTGTCTCTCCTTTCATGAACAATTTCTCTGAAGCTGTTTGATGGCATTTTACACACCATAGAACTTTCAAAATTAGAGTCAGCCCTCTCAAACTCTACCACTGCTTTATCAACTAAGTTTATGTAATATTCTAAATCCTTTGTTGTCATTTCAACAATTTTCACAGTATAGTAACCAGGAGTGGATTCCATCTCAAGAAATCACTCCATAAAAAGTGACTCATTGTCCATTAAAGTGTTATCATTAGATTCCAGCAATTCAGTCACATCTTTTGTTCCACTTTTAATTCTAGTTCTCCTGCTATTTCCACCACATCTGCAGTTATTTCCTCCATTAAAGTCTTGAACCCCTCAAAGTCATCCATGAGGATTGGAATCAACTTCTACCAAACACCTGTTAACGTTGACATTTTTACCTCTTTCATGAATCACAAATGTTCTTAATAGCATCTAGAATGTTTAATCCTTTCCATAAAGTTTTCAATTTACTGTTTTCAATCTGGATCCATCAGAGGAATCAGTACACATGGCAGCCACAACCTTACAAATGCATTTTTAAATAATGAAACTTGAAAGTAAAAATTACTCCTGGATCCATGGGCTGTAGAATGGATGCTGTGTTACAGACATAAAAGCAATTTTAATCTTACTGTACATCTCTATCAGAGCTCTTGGGTGAGCAGGTACATTGTCAATGAGCAGGAATATTTTGAAAGTAATCTTTTATTCTGAGCAGTAGGTCTCAACTGTAGGCTTAAAATGCTCAGTAAACCATGTTATAAACAGATGTGCTGTCATCCAGGCTTTGTTGTTCCATTTATAGGGCACAGGAAGAGTACATTGAGCATAATTCTTAAGGGCCCTGGGGTTTTTGAATGGTAAATGAGCATTGACTTTAACTTAAAAGTCACCAGCTGCATTAGCCCCTAACAAGAGAGTCAGCCTGTCCTTTGAAGCTTTGAAGCCAGGCATGACTTCTCTCTATCTGTGGAAGTCCCAGATAGCATCTTCTTCCAATAAAAGACTGTTTTGTCTACATTAAAAATCTGTTATTTAGAGTAGCCACCTTTACTAACTGTCTTGGCTAGATCTTCTGAACAATTTACTACAGCTTCTACATCAGCACTTGCTGCTTCATCTTGCACTTCTATGTTATGGAGGTGGCTTCTTTCCTTAAACCTCATGAACCAACCTCAGCTAGCTTCAAACCTCTCTTCTGAAGCTTCATCACCTCCCTCAGGCTAGGGCCTGGCTCTGGATTAGGGAATGTTGTGGCTAATTTGATCTTTCATCCAGACCACTAAAACTTTCTCCATATCAGCAATAAGGCTGTTTCACATTCTTATCATTTATGTGTTCACTACAGTAGCAACTTAAATTTCTTTCAAAAACTTTTTCTTTGCATTCACATATTGGCTAATATTTGGCACAAGAAGCTTAGCTTTCCACCTATCTTGACTTTCAACATGCCCTCCTCACTAAGCTTGATCATTTCTAGCTTGTGATTTAAAGTGAGAAATGTGCAACTCTTGCTTTCACTTGAACACTAAGACGCCATTGTAGGGTTATTAATTTGCCTAATTTCAATAGTCTCAATTTTAATATTGTTGTGCCCAGGGAGAGAGAGAGAGAGAGGCAAAGAAAAACTGGTCAGTGGAGCAGTCAGAACACACACATTTATCAATTAAGTTTGCCATTTTATATGGGCATGATGGTGCTCCAAAACAATTACAATAGTAAGATCAAAGATCACTAATCACAAATCATAATAACAAATATAATAATAATTTTTAATGTTTGACATATTGTGAGAATTATAAGAATGTGATAAGGAAATGAGCAAATGCTTTTGAAAAAAATGGTAACAATAGACTTCCTTAACACAGGGTTACCACAAACCTTCAATTTGTAAAAAAACAGTCTCTGAGAAACACAACAAAATGAGGTATGCCTGTATAGTCTTTGGTACCTGATGTGAATATTTTATTAGATGATTTAATGCTTGATTTTTCTTCATTCCATAAACAGAGACAAGTAGAGGTGGTTCACTTCCGTCTGGCAGGGTAGCTATCTATATAGACCTTCACAACTCTGCTTAGAGGACATGCTGATTCTCTAAGCACACATCACAGGTTTTGTCTGCTGGTGACTTTACCATTTTACCACTCCACAGAAAGTCATTCTAGCACTCTCCATTAGTGACAGTAATCCTACCTAATAAAATAGTAATATGCAAATTGACCGCACATTCGCTATGCCCAAGACACACCCACCAGCCCAAGCCACGCCCACCAGCCCATCAGGGCGAGTATGCAAATTACCCAACAAAGATGGCGGTTAATTTGCATACACTGAGGGAGGGAGGAGTGAAGACTGAAGACAACTTAGAAGTAAGAGGGAGGAAAAGCGGAAAGCAAGGTGGCTGCCAGAGGGAAAGCCCAGGCGGGGCGGAGCACAGCGGGGCGGGGCGGAGTGGGGCGGAGCAGGGCAGGCGGCAGTGGCACGCGGGTGCAGGCATGGTGGCCGCTTGCAGGATTCTTCCTGCAAATGGGCTACTAGTTAATAATATAATGGAAAGCAAGAAGTAGCTATCCATACTTGTCTTTGTAAGACATACATATAAGAGAAAGCAAAAAAAAATAGGGCTGCTACCTAGTGAAGTTTCTGTAGGTTACATAATCTGGATCATGACAAAATATTCCTTCCAAAGGGTCAAATTTCAAAAATCTGCACTTCCTATATGCCAGGGCTGACCAGCAGACCCTGAGTAATGGATGGATAATTACTCTGACACACATTTCTGTGAAAGAGAGGGCTAAGGGACTGCTTGGCTTGAGAAACCAAACAGCAGAGATGGAGGATTCCTTATGTTCATAAAATGGTAAAGTGCAAACTAAGTCCTCCAAAGAAAAGAAAGCAAGCAAAGAACATCAATCAGTAACCAAGTTACATTACAGACAGACAGGAACTCTCACTAGTAAGAGTGTCCAGTGGCTGACACCTTGAGAGGAGAGCAGGAAGGGTCCCCAAGGTTAAGAATTCTTGGCAGCTGCTGGGAAGCTCCTGCAGTCCCTGCCATGTGTTCAGCCTGCTACAACTAGTTGGGGCCCCTAGCAAAGTGAAATATGCCCCATCTCTAAACAAATTAAACTAAATAACAAAGATACAAAACAATAACCAACAGAGACACTCTATGTATAATATTTACAGGCGCACACAACCTACAGACAAAACTTAATAAAGCAAAGTCCTTTCCATGGATCTTTTAGAAGATGTTTTGTAGTGCCTGAGACTTACAGCCAGAATGCAGCCCAGTGGGGGTGGCCAGTGAACACCCATAAACAGCCTGTTGTTCACAGATCTCATTATATTCTGCTCTCCATAATAAATGTTGATTGGTGTCCAGAGTTTTTTTGGCCCAAATCTGCCAGCTCCAAGGAGTCATGTGATAATTTTTAGAAAAGGCATTAAGAAGTCCCTTTGGCGGATGATTTGGAAAATGGCGACGGAATAGAGTCGGGTTTGGAGTCTGTTCCTGGGGCGGAGAGTCGGAGCAGCAGAGGCTCGCAGAGGGAGTGTATGTGGGCAAGCCAAGGGACAGCTGGACTCCAGGAGAAGGCGGGGGAGTGCTAGGCAGTGTTCCTCTGACCGCGCAGCACCCACAGGGGCTGAGTCCCCTCCTGGAGCTGCGGGCTCGCCGGGCGCCTCGCCATCTTGCAAGGAAAGGAGGATTTTAGTGGAAACCTGACTTTCTGCGACAACTGCAAACACTGAGCTGCTGGGAGCACCAGACCACCGGTCCGTATCAGCGCAAACATTCGGATTCAAAGAAACTCTTCACTGCACCACGGAAAGGTCAGATTTCGTCTGAAATAAGCTGCGGTTTCTGATCCCCGCGGTGGGTGAGGGAGGCGCTGGGTGAGGGAAGCGCGGCAGCCGCAGGACCGGCAGGAGCCGGGAGGTCTGTGCCTAGAAAAGTCGGCGGCAGTTGGAACTGCCGTGATCCGTGAATGAGGAGGGGGGTCTTCTGAGCTGCTAACAGAAGTGACCTCTTGAAAGCAACTCATTTTAATCTGACGAGGAGGGTCAGACTAGGAGTTTTCAAAGGAGTGCAGGCTCCTTGGTCTGGCGCACAGACCCACGGTCCGCACACCTGGGCTGTTTCCGACTCTGATTGCTAAGCCCAACACATAGAAAAACCCAGGTGGAAACCCTGAAAGACTGCAGGGGGAAGGTGTTTTTTCGGAACCTGGGGACCAGAGCTGCGTGTGACCATCAGAGAGGCAGCTCTGAGGCGCACACCTCCACAAACCGGTAGTGAGTGCCATAGAGGGGAAAAAAAAAAAAAAGAGCTAGAGAGGCCCGGAAGTCAATTCAGAAACACTGCCACCCAGGGGCTGAAACGCTAATTGTCTCTGGTGTAATAAAAAATAAATACGAGAAATTAAGACACGGCTGGCTTAAAAAGCAGGACTGGCTTCCAACACTGAGGAGCCCTGGAATGAAGCTGAACTGAAATACCGCCAAGACTGGGAAAAAGGCGTACCAAACAGAATAATAGAGGAAGTGAATGACAGCCGCTACTGCACATTTTAGTCTTCCTATTTTTTAATTTTCAATTCTTTTTCAATTTTTTAAATTTTTTATTCTCATATTTTTTATTTTCATTTTTTGCATCTTTTACTTAAGAAACTAATTTTTTTTCTTTTTCCTCACTCGATTTTCACCTTTTTAATTATTACATTTTTATTTTCAATCAGCACTATTATTACTATTATTTTACTTTTTTTTTTTAATGTCATTTGATTTTCTCTTTCTTTTATTTTTGGATTAGTGTCCTACATTCGATTTGCATCTTTCCCTTACAATCGCTTTACCCTATCTCAAAGCTAACATTATGCCATCACTCTCCTCCTAACCTTTCCCCTTTTGGTCCCCAGTTTATCTTAACCCTTTCTGGCTTTAGATTTTCCCTACTTTTTCAGTTTACTCCCTGCTAAAACTTCACCCTACTTATATATCTAATTCCCAACCCCCTGCTCCAAATCCATACAAACCTCTCTCTACGCTACCTTAAAAAAATTATTTTTCTCTCGGGCCTTTTGTTGTTGTTTGCTTGAATGTTGATTAGATTGAATTTTTATGCTTTTTTATGAGATTGTTTTGATTATTCTTTTTGTTGGTTTGGTTGGTTCTTTTGTTTGCTTTGTTTTTGTTTGTTTTTTACTTTTGTTTTCCCTTGCCTCACTTGATATTAGCTGCTGTTGCAGTTTGTATTAATCTCCAGGCTCGTGTTGCTGGAATTTGCTGGGAATAGTGGTTGTTCTAGTGGAGTTTACTCCCCATATATATAGTTTGTTCCCCTTTTCTCTCTTAGTATCATTCTTGTCTCTCTTACTTTTTTTTTCTTTTCTTTTTCTTTTCTGTTATTTCTTTTTCTTTTCTTTCTTTCTGCTCTTTTCCCAAGTTCAGATTCACACTCTTGGTTGTTGTTTTTTTTGTTGTTGTTCTTTCTTTTTACTCTCCCTCTTCCACTCCTATTCCCTAATTTGTCTTTCTCTGGTGGTTACCTTTATTGGAGGTTATTAATATCGTGAATACAATTCTGTTCAGTGCCTTGTCTGTTGTGCCTGGTTGTGTTGTATTTTATACCTTTAAATCAACGCCAGAGAGAGAAATCTATATAACCAGACATCCGGAGAAGAGAGACCATGAGGAGACAAAGAAACAGCCCCCACAGGAAAGAGAAGCAGGCATCACCAGAAAAGGAAGTAAACGATTTAGAGGCAAACAACCTATCAGAGAAAGAATTCAGAGAAATGGTCATAAAGTGGCTGAAAAGGATGGAAGACAAATTCGACAATATGAGTAAGAACCAAGAAGAAATGAAGAAGAACCAAGAAGAAATGAAAAATGACATCGCTGCTGTAAAGAACTCAATAGAAAGCATCAAGAGTAGACTAGATGAAGCAGAGGACCGCATAAGTGAGCTAGAAGACAAGATGGAAAAAAATACCCAATTACAACAGCTTCTAGAAACAAAAATTAGAAAGATTGAGGAGAGCGTAAGAGAACTTCGGGACAATACAAAACAAAACAACATCAGGATAATAGGGGTGCCAGAAGGAAAGGAAACTGAGCAAGGAATAGAAAACCTGTTTGACGAAATAATAACAGAAAACTTCCCTGATATAGGGAAGAAAAAACCCACACAAATCCAAGAAGCTCACAGAGTTCCAAGCAAAATGAACCCCAAAAGACCGACGCCAAGGCACATTATAGTTAAGTTGGCAAACACCAACGACAAAGTAAGAATCTTACAAGCGGCCAGAGAGAGACAGACAGTTACATACAAAGGAACCCCCATCAGACTAGCAACTGATTTCTCAACAGAAACTCATCAGGCCAGAAGGGAATGGAATGAAATATACCAAGTCATGCAAAGGAAGGGTCTAAATCCAAGAATACTGTACCCAGCAAGGCTATCAATCAAAATTGAAGGTGAAATCAGGAGCTTCACAGACAAAAAAGGACTAAGGGAGTTTATCACCACCAAACCAGCAATGAAAGAAATGCTAAAGGGTCTGCTGTAAAAAAAAAAAAAAAAGAAAGAAAGAAAGAAATAGGAAGCAAAGAAGGTACACAGGGGTATAGAATAAAAATGGCGTCAAATAAGTACCTATCAATAATAACTTTAAATGTAAATGGATTGAATGCCCCAATCAAAAGACACAGGGTAACAGACTGGATAAGAAAACAAAACCCAGATATCTGCTGTCTACAGGAAACCCACCTCAAAAAAAAGGATGCATACAGACTGAGAGTAAAGGGATGGAAAAAGGTTTTCCAGGCAAATGCAAATGAAAAAAAAGCTGGGGTTGCAATACTTATATCTGACAAATTAGATCTCAAAGTGAAGGACATAACAAGAGATAATGAAGGCCACTTCATAATACTAAAGGGAGAAATCCAACAAGAAGAAATAACTCTGGTAAACATATATGCACCCAATACAGGAGCACCAAGATACATTAAAAAACTCCTGGAAGATATCAAAGGAGAGATTGACAGTAATACAATCATAGTAGGAGACTTCAATACCCCACTATCACCATTGGACAAATCCTCTAAACAAAAAATCAGCAAAGAAACATCAATCCTAAATGACTCACTAGAACAGATGGAATTAATCGACATCTTCAGAACATTTCACCCCAAAGCCACAGAATATACATTCTTCTCAAGTGCACATGGGTCATTTTCAAAGATAGACCATATGTTAGGACATAGGCAAAGTCTCTCCAAATTCAAGAAGATAGAAATCATATCAAGTATCTTCTCAGATCACAGTGGAATAAAACTGGAAATCAACTACAATAAAAACAACCCAAAGAAATCAAACACTTGGAGACTAAACAGCATGCTATTAAACCATGACTGGGTTACCAAAGACATCAAGGAAGAAATAAAAAACATCATGGCAACAAACGACAATGAAAACACAACAATCCAAAATCTATGGGACACAGCGAAAGCAGTCCTGAGAGGGAAGTTCATAGCTCTACAAGCCTACTGCAAAAAACAAGAAACAATGGTAATAAATTACCTAACCCAACAACTCAAAGATTTAGAGAGAGAGCAACAAGATAAGCCCAGTGTAAGCAGAAGGAAAGAAATAATAAAGATCAGAGCGGAGATAAACGACATAGAGACCAAAGAAACAATACAAAAGATCAACAAAACCAAGAGCTGGTTCTTTGAAAGGATAAACAAGATTGATGGACCTCTAGCCAGGCTCACCAAGAAGCAAAGAGAGAGGACCCAAATAAACAAAATCAGAAATGAAAGAGGTGAAATAACAACAGATCCCGACGAAATACAAAGGATTGTTACAAAATACTACGAACAACTCTATTCCAACAAACTGGACAACCTAGAGGAAATCGACATATTCCTAGAAAAATATAACCTTCCAAAACTCAATCAGGAAGATTCTAAACAGCTCAACATGCCAGTAACTATGGAAGAAATTGAAGCAGTCATCAAAAAGCTTCCGGCAAACAAAAGCCCGGGGCCAGATGGATTCACAGGAGAGTTTTATCAAACTTTCAAGGAAGAACTAAAACCTATCCTCCTCAGACTATTCCAAAAAATTCAAGAGGAAGGAACACTTCCAGGCTCCTTCTATGAAGCCAGCATCACCCTAATACCAAAACCAGATAAAGACAACTCAATGAAAGAGAATTACAGGCCAATATCCCTCATGAACATTGATGCCAAAATCCTCAACAAAATTCTAGCAAATCGGCTCCAGCAGTACATCAGAAAGATCATACACCATGACCAAGTAGGATTTATTCCAGGAATGCAAGGATGGTACAATATCCGCAAATCAATAAACGTGATACATCACATAAACAAATTGAGAGATAAAAATCACATAGTCATATCAATAGATGCAGAAAAAGCATTTGACAAAATCCAACACCCTTTCTTGATAAAAACTCTCAACAAGGTGGGAATAGAAGACTCATACCTCAACATAATAAAAGCTATTTATGATAAACCCACAGCAAACATCATACTCAATGGGCAAAAACTAAAACCATTTCCCCTAAGAACAGGAACAAGACAGGGATGCCCACTCTCACCACTCCTGTTTGACATAGTACTGGAAGTATTAGCTATCGCAATTAGGCAAGAAGAAGAAATAAGAGGCATCCAAATAGGAAAAGAAGAAGTGAAGCTGTCCTTATTTGCAGATGACATGATATTGTACATAAAAAACACAAAAGACTCCATCAAAAAACTAATAGACTTAATAAATGAATTCGGCAATGTAGCGGGATACAAAATTAACGCCAAGAAATCTATGGCTTTTCTATACACCAATAATGAACTTACAGAAAGAGAGACTAAAAAAGCAATCCCATTTACCATCGCACCAAAAAAATTAAGATACCTAGGAATAAACTTAACTAAGGAGGTAAAAGACCTATACACGGAAAACTACAGGACACTGAAAAAAGAGATAGAGGAAGATGTAAACAGATGGAAGAACATACCATGGTCCTGGATTGGTAGAATCAACATCATTAAAATGTCCATACTACCCAAAGCAATCTACAGATTCAATGCACTCCCCATCAAAATACCAACAGCATATTTCACAGACCTAGAAAGAACTCTCCAAAAATTCATCTGGAATAAAAAAAGACCCCGACTAGCCTCAGCAATCCTCAGAAAGAAGAATAAAGTAGGTGGGATCTCAATACCAGATTTCAAGCTGTATTACAAAGCCACTGTTCTCAAAACAGCCTGGTACTGGCACAAGAACAGACATATTGATCAATGGAACAGAATAGAGAACCCAGATATCGACCCAAACCACTATGCTCAATTAATATTTGACAAAGGAGGCATGAACATACAATGGAGTCAAGACAGTCTCTTCAATAAATGGTGTTGGGAAAACTGGACAGATACATGCAAAAAAATGAAACTAGATCACCAACTTACACCATACACAAAAATAAACTCAAAATGGATACAGGACTTAAACATAAGACGGGAAACCATAAAAATACTAGAGGAATCCACAGGCAACAAAATCTCAGACATATGCCACAAGAACTTCTTCACTGACACTGCCCCTAGGGCAATGGAAGCTAAAGAGAAAATTAACAAATGGGACTACATCAAAATAAAAAGCTTTTTTACAGCAAAAGAAACCATCAACAAAACAACAAGAAAGCCCACTGCATGGGAAAACATATTTGCAAATGCTATCACTGATAAAGGTTTAATCTCCAACATCTACAGGCAGCTTATGCAACTTAATAAGAGGAAGATAAATGATCCAATAAAAAAATGGGCAACAGACCTAAACAGAATATTTTCAAAAGAAGACAGAAGGAAGGCCAAGAGACACATGAAAACATGTTCAAAGTCACTTATTATCTGAGAGATGCAAATCAAAACAACAATGAGGTACCATCTCACACCTGTCAGAATGGCTATCATCAACAAATCAACAAACAACAAGTGTTGGCGAGGATGCGGAGAAAAAGGAACCCTCGTGCACTGCTGGTGGGAATGCAGACTGATGCAGCCACTGTGGAGAACAGTATGGAGTTTCCTCAAAAAACTGAAAATGGAACTCCCATTTGACCCAGTAATCCCACTCCTGGGAATATATCCGAAGAAACTAGAAACACCAATCAGAAAGGATATATGCACCACTATGTTCATAGCAGCACAATTTACAATAGCTAAGATTTGGAAACAGCCTAGGTGCCCATCAGCAGATGACTGGATCGGAAAACTGTGGTACACCTACACAATGGAATACTATGCTGCCATTAAAAAGAAGGAATTCTCATCATTTGCAGCAACCTGGATGGAATTGGAGAACATTATGCTAAGTGAAATAAGCCAGTCAATGAAAGAAAAATACCACATGATCTCACTCATTTAGGGATAGTAAAGAACATTATAAAGTGGTGAACAAAAAGATAGATACAGAGACAGTAAAGCATCAAACAGACTTTCAAATTACAGGGGGAAAGTTTGGGAAAGGTGGGGGAGTTATGAAATCAAACGAAGGACTTGTATGCATGCATATAAGCATAAACAATGGACGCAAAACTCTGGGGGGGGGAGGGCATGTGTGGGTGTGGGGTGGGGGGGTAATAGTAAGATATTTACACATATAATAACTCAATAAAAATATTTTTAAAAAAATCAAAAAAAAAAAGAAGTCCCTTTGGCCCTAACCGGTTTGGCTCAGTGGATAGAGCATCGGCCTGGGGACTGAAAGGTCCCAGGTTCGATTCCGGTCAAGGGCATGTACATTGGTTGCGGGCACATCCCCCAGTGGGGGGTGTGCAGGAGGCAGCTGATCGATGTCTCTCTCTCATCGATGTTTCTAACTCTCTGTCCCTCTCCCTTCCTCTCTGTAAAAAATCAATAAAATATATTAAAAAAAAAAAAAGAAGTCCCTTTGTAAATGGACTACTAGCCCCATTTTCTCTAATACTCTTACTTATTTCCTTAAAAATGTTAAAGAAGAGCAGCTCATGAATTCTATTACCTTATTGATCTTGCATAACTGGGCAAGCCAAAAGCTCTCCTAACATGGCTTACTTGACACAGGATTCCATAATTGAGGATCTAGTTGATGGATTCTCCCACACTGGAGGAGGAGGATCAAGAAATATTTCCTCCAGCAGCAGGGCTTTAGGTATTACAGGCTCTACTTCAGGAGGAGGGGGCAGTGGTAAATCCTCCTGGCGTTCTGTAGGCTTTTGATCCTCAATATGAAATGGGCATAGTGCAGCTTGAACAAGAGCCCACAGAGTTAATGATGACAAAGGTATTTGTTTCCCTGGGCCTGATTTCTCTTTAAAATCCTGCCCACTTGTTCCCAGAGATTAAGGTCTAGTGTTCCAGCATCAGGGAACCAAGGATTATAAATTAAAACAGTCTGCAACAGGCTTTTTAGTTGTTCTTCTGTAACCGAGGCACTACCTGCTTTTAATAGCTGTTTAAGCACTGTGATATATCGCTGTTGCTCTGTGGACAACTGTTGTCACATTATAAAACCTTAGCTGAGAAACAATCCTCTCAAACTTGAAAATTCCCAGTGGGCTCGAATGACTTACTGCACATGTACTTTCGTTTTCTTACTCTTGGTTTTCGAGGAATCCACACTGCCTCGTTGCGTTCCTTTGTCCTCACATGGGGCACCACTTGCCAGGGCTGACCAGCAGACCCTGAGCAATGGATGAATGATTACTCTGACACACGTTTCTGTGAAAGAAAGGGCTGAAGGACTGCTTGGCTTGAGAAACCAAGCCCCATTCATCTGACTCTTTAGGCTTTTATTGTAACAACAGCTTGAACTAAAATTAACTATTAGATACTATCAGCAGGGTAAGCATCCTTGAGAAGACACAGGCATCTGTAGTGTCCTTTAAGCAAGGACATCTAGAGACTAAACATCAAGATTCCAGTAAAATACCCAGGGGCTCAGACTTGTTGGGAAAAGTCAAGGCAGGGTCTGCCGCCTTCAGCAAGGTCCCCCTAAAGGCCCCTGACCTTTTGGAGATTCTTCCTTACAGACTTTTCAACCAAGTCCCGTGCTTCCTCACACCTATAACTAAGAGAGAAGCACATATAATACATGTGTTTATGCTGCTCCAAGGGTGAACCTACAATATGACATCTCTGAGTAGAGCCTAGAGGAAGACAAAGTTCTCTGGCTTACACCAAAGTACACCGTAAGTATCTCTACCACCCTGTCTCTAGAATGCTTTGTGGAGCCTATGGCAAGCTGTAGCAGGAGAACGAATGTAGAAGGTACTAAAATTTTAAAACATTCAGTATGTAACATTTTTTAAAGATGCAGTGCCTATCTTAAGAATGAAATTTGGTAGACTCCAAATACCCAACTGTGTCCGGCTTGCTCAGAAGCAGCCCTTTATCAAGTTGCAATGAGAGAGAGAACAGAGAACACTGACGTGGTAAAATGTTAATTGGGGAATCCCAGTGAAGACTATATGAGTCTTTTGTCCTATTCTTACAACTTTTCTGTATATATGAAATCATCCTATATAATAAAGAGCTAATATGCAAATGGTCATCACACCCTCACGCCATCACTCCATAATGCAATCACACTGTCACAATCCATCACCAGGAGGCAGCGTGCACGGCAGGCTCATGTGGGTGGGCAGGGCTGCATGTGCAGCGAGGTGTGCACAGGTGGGTGGGGGCTTGATGCTGCATGTGCAGCACAGAGGCAGGTCCCAGCAGCTCCGTGTGGTGACACCAAGGGTCCCGGCGGCTCCGCGCAGTGAGGCCTGGGGGTCCCATGGCTCCATGTGGCACAGAGGCAGGACCCCTGGCTCCAGCCTACCTCTTTGGGGCAATCCACCAAGGAGCCCCGAATGGCTGCGTGGGGCCTACTTCTTTGGAACAATCGATCGCGGGCTCCTGCACTGTGAAAGGGCACAGGCCATGCTGGGCCTATGCACAAATTTCGTGCACTGGGCCTCTAGTTTTAGAATAAAAAGTTAAAAACAAACAAAAAGATGAACTGAAACCAGATTAGGGACCAGTAAGCAAGCAAGTGCAAAAGAAGAATGTGACCTGAGGGCAAATAGTGAAATTGACATTGCATATTTAGGAAGGCACTTGACTATAGTCAGCAGCAGGAGTAGCTGACTGCAGGGAGTCCTGACCTGAGGTGGAACCTTCAAAAAGAGTTAAAATACTCATGTGTTGAGAACAGAAGCTCCCATAAACCCTTTTTAGTAGAATTCCCACAGATTAGGATCAACAAAATATAAATTTACAATAAAGGCAATTGGCACACAGTGATACAAGTCATAATTAATGAAAGTAAAGCTGAAACAGTTAATAGATTTAGACTTCTAAAGACTTAATATATTAGAATTATTAGATATAGAATACAAAACATGTACAACACATTTACAAAATAAAAGATGGATTGTATAGCTAAGCAAGCTATAAGAGACTAAGATGCCAAGGCAGATTTGAAAAAGAAATAAATGGAGCTTTTTGAAACAAAAAATATTGCTTGAACTTAAACATTAATAGTGAAAAAGTTAAACAAAGTGCACAGGAGAAATGAATAAGAATCAGTGACCAGGATGGTAGAGCTGGTAACATTATGGAGGATGCAACTCAGAGACAAAGTGCTGAGACATAGGACAAGCAGGTTAAATGAGAATGTGATATCCATTTACTCATAGTCCCAGAAACAGAAAACAGAATATAGAAGAGAAGCAATATTTAAAGAGAGATAATGACTGTGAATTTTGCAGAATATATGAAAGGCAAGAATCCACAGACACAAGGAGCACAGTATACAACAATAATGGTGAACAGAAACAAACCCATACCTACACATAATTCCTTGACACAATGGAACACAAAGGGCCAGAAGAACATGTTACGAGTATCAAGAGAGAGAACACAAATGCTTCCAGAGGAATGACAGTTATTCCGACAGCTGATCAGAAAAGCCAGAAGATATGGAAAAACATCTATAAAGAGTTGAGGGAGGAGGACAAAATGGCGGCAAAATAGAGGAACTGTCCTGAGCCTTGTCCTGGAGCAGATAGAATGAGTAGCTGAAACAAATAACATCCACCCTGAATTCGTGAAGGACACTCAGCTGGTGAGACAATTTGAAACCAGGAAGGGCAGAGGACACCTGGAGAAAGGTAAAATCAAGGTTCTGAGCAGGAGAGATCTGCCAGACTTCTGAGCCCAGAGGGTCAGAGGGAAACGGCATGGCACCAAGCCGTATCCCTTGGGACAGGGACAGCATCTGACTGTGGAAAGGAGGTCCGCAGGACTGCTGGTGGCAGGGGATTCTAGATCTGGGTCCACAGTCATGAAAGGCTGAGCCCAGAGAGGGCAGCCTAAAGGGCTGACCAGACACACAATGCCGGCAGGAGAGGAGCTCACAGAGGCGCAGTCTTTCCCCTCTCTGTGGCCTGTGCTTTGCTTCACTGAACCTGGTTCATAGGACCTTTCAGATACGGACACTCACCGGTGGCTGAGGTGCAGGAGAAGGTGCGGACTTGTGGAGTCTGGAGAGAGGCTGGGGAGAGGAGAGGGTCCAGGAGAAGTGGCAGTGAGTCTGGCGCTGAGTCATACCTGAGCCTGGGACCTGGGCAGCCATTTTCTCCTGGAGAGATATCCCCTCCCTCCAGGCTCCATGCAACCAATACAGCCACACTCAGAATACACCCTGAATGGTACAAAGGATTAAAAAAAAATCTGAATTGGCCTTGAGAGTCCACAGGGACTGGCCTAAAGAGAGGCCTTCAGTCCCAGCAACAGGAAACTGAGAAACCACAGACAGTACAGAAGACTGGGATCTTAAGCCAGCCAAAGGATGACACTTCACTTTTTCATTTTTATTTTATTATTATTATTATTATTATTATTATTATTTTATCTCTTTTTTCATTATTTTCTTTTTTTGTTTGTTGCTTTATTTTCTATTTCTTTTTGCATTATTTTCCATCATTCTATTTTATTTTATTTGCTATTTTTTATTTTTATACCACTTTTTAAATCAATTTTTTTGTGAATTCATTATTATTATTATTTTCTTCTCATTCTCTTTCTTCTTATCCACTCATCCCCTTTCTACTTCCTCTATACTGAACTGAGTTCCTCCCCATATTTATCCAATTCTTATTATTTTCTGTATATAAGCTAAGCCTCTACAGCAATGGTTCTTAACCTTTCTAATGCTGTGACCCTTTAATACAGTTCCTCATGTTGTGGTGACCCCCAACCATAAAATTATTTTCATTGCTACTTCATAACTGTAATTTTGCTACTGTCATGAATCGTAATGTAAATATCTGTGTTTTCCAATGGTCTTAGGCGACCCTGCTAGCGGTTCTTAACCTGTTTTGTTCCCTTTGTGTCATGTCTTGTTGAGGTGAATTTTATCCTGTCCAGCCAATGTGCTAGAGAGCGAGCCACATAACCAGACACCTGGAGAGGAAACTCCATCCATGAATGGGTCAATAATACCCCAGACCCAACTACAGAGGCAGGAAGAAGGTGGCAGTGAGGGAGAGAGCGTGAGTGAGGGAGCAAAAGAGGAGTGTGTGGTCATGTGGGGTGTGTGTGTGTGTGTGTGTGTGTGTGTGTGTGTGTGGCACAGTTAGATGGGGGCAGGCTAACTGGGCTCACCTAACTGGGCAGCTTCTGCTACCATTGCAAACAGTACCGGGAGGCGGGCTCTTCCTCAGAGGCCTCGCCTTTTTGAAGGGGAGAGCTGCTGTAACTGGGAGCCCAGCCTCACCGCCACCCAGGGGTGCCCTCAGATAACAGCTGGGACTCTACAGCCACCCCTGCCAAGGACCTGCTACCTCAGCTGTGGTCCCATAGTCACTGAGTTTCCAGCCACCTCGGGCGCAGGCTCCTGCAAGTTCCGAAGCATGCTCCCCTCTGACCGGCCCAGGGCACTGCAACCACGCAAGCAGCAGACATGTGAGAAGCCCGCTCCTGTCCAAGGACCAAAAGCCCCGTGAGCAGCTCGCCCCAGGCTGAAGAGCAGAAGCTTCATGTGGCCTGCCTCTGTCCAAAGAGCAGCAGCTGTGTGAGTAGCCCACTCTGCCGTCAGAGGAGCAGCAACCACACAAGCATCCCGCCTGCATCTGAGGAGCAGCAGCCCGTGTAGCCTGCCCCCATCCGAGGAGCAGAGGCTGTGTGCAGCCTGAACCCTGCACTCATCCAAGGAGCAGCAGCTGCATGAGCAACCTGCCCCCATCTGAGGAGCAGCAGATGTGTGAGCAACCTGCCCCCATCCGAGGAGCAGCAGATGTGTGAACAACCTGCCCCCATCCGAGGAGCAGCAGATGTGTGAGCAACCTGCCCCTGTCTGAGGAGCAGCAGCCGGGTAAGCATCTCGCCCCCGTCTGAGGAGCAGCAGCCATACATGCAGCTAACTCCTGTCCGAGGAGCAGCAGCCATGCAAGCAGCCCATCCCCTATCTGAGGAGCACCAGCCCTGCAAGCAACCTGCCCCTGTCCGAGGAGCAGCAGCTGCACAAGCAGCCCACCCCATCCGAGGAGCAGCACCCATGTGCAGCCAGCCCCCCATCCAAGAAGCAGCAGCCACGTGAGCAGTCCGCCCACATCCAAGGAGAAGCAGCCACACGAAAAGCCCTCCACCATCCCAGGAGCAGCAGCTGTGCTAGTAGCCTCCCCCCACCAGCCAAAGGAGCCACCACTGCTGCAAACAGCACCCACCAGAAGAGCCACTGCCAACTGAGGAGCAGCCACTGCCTTGACCACCTGAGGAGCAACCGCAGTCCGAGGAGCCACTGCAATTCAAGGAGTAGCCCCTATATGACTCTACATATAGATCCATTGGTGAGATAAAAAATGGGTAGACAAAGAAACCCCCAAAGGAAAGGAAAAGAGGCATCACCAGAAAAACAGCTAAGTGAAAAAGAGGCATGCAATGTGTCAGAAAAAGAATTCAGAATAAGGGTCATACAGTTCATAAACCGGATAGATGAAAAAATCAACAACTGCCCTGACTGGCTTGGCTCAGTGGATAGAGCGTCAGCCTGTGGACTGAAGGGTCCCGAGTTCAATTCCGGTCAAGGGCATGTACCTTGGTTGTGGGCATATCCCCAGTGGGAGGTGTGCAGGAGGCAGCTGATCGATGTTTCTCTCTCATCGATGTTTCTAACTCTCTGTCCCTCTCCCTTCCTCTCTGTAAAAAATCAATAAAATATATTTTTAAAAAAACAACAACTTATGTAAGAATCAAGAAGAAATGAAGAGTGATACAGCTGCAATAAAAAACACCATGGAAAGTTTCAACAGTAGACTAGGAGAAGCGGAGGACCGAATTAGCGGATTAGAAGACAGGGAAACAAAACACATCCAAACTGAACTGTAATTGGAGAAAGAAATTAAAAGACAGGAGGAGAGCCTAAGGGAGCTATGGGACAACATGAAACGAAGTAACATATGACTAATAGGGGTGCCAGAAAAACAGGAAGAGGAACAAGGGTTAGAAAACCTATTTGAAGAAACAATGTCAGAAAACTTCCCTAATGTGTGAAAGAAAAATGTCACACAAGCACAGAGAGTCCAAAACAAGATGATCCAAAAAGACCCACACCAAGACACATCATAATTACAAGGGCAAATGTTCAGGACAAAGAGAGAATTGTAAAGGCTGCAAGACAGAGACAGAAAGTTACATACAAGGGATCTCCCATTAGATTACCAAATGATTTCTCAACAAAAATATGTCAGGCCAGAGAAGAATGAAAGGAAATTTACAAAGTGATGCAAAGCAAGGGACTGAATCCAAGAATACTCTATCCAGCAAGGCTATCATTCAAAATTGAAGGGGAAATAAGGAGCTTCACAGACAAAAAAAGGCTCAGGGAGTTTATCACTACCAAGCCAGCAATGCAAGAAATGCTAAAGGGACTGGTGTAAAAAGAAGAAATAAAAAGGTAAGAAGGAACACAGGCACAAAAAATAAAAGTGGCTACAAACAAGTATCTATCAATAATAACTTTAAATGTAAACAGACTAAATGCTCCAATCAAAAGACATCGAGTGGCTGAATGGATAAAAAAAAATGACCCATATATATGCTGTCTACAAGAGACCTACCTCAGAACAAAGGACTCACACAGACTGAAAGTGAAGGGATGGAAAAATATCTTTCAGGCAAGTGAAAATGAATAAAAAGCTGGGGTAACAATACTTACATCTGACAAAATAGACCTCAAAGTGAAGGCCATAACAAGAGATAAGGAAGGCCACTTCATAATACTAAAGGGATTGATACAACAAGAGGATATAACCCTGATAAATATATATGCAGCCAATGCAGGAGCACCCAAATACATTTAAAAAAAAAAAGTCTCCTGGAAGATATCAAGGGAGAGATCGACAACAATACAATCATAGTAGGGGACTTTAATACCCCACTGACATCACTGGATAAATCCTCTAGACAAAAAAAAATCAGCAAAGAAACAGCAACCCTAAATGGCTCACTAGATCAGATGGACTTAATTGACATCTTCAGAACATTTCACCCCAAAGCCATGGAATATATGTTCTTCTCAAGTGCACATGGGACATTTTCAAAAATAGACCACATATTGGGTCACAAGCAAAGTCTTGCCAAATTCAAGAAGATTGAAATTATATCAAGCATCTTCTCAGACCACAATGGCATAATATTAGAAATAAACTACAATAAAAACAATCCAAAAAATTCAAACACTTTGAAGCTGAATAGTATGCTATTAAACAATGTTTGGGTTACCAAAGAGATCAAAGAAAAGATTAAAAACATCCTGGAAAGTAATGACAATAAAAATGCAACAATCCAAAATCTATGGGGCACCATGAAAGCAGTTTCTGAGAGGGAATTTTATAGCTCTATAGGCCTACCTCAAAAAAACAAAAACAAACAAACAAAAAACACAAGAAAAAAATGGTAGTAAATCATCTAACTCTACAACTTAAATAATTAGAAAGAGAGCAACAAGAAAAGCTCAGAGTGAGCAGAAGGAAAGAGATAATAAAGATCAGAGCAGAAATAAATGACATAGATACAAAAAAAATACAAAAGATCAATGAAATCAAGAGCTGGTTCTTTGAAAGGATAAACTATATTGATGAACTTCTAGCCAGGCTCACCAAGAAGCAGAGAGAGGATCCAAATAAACAAAATCAGAAATGAAAGAGGAGAAATAACAACAGACCCCCCACAGAAATACAAAGTATTGTTTAAAAATACTTTGTAAAACTCTATTCCAACAAACAAGACAACATGGAGGAAATGGACATATTCCTAGAAAAATACAACCTTCCAAACTCAATCAGGAAGAATCAAAACATCTCAATAGGCCAATAACTATGGAAGAAATTTAAGCAGTCATCAAAAAACTTCCAGCAAGCAAAAGCCCGGAGACAGGTGGCTTCACTGAGGAGTTTTACCAAACATTCAAGGAAGAACTAAAACCAATCCTCCTCAGACTATTCCAAAAAACTCAAGAGGAATGAACACTTCCAATCTCATTCTATGAAGCTAGCATCACTCTAATACCAAAAGAAGATAAAGACAACACAATGAAAGAGAATTACAGGCCAATATCCCTCATGAACATAGATGCCAAAATCCTCAACAATTTCTAGCAAATCGATCCAGCAGTACATCAGAAAGATCATACACCATGACCAAGTAGGATTTATCTCGGGGATGCAAGGATGGTACAATATCCGCAAATCAGTAAATGTGATATATCACATAAACAAATTGAGAGATAAAAATCACATGGTCATATCAATTGATGCAGAAAAAGCATTTAACAAAATCCAACACCCTTTCTTGATAAAAACTCTCAGCAAGGTGGAAATAGAAGGATCATACCTCAACATAATAAAAGCCATATATGACAAACCCACAGCCAACATCACACTCAATGGGCAAAAGCTAAAACCATTTCACCTAAGAACAGGAACAAGACAGGGATGCCCACTCTCACCACTCCTGTTCGACATAGTGCTGGAAGTACTAGCCATTTTGATCGGATAAGAAGAAGAAATAAAAGGCATCCAAATTGGAAAAGAAGAAGTAAAACTGTCCTTATTCGCAGATGACATGATACTTTACATAGAAAACCCTAAAGACTCCATCAAAGAATTATTAGACTTAATAAATGAATTCGGCAATTAGCAGGATACAAAATTAATGCCAAGAAATCTATGGCATTTCTATACACCAACAGTGAACTTACAGAAAGAGAGACTAAAAAAGCAATCCCATTTAACATTGAACCAAAAAAATTAAGATACCTAGGAATAAACTTAACTCAGGAGATAAAAGACCTATACACAGAAAACTACAGGACACTGAAAAAAAGAGATAGAAGAAGACATAAACAGATGGAAGAACATACCATGTTCATGGATTGGTAGAATCAACATTATTAAAATGTCCCTACTACCCAAAGCAATGTATAGATTTAATGCATTCCCCATTAAAATACCAACAGCACAGACCTAGAACGAACTTTCCAAAAATTCATCTGGAATTAAAAAAAAAGACCCTGAATAGCTGCAGCAATCCTGAGAAAGAATAACAAACTAGGTGGGATCTCAATACCAGATATCAAGCTGTATTACAAAACCACTGTTCTCAAAACAGCCTGGTACTGGCACAAGAACAGATATATAGATTAATGGAATAGAATAGAGACCCCAGAAATTGACCCAAACCACTATGCTCAATTAATATTTGACAAAGGAGGCATGAACATACAATGGAGTCAAGACAGTCTCTTCAATAAATGGTGTTGGGAAAATTGGACAGATATATGCAAAAAAAAAAAGAAAGAAAAGAAAAGAAACTAGATCACCAACTTACAACATGCACATAAATAAACTCAAAATGTATAAAGGTCTTAAACATAAGATGGGAAACCATAAAAATACTAGAGGAATCAACAGGCAGCAAAATCTCAAACATATGCCAAAGCAATTTCTTCACCGATACCACTCCGAGGGCAATGGAAACTAAAGAGAAAATAAACCAATGGGACTACATCAAAATAAAAAGCTTTTTTACAGCAAAAGAAACCATCAACAAAACAACAAGAAAGCCCACTGCATGGGAGAACATATTTGCCAATGTTATCACCGATAAGGGTGTAATCTCCAACATTTACAGGGAACTCATACAACTTAACAAAAGGAAGATAAACAACCCAATCAAAAAATGGGCAATGGACCTAAATGGATACTTTTAGAAAGAAGACAGAAGGAAGGCCAAGAGACATATGAAAACATGCTCAAAGTCACTAATTCTCTGAGAGATGCAAATCAAAATGACAGTGCGGTACCATCTCACACCTGTCAGAATTGCTATCATCAACAAATCAACAAATGACAAGTGCTGGCAAAGATGCAGAGAAAAAGGAACCCTTGTGCACCGCTGGTGGGAATGCAGCCACTGTGGAGAACAGTATGTAGTTTCCTCAAAAAACTAAAAGTGGAATTCCCATTTGACCCAGTGATCCCACTTCTAGGAATATATCCCAAGAAACTAGAAACATCAATCAGAAAGGATATATGCACCCCTATGTTCATAGCGGCACAATTCACCATAGCTAAGATTTGGAAACAGCCTAAGTGCCCATCAGCAGATGAGTAGATTAAAAAACTATGGTACATCTATACAATATAATACTATGCTGTGGTAAAAAAGAAGGAATTCTTACCATTTGCAACAGCATGGATGGAACTGGAGAGCATTATGCTAAGTGAAATAAGCCAGTCAGAGAAAGATAAATATCACATGATCTCACTCATTTATGGAATGTAATGAACAACATAAACTGATGAAAAAAAAAAAAAAAAAACAGATCCAGAGACAGAGAAGCATCAATGAGACCATCAAACCTCAGAGGGAAGGTAGGGGAGGGTGGGGGTAAGAGGGAAAGATCAACCAAAGGACTTGTATGTATGCATATAAGCCTAACCAATGGACACAGACACCAGGGGGGTGAGGGCATGAGTGGGGGGTTGAGGGAGCAATGGGGGTATTACATATGTAATATCTTAATCAATAAAGAATTTTTTTTAAAAAAGAGTTGAGAGAAGCCCTAGCCTGTTTGGCTCATTGGATTGGAGTTTCCGCCTGCGAACTGAAAGGTCCCAGGTTTGATTCTGGTCAAGAGCACATGCACTGTTTGTGGGATTGATTCCCAGCTGGGGACTTGCAGGAGGCAGCCAATCCATGATTCTCTCTCATCATGGATGTTTCTATCTCTCCCTCTTCCTTCCTCTCTGAAATCAATTAAAAAATATATTTTTAAAAAAAAAAGAGTTGAGAGAAACAATTGTCAGCCTAGATTTCTGTGTCTTGAAAGCATATTATTTTTCAAGTACAGAGGCAAAATGAAGCATTTCTATGTAAATAAAAACTGAGAGAGAATATGGCCAAAAGAAGTTCACTAAAATAAAATCTATATGATTTATTTCAGCAAAAAGGAAATTGTCTGGAGAAACCAAGATGGCGGCATAGGTAAACACCTGAAATTGCTGCCTCGCACAACCACTTCAAAACTACAGCTAAAAGACAAAATGGACATCATCCAGAACCACAGGAAGGCTGGCTGAGTGGAAATTCTACAACTAGAAGGAAAGAGAAAAGCACACTGAGACTCAGAGGAGGTGTGGAAGTAAAGTGCAGAGGTATGGAGGCGCGCATGGAAAGGGCTGGCAACTGAGTACGTGGTTGTCTTTTTCAATCAGGAAGGAGACACAAGCTCCCGACTGCTCTGAACTCCAGTTCCAGGCAAGACTGTGGGGACCCAGACTCATACGGGGAGAAACTGGACTGTCTGGCATCGGGCACAAGTCGAGGGCAGCTTTCTCTCAGAGGTGCTTGCAGCGATTACTGCAGGACACTGAAACCCGGGGGCCTCTTAGGGCAGGGCTGAGGATCAGCTATAGCTGTTTGCTCCACCCTGTTGATTCCCTGAGACCCCACCCCAATCAATTTACAACTCCACCCCAGCTGTGCACAGAGGCTTTTGCATATGAATGGCCTGGCCTTTTGCGATCTAAAATTATATAAAATACTGCAGCTGGGTCAGAGAGCCCCAGAACTTCCAAAAGAAGGCCCAAGGCTCCACAGCAGCTTGCATTGCTTCACAGCTGGGCCTCATCTGGGCACATCCAAACCCCAAACAAGGAAGAGGAATCTGCAGATCTCTCCATAGCTTCTGCTGGGTGGCCTCAGTCAGAAGCTAAATTTGCACTTCCTTGGAGATCCAAGAGCCAGTGTACCCAGTGGTCAGAGTGGGACCATCCAGATTACAACTCCTCAGATCCATAAGGGACACACTCAAGGGGAAGACTCAGTGAGCACCAAAGGCCCACTAAAGCAAGTTTTGCCCCATAAGGGTGTCTCCAGCACAGAAGTTCTCCCAGCATAGACACAGCTGATCCTCACAGCCAATTGGCCTGGAGGTCAATTCCTCCCAGTGATACCAACAACAATCAAGGCTTAACTACAACAAGACTGTGCACACAGCCCACAAAGGGGTGCACCAAGAGTGTACACCTCAGGTATCTGGGGAGGCTGAGCCACTGGGCCCTGTAGGACACCTAGCACACAAAGCCACTCTATCAACTCAGGGAAGCAGCCAAAATGCAGAGACAAAGAAACAGGTCACAAATGAAAGAAATGGAGGAAAGCAAATGACTGTATATAGAGTTCAAAACCACCGTTATAAGGTTTTTCAAGAATCTTCTAGAAATTGCCGATAAATTTAGTGGGATCCTCAAGGATATGAAAAAGGACCAATCAGAAATTAAGCATACACTGACTGAAATAAAGAATAATATACAGAGATCCAATAGCAGACTAGAGGATCGCAAGAATCAAGTCAAAGAATTGAAATATGAAGAAGCAAAGAACACCCAACTGGAAAAGCAAAAAGAAAAAAGAATCCAAAAACATGAAGATAGTGTAAGGAGCCTGTGGGACAACTTCAAGCGTACCAACATCCGAATTACGGGGGTGCCAGAAGAAGAGAGAGAGCAAGATACTGAAAACTTATTTGAAGAAATAATGACAGAAAACTTCCCTCACCTGGTGAAAGAAATAAACCTACAAGTCCAGGAAGCACAGAGAACCCCAAACAAAAGGAATCCAAAGAGGACCACACCAAGACACATCATAATTAAAATGCCAAGAGCAAAAGATAAAGAGAGAATATTAAAAGCAGCAAGAGAAAAACAGTTAGTTACCTACAAGGGAGTACCCATACGACTGTCAGCTGAGTTCTCAACAGAAACTATGCAGGCCAGACGGGAGTGGCAAGAAATATTCAAAGTGATGAATAGCAAGACCCTACAACCAAGATTACTCTACCCAGGAAAGCTATCATTCAGAATTGGAGGTCATTTAAAGAGCTTCACAGATAAGAAAAAGCTAAAGGAGTTCATCACTACCAAACCAGTATTATATGAAATGCTGAAAGGTATTCTTTAAGAAGAGGAAGAAGAAGAAAAAGGTAAAGATAAAAATTATGAACAACAAATACATATCTATCAACAAGTGAATCTAAAAATCAAGTGAATTAAAAATCTGATGAACAGAATAAACTGGTGACTATAATAGAATCAGGGGCACAGAAAGGGAGTGGACTGACAATTCTCAGTGGGGAAGGGGTGTGGGGGTGAAGGAAGAGACTGGACAAAAATCGTACACCTATGGATGAGGACAGGGTGGGCGTAAGGGCAGAGGGTGGGGTGGGATCCGTGTGGAGGGGAGCCTTGGGGGAAAAAAGAGGAACAACTGTAATAATCTGAACAATAAAGATTTATTTTTTTAAAAAAAAGGAAATTGTCTTTGGAAAAATGCAAGAAAATATGGTAAGCAAAGAAACTGATTAACATTTAGGTAAATCCAAACAAATATTGTCCTTATAAAATAATAAAATTACTGTTTAAGGACTTCTTTCCACCCTACTCACCACCAGTACTCATGACCTCACTACCCAAATTGGAAGACACTAGGCTAATCCTATTATGTCCCAAATAGGCTAATCCTATTTGGGGGCATAATAGGAAGTATGAGATTTCTTCAGCATCCAAAATCATCTAGACACCAGCTGGACTTGTCAGGATCTGCCCTTTCTCTTATCTGGTCTTATCCCCCTTTTCCTTAAACATCAACATTTCCTCCACCTTTCTGCTTGTATTCCTCACTTTCAGTCAGTGACCTGGAGAGTCCATCTTTTCCTCATGTCCCATTTCCAATGCATCAGCAAGTTATATCAGTTCTTCCCTCAAAAATATATACAAATTCTGCTGGATATGGACTGTTTTCCCCTCCACTGCTGCCACCCTGACCCAAACCACCACCACCTTCCCACAGCTCCTGACTGATCCCCCTATGTCAGCCCTCACTCCCAACTGTCAATTCTCAACACAGACCTCCTAAGCCTGATTTATTCTTCTAAAACTTTAGTCAGACCCCCTCCTGTTAAGAAGCATCCTACCATCAAGTCTTATCTCGTCTAAAAGCCACAGTTCCTATACAATCTGTCTTTACCCACTGTCTCTTAGATCTCATCCCATCCATGTGCTCACCTTGCCCCACCCAGTCCAGCAGTTCTAATATGCTTTCATCTCAGGATCTTTGCATTTTTCTACCCTTTGTCTGAAATGCTCTTCTCCCAGATATTCACATGAATTTTTCTCTTGCTCCCTGCAGGTCTCTGTTTGAATTGTCATCTTATCACTGAGGCCTTCCCAAACCACCCTATATAAAATAAAAGCATCCTCCCACACCTCCATTCTCAGCACTCACTAGCCTCCCTTTTCTACTTTTTCCCCCCTCCATAGCCAGCACCAAGAGTGTAAATCCAGAGATAGAGGAGAAAAGATGGCGGCGGAGGTGAAAGGCTGATCTGTTGTCTCGCATGGCAGTTTCGGAAATACAACTGAAACATGGACTGCTGAGGGTGGCGACTGCTGCTCGCGTCTCCCCAGACCGGGCAGCTGCTCCCCTCAGTCATTACCGCAGCCGGGGCCATGGGCTCGTGGGGGCCGCGGCTGCTGTGGCGGCGGCCAGGGACTCCGCGCAGCAGCTCTCGGTGAAGAAAGAGACCATCTTTCTGCAGGAGGGGCTCACCCGCGCCACCGACCTGGCCGAGCTGCGCACTGAGATCCTCGGGGCCCCGGACGCCGCCAACACCAATTTGGAGGATTCTTAAGAGATCTCATCTTACTTTCAAGTCCTCTAGCCATTTTGACGGAGGAGAATCAAGAGGATGGCTGGGCCGCGCGCAGCGGTTTCAGCTGCAGCCCAGAACTACAGGAGAGATTTACAGCTAAGAGGGAAGAGGAAACCAGCGAAATCGGAGGGGACAAGGTGCGGAGGCGCGTGGCTCAGGCTGGTGGCGGGGGAAAGGGGCTTTTGTTCCAAACTTAGGGGAGATTAGCTCTCCATCACCCTGAAATCCAGCTTCTGGGGACCCGCGGGAGACCCAGATGCCTGCGGGGAGAGGCAGGACTCTTGCGGAGGTGCGCCCAGCAATCAGTGTTTGCTGCGCTGGAGCGCGGAACGAGGGGACTTAGAAACTTGGAAGGCAGAAGGAGCAGATTCGCAGCCATTGTGGCTCGCCGCACCATGGCCTGTTGGCGCCCTGAGACCCCGCCCCACGCTGGGACCCGTCCCTCCCTGAGACCCGGCCCGCCCTGGGACCCGCCCCGCACGTTTTGAAGACCCGCCCCGCAAGTCTTGCAGGCACACCTATGCTCCAAGCAACGGCTTATGCATGTGGGTGGCCTGCCCTCTGGCAGCGGACCAGATAAACTGCTGTTCTAGTCGGACTGCTCCAGGGCCACTCAGACAGAAGGAGGAAACTACAGTTCTTGCTGTAATCCCTGCTGAGTGCCTAAGGCAGTGGCTGATCTACGCCCCATTGGGGACCCAGAAACGAGGGCATCTGGTGGTCTGTGGGAAATGACACCAGACTTCAACCACGCACATAAGGGACAAATCCAACAGGCAGATTCAGTGAGCGCCAAAGCCTTGCTGCACCAAGACCCGGCCCATAGAAGAGTCTCCTGCACAGCAACTCTTCCTTTATAGACAAAGAGAGCCCTCCCGGTGGCATCAGCAACAATCAAGACTTAACTATACAAGGGAGGACCGGGATGGAGACATAGGGCGGAGGCCTGGATGTTGCCTGCCACAACAACTTTGAGGCTGCGACGGGAGAGCGGAACAGACACCACCCAAAACCACCGTAGGGCTGGCTGAGTGGATGCTCTGCAGCTAGAATAAGAGGGGTATGCGGGATGATGCTGATGCAGATGACCCAAGGACCACACTTTGGGAACTGCGGCTTGGGCGACGCAGGGGCGACCTGGAGCGTGCTCGGCGCGGTCCCCCCGGTGGTCTCTGGCTGAGGGGGCGGCTCCACTTGCTGCCGAGCACGGACAGACGGGCTCCTGTGAGACGTGGGGTGGGGGACTCCGCGCTTGCTGGCCTCCAAGTCCTTCAGGAATTTCGGTGCCCCGGGGGTGGCCCGGTGCGCATGCTCGGCGACCGGCCGCCGCTGCGGACCCAGGAGCCGGCGCGGTGACGCCGGGCCGGCCCACCGCCACGCACCGGGCGCACCGGAACTTCACCGAGCAGCCGCCCGACGAGTTCTGCGGCAGCCGTCCTGGAGCTCTGGCAGGATGGCCGGGGGGGTTGCTGGGGGGGGTTGACCGGCGGGAATTGGGATCGGGAGGACGGGGCCCCGCTGGGACCCGGGTGCGGGCGGGGTTGCGCGCCACTGGGCTCGGGAGTGGTCGCGCGCCTCCGGGTATGGGTGGGGCCTCGCGTCCCTGGGTCTGGGTGGGGCCACGTGCCCCTGGCTCCAGGTGAGGCCGGATTCCGGGTCCGGGTGAGGCCAAGTGCCCCTGGACCCGGATGACGCTGGGTCCCGTGCCCGGGTTAGGCCAAGCGCCCCTGGGTCTGGAAGAGGCCAAGCGCCCCTGGGTCCGGGTGAGACCATGTGTCCCTGGATCCGGGGGAGGCCTCGTGCACCTAGGTCCAAGTGAGTCCACGCACCCCTGGGTCCGGGCGAGATCATGTGTCCCTGGATCCGGTGGGGCCTCGTGCATCTAGGCCCGGGTGGGGCCGCGTACCCCTGGGCCTGGGGGAGGCCAGGCGTCCCTGGGTCCGGGTGAGACCGTGTGTCCCTGGATCCGAGTGAGGCCTCGTGCACCTAGGCCCGGGTGAGGCCACGTGCCCCTGGAGCTGGGAGAGGCCACGCACCCCTGGGTCCGGGCGAGACCATGTGTCCCTGGATCCGGGTGAGGCCTCGTGCACCTAGGTCCAGGTGAGGCCATGTGCCCCTGGGTCTGAGAGAGGCCACGCACCCCTGGGTCCGGGCAAGACCATGTGTCCCTGGATCCGGGTGAGGCCTCGTACACCTAGGCCCGGGTGAGGCCACGTGCTCCTGGGTCTGGGAGAGGCTAAGCATCCCTGGGTCTGGGTGAGACCATGTGTCCCTGGATCCGGGTGAGGCCTCGTGCACCTAGCCCCGGGTGAGGACACGTGCCCCTGGGTCTGGGAGAGGCCAAGCGTCCCTAGGTCCGGGTGAGACCACGTGTCCCTGGATCCGGGTGAGGCCTCGTGCACCTATGCCCGGGTGAGGCCACGTGCCCCTGGGTCTTGGGGAGGCCAAGCGTCCCTGGGTCCGGGTGAGACCATGTGTCCCTGGATCCGGGTGAGGCCTCGTGCACCTAGGTCCAGGTGAGGCCACGTGCCCCTGGGTGTGAGAGAGGCCACGCGCACCTGGGTCCGGGCGAGACCATGTGTCCCTGGATCCGGGTGAGGCCTCGTGCACCTAGGCCCGGGTGAGGCCACGTGCCCCTGGGTCTGGGAGAGGCCAAGCGTCCCTGGGTCTGGGCGAGACCATGTGTCCCTGGATCCGGGTGAGGCCTCGTGCACCTACGCCCGGGTGAGGCCACGTGCCCCTGGGTCTGGGAGAGGCCAAGCGTCCCTGGGTCCGGGTGAGACCATGTGTCCCTGGATCCGGGTGAGGCCTCGTGCACCTAGGCCCGGGTGAGGCCACGTGCCCCTGGGTCTGGGAGAGGCCAAGCGTCCCTGGGTCCGGGCGAGACCATGTGTCCCTGGATCCGGGTGAGGCCTCGTGCACCTAGGCCCGGGTGAGGCCACGTGCCCCTGGGCCTGGGAGAGGCCAAGCGTCCCTGGGTCCGGGTGAGACCATGTGTCCCTGGATCTGGGTGAGGCCTCGTGCACCTAGGCCCGGGTGAGGCCACGTGCCCCTGGGTCTGGGAGAGGCCAAGCGTCCCTGGGTCCGGGTGAGACCATGTGTCCCTGGATCTGGGTGAGGCCTCGTGCACCTAGGCCCGGGTGAGGCCACGTGCCCCTGGGTCTGGGAGAGCCCAAGCGTCCCTGGGTCCGGGTGAGACCATGTGTCCCTAGATCCGGGTGAGGCCACGTGCCCCTTAGTCCAGGTGAAGCCGTGCCCCTGGGTTCGCCGAGACCAAACCAGAGGGAGTCGGACCTCCGTTACCACCATTTGTCCACCATCCAGAGCTGAGGGGTCAGTGCTGACATGTACAGATAAGGAACTGGTGGACATTGAAATTGGGTCTCAAAAGAACTGTTGGTCCAGAAAGAAACTCACTACAGACTGATCCATCTGCCTGTCAACATAACTATTATTGCTCGTCTCACATTCAGTTCTCATAAGTATATATCTAGTGACATATGATCTCGCTCATCTAGGGGAAATGATGAACAACATAGACTGAGGAACAAGAACAGAACCAGAAGCAAGGAGGCATCGATGGGACTATCGGGCCTCAGAGGGAGGATAGGGGAGGGTGGGGAGAGGGGGAGAGTTCAACCAAAGGACTTGTGTGCATGCATATGAGCCTATCCAACGGTTAAGTTCAACAGGGGGTTGGGACATGCGTGGGGAGGGGGGGGATGAGGACAAATATGTGACACCTTAATCAATAAAGAAATTTTTAAAAAAAAAAAGAAAAAAGAAAAAAAAAAAGAGTGTAAATCCAAACGAATATTGTTTTTGTTGGGAAGGGATAGTGCAGACCAGTTCAGGATCCCCAGTTCCCACAGAAACCACGGTACTCTCCCTTGAGCATAAATACAGTCCTGGGGGCTGTCCATGGTACCTACCAGCATATATACTTATAGGACACTTACTTATTCACAGATCTAGAATCCCTTATAAAATTCTTGGGGCCAAATGTGTTTTATAATCCTGAAATTTTCAAATTTTAGAAAGGAATAGGGTGCATAGACCATATTTTAAATGACACCACCAGTGTTTCAGGGACAGCACCCTGCAATCACATTCATTAATATTTGTGCTGTCAAATGTATTCTAATTGGGATGGATAAATACTCAAATGTTTCACATTCATTCAGGTCAGGTTTTCCTGCCAAATCAGTTTATATCAAACACACACACACACACACACACACACACACACACACACACTCTGGTTTTCAAAGCTTTTTCAATTTCATCACTGGAGATAAAAGATTGTAGAAGTGTATTTATTTTCTGTCAAATCATACCAGAATGTACACTCCAGGAGAACAGTGGCTCTGGTTTTTTCATGGAGTATCTGTGCCCGGAAATGCCTGGTGCATAGAAGGACTCAATAGCCATGTGTTGAGTAAATGAATTCATGGGTTGTTTATCTGCAAAGTACCCCCCCACACATCCCCAATGTAACTGTGCCTGGTCAGATATTGCACCCTCCTCCTAGCCCAGGAGTCAATCAGACACTCTCCCACTGGAATCTGCCTCTGCAGAGGGACATGGACACTATACATGGCTGTAGCCCCCTTGTCCCTCTGACAGGGTCCAGAGGAGACCTGCTGCTGACACCCTCAGAGCTCATGTAAATCCCTTCCCAAGACTAAATTCTTCAGGGTTTTCTTTGATTCTGTGAGCTACTGTATACCTTCCTAATAAGTTCCTTTTTAGCCTAAATTAGCTAGAATCAGTCTATCTTGCTTACCACTGAGAGCCCTCACAGAATCCAGTGTTGTTGAGGAGAAGTCTACTGCCCATCTGACTCTCCTTTCTCAGTAGGTATTATCAACGAAGTTTTAGAGTTGGACCAGAGTGTCCATATATAGATCTTTGAAAAAGATCTTGGGTGGTACTTTTGGCTCTGGGTGGGACTTTTCCATCTGAAGCTTATAAATATCAACAAATTCATATTTTAAAGATATAAAAAATGAGAAATGATGAAAACTAAAAAGACAAGCCTTTTTTTAACCTCTGGAAATATTTCTTCTATTTTTTTAAATTATTTTTATTGATTTCAGAGTGGAAGGGAGAGGGAGAGATAGAAACATCAATGATGAGAGAGAATCATTGATTGGCTGCCTCCTGCATGCCCCACACTGCAGATAGAGCTCATCCAAGAATCAAACTGTGACCTCCTTGTTCATTGGTCAATGTTCAACCACTGAGCCATGCTGGCTGGGCTCTATTCTTTGAATTATCTTCTTTGTTTTCTATTTTAAAGCTAAGGTTGCTGGAATTAATTGACACCTTCAGAACATTTCATCCCAAAGCCACAGAATATACATTCTTCTCAAGTGCACATGGGTCATTTTCAAAGATAGACCATATGTTAGGACATAGGCAAAGTCTCTCCAAATTCAAGAAGATAGAGATCACATCAAACATTTTCTCAGATCACAGTGGCATAAAACTGGAAATCAACTACAATAAAAACAATCCAGAGAAATCAAACACATGGAGACTAAACAGCATGCTATTAAACAATGACTGGGTTACCAGAGACATCAAGGAAGAAATAAAAAACTTCATGGAAAAAATGACAATGAAAACACAACAATCCAAAATCTATGGGACACAGCGAAAGCAGTCTTGAGAGGCAAGTTCATAGCTCTACAAGCCTACTGCAAAAAACAAGAAACAATGGTAATAAATTACCTAACCCTACAACACAAAGAGTTAGAAAGAGAGCAACAAGAAAAGCCCAGTGTAAGCAGAAGGAAGGAAATAATAAAGATCAGAGCGGAGATAAACGACATAGAGACCAAAGAAACAATACAAAAGATCAACAAAACCTAGAGCTGGTTCTTTGAAAGGGTAAACAAGATTAATGAACCTTTAGCCAGACTCATCAAGAAACAAAGAGAGAGGACCCAAATAAATAAAATTAGAAATGAAAGAGGCGAATTAACAACAGACCCCGCTGAAATACAAAGGATTGTTTCAAAATACTATGAACAACTCTATTCCAACAAACTGGACAACCTGGAGGAAATGGACATATTCCTAGAAAAATATAACCTTCTAAAACTCAATCAGGAAGAATCTAAACAGCTAAATAGGCCAGTAACTATGGAAGAAATTGAAGCAGTCATCAAAAAGCTTCTGGCAAACAAAAGCCCAGGGCCAGACGGCTTCACAGGGGAGTTTTACCAAACATTCAAGGAAGAACTAAAACCTATCATCCTCAGACTATTCCAAAAAATTCAAGAGGAAGGAACACTTCCAATCTCATTCTATGAAGCCAGCATCACCCTAATACCAAAACCAGATAAAGATAACACAATGGAAGAGAATTACAGGCCAATATCCCTCATGAACATAGATACCAAAATCCTCAATAAAATTCTAGTAAATCTTATCCAGTAGTACATCAGAAAGATCATACACCATAACCAAGTAGGATTTATCCCAGGGATGCAAGGATGGTACAATATCTGTAAATCAATAAACGTGATACATCACATAAACAAACTGAGAGATAAAAATCACATAGTCATATCAATTGATGCAGAAAAAGCATTTGACAAAATCCAACACTCTTTCTTGATAAACACTCTCAACAATTGGGAATAGAAGGATCATACCTCAACATAATAAAAGCTATATATGATAAACCCACAGCAAACATCATACTCAATGGACAAAAACTAAAACCATTTCCCCTAAGAACAGGAACAAGACAGGGATGCCCACTCTCACCACTCCTGTTTGACATAGTACTGGAAATATTAGCCATTGTGATCAGACAAGAAGAAGAAATAAAAGGCATCCAAATTGGAAAAGAAGAAGTAAAGCTGTCCTTATTTGCAGATGACATGATATAGTACATAAAAAAACCAAAAGACTCCATCAAAAAACTACTAGACTTAATAAATGAATTCGGCAATGTAGCAGGATACTAAATTAACGCCAAGAAATCTATGGCATTTCTATACGCCAATAGTGAACTTATAGAAAGAGAGACTAAAAAAGCAATCCCATTTAACATTGAACCAAAAAAATTAAGATACCTAGGAATAAACTTAACTAAGGAGGTAAAAGACCTATACACAGAAAACTACAGGACACTGAAAAAAGAGATAGAAGAAGACATAAACAGATGGAAGAACATACCATGTTCATGGATTGGTAGAATCAACATCATTAAAATGTCCCTACTACCCAAAGCAATCTATAGATTCAATGCACTCCCCATTAAAATACCAACCACAGATTTAGAAAAAACTCTCCAAAAATTCATCTGGAATAAAAAAAAAGACCCCGAATAGCCATAGCAATCCTGAGAAAGAAGAATAAAGTAGGAGGGATCTCAATACCAGACCTCAAGCTGTATTACAAAGCCACTGTTCTCAAAACAGCATGGTACTGGCACAAGAACAGACATATAGATCAATGGAATAGAATAGAGAATCCAGATATCGACCCAAACCACTGTGCTCAATTAACATTTGACAAAGGAGGCATGACCATACAATGGAGTCAAGACAGTCTCTTCAATAAATGGTGTTGGGAAAATTGGACAGATACATGCAAAAAAATGAAACTAGACCACCAACTTACACCATACACAAAAATAAACTCAAAATGGATACAGGACTTAAACATAAGATGGGAAACCATAAAAATACTAGAGGAATCCACAGGCAGCAAAATCTCAGACATATGCCAAAAGAAATTCTTCACTGATACTGCCCCTAAGGCAATGGAAGCTAAAGAGAAAATAAACAAATGGGACTACATCAAAATAAAAAGCTTTTTTACAGCAAAATAAACTATCAACAAAACAACAAGAAATCCCACTGCATGGGAGAACATATTTGCAAATGTTATCACTGATAAAGGTTTAATCTCCAACATCTACAGGCAGCTTATACAACTTAATAAAAGGAAGATAAATGATCGAATAAAAAAAATGGGCAATGGACATAAATAGAATCTTTTCCAAAGAAGACAGAAGGAAGGCCAAGAGACACATGAAAACATGCTCAAAGTCATTAATTATCCGAGAGATGCAAATCAAAACGACAATGCGATACCATCTCACACCGGCCAAAATGGCTATCATCAACAAATCAACAAACGACAAGTGTTGGCGAGGATGCGGAGAAAAAGGTAACCTCGTGCACTGCTGGTGGGAATGTAAACTGGTGCAGCCACTGTGGAGAACAGTATGGAGTTTCCTCAAAAAACTGAAAATGGAACTCCCATTTGACCCAGTAATCCGACTCCTAGGAATATATCCTAAGAAACTGGAATCACCGATCAGAAAGGATAGATGCACCCTATGTTCATTGCAGCACAATTTACAATAGCTAAGATTTGGAAACAGCCTAGGTGCCCGTCAGCAGATGACTGGATCAGGAAACTGTGGTACATCTACACAATGGAATACTATGCTGCCATAAAAAAGAAGGAATTCCTACCATATGCAGCAACCTGGATGGAATTGGAGAACATCATGTTAAGTGAAATAAGCCAGTCAATGAAAGAAAAATACCACATGATCTCACTCATCTATGGATAATAAAGAAAATTATAAGCTGTTGAACAAAAAGATAGATACAGAGACAGTAAAGCATCAAACAGTCTGTCAAATTACAGCGGGAAGGTTAGGGAGAGGTGGGGGAGATAAGAGATCAACCGAAGGACTTGTATGCAAGCATATAAGCATAACCAATGGACACAAAACTCTGGGGGGTGAGGGCATGTATGGGAGTCGGGAGGTGGCAATGGTAAAATATGTACACATATAATATCTTAATAAAAAATGAAAATAAAATAAAATAAAGCTAAGGTTGCCATTTTGTAGGATTTTTTTTTTTAGTTTCCTTTTCTACCTTGTTAATATTGTATAATGGAAAGAAAATATGTTTTCCATATTTATTTTATAAGCAGCAACTTTATTGAATGATCTCACTAGGATCTTCACACTGAAGCCTGAATATGACTCTCGTCAACATGGAAATCTAGTCATGCCACTCCTCTGCTTAAAATCCCCATGGCTCCCCACTATGCACAGAACAGTGTTCAGAATCCGCCTCCTGGCTGACAGGGCTGCATGGGATCTGCCCTTGTCCCTATGCTTGCTCACTCAAGGAACTTGAGTCCCACTAAGCTACTCCCTGTCCCTCTCCCCTTGGTGCCCTGTCTTCCGTCTGGAATGCCTTCTGCTTGTCTACTGGGCCAGCTTAGCCTCCAGGTGAAATCTAAGGGTCTTCAGTGACTCCATAGACCTTGTTGTATCTGTAATTATTCATACAATTATTTGTTTACTGACTACCTCCCCCTTGGGAATACTTTTTTATTTTAAATTTAAATTACAGTAATTTATTTTTGAAGAGACAAAACATTACATAGCTCAAAGTTCAAAAGTACAAGAGATTCTGCACTGAGGTCTTCCTTTCACTTCTTCCTCAGCACCCCACTCACCAGTCCAGGGTCTCCATAGAACCAGCTTCTTTTGTTGCTATCAGGAAGAGTTTATGCATTTATAAACAAAAACACACTATCTTTTTCCTTCCCACCACATTTTCTTACATAAGTTGTTCTAGATTATATATATTATATACACTTGTCTGCTTGCTGCCTTCTCTCTCCCATTGTCTTCTGACTTTTTAATTTTTTTACTTATTTTAGTAATATTTCAAGAGAATAAAAATAAATCTTCATTCAATCAGTCATGTTTAACTAGAAGCTAAATGGGATTTTTTTCTCATTTCTTTTTGTAACGATTTTTAGGTGGTATGTAAAAAGGATATTAATATATATGTGTTTATCTTCTTCCTACCACTTAAGATTGGCAAAAAATAAAAAATAAGCAATATTTATATCACCCATTATTGATGAGGGGATATAGGCGCTTACCGGTTAATAATGTGGATTATTTTCAATAGATGGAGTTACACATATGTTGATATATATGCTATTTGATATGTATGCTATTTTGTTGTATTGACAGCAAGCTTCAAAACTTCATATGTCAAATTTGCTGAAGGTGTTAACATCATACATATCTTTATGCTTAAAAATGTCGAATTTCGTGCCAAAAAAAGAGCATTTGCGGGAAGTTTTAATTCATTATTTTGAAGAAAAGTGCTGCTGAAAGTTATCGTATACTTCGGGAAGTTTATGGTGAGCATGCTCCATTTCAAGATACTTGTGAAAGCTGGTTTAAATGCTTTAAAAGTGATGATTTCGATGTGAAAGACAAAAAACATCCAGGTCAACCGAAAAAGTTTGAAGCCAAACAATTACAAGCATTATTGGATGAAGATGTGTGTCAAACTCAAAAACAACTTGCAGAAAGATTAAACATTGCTCAGCAAACAATTTTCGATTGTTTACAAGCAATGGGAAAGATTTTAAAGGAAGGAAAATGGGTGCCACATCAACTGAACGAAAGACAAATGGAAAACCGAAAAGTCATCAGTAAAATGTTGCTTCAACGGCATGAAAGAAAGTCTTTTTTGCATCAAATTGTGACTGGCAGTGAAAAGTGGATTTATTTTGAGAATCCCAAACGAACAAAATCATGGGTTGATCTAGGTCAACCATCACTTCGGAAAGAAGACAATGCTCTGCATTTGGTGGGATCAGGAAGGTGTGGTGTATTATGAGCTTCTAAAACCAGGTGAAATCGTTAATACTGATTGCTACTACTGACAACAAATAATCAATTTGAACCATGCTTTGATCGTAAAGCGACCAGAATGGGCCAGAAGACACGGCAAAGTAGTTTTTCTTCATGATGACGCATCATCACACACTTCAAAACCAGTTAAAGACATGTTAAAAGATCTTGCCTGGGAAGTATTAACCCACCTGCTGTATTCACCAGACCTTGCTCCTTCAGATTACCACTTGTTCTGATAGATCTTTCTGAGCAGCACTTCAAAACGTATGAACAAGTGGAAAATTGGGTCTCTGTCTCAAAACAAGAAAAGTTCTATTGAGACAGTATCCACAAATTACCTGAAAGATGGGGGAAATGTGTAGCTAGCAATGGACATCATTTTGAATAAAGCACTTTTGATGTTCCTCTTGAAATTATCGTCTTTTCTTTGATTACAAAATCTGCATTATTAACCGGTACACCTGGTAGGTGGCTGGCAAACTTTTAGAAAACAGTTTGACATTTTCTTTTAAAATTAAAATGACAAATATGGTGCACTGGCCATAACAGACCATCCTTACTTTGTTTCCTTTCTTTATTTTCATCCATTGTCTTTGGTCTCTGGGACATATCAAACTCCCTTTCTTCCCTGCTGCTCATTCCTCCTGTGCCCCTTTGGTGGAGTCATCCCTTTCCACCAGTAACTCATGGGAGTCCTCCACTCAGCTGTGGTGCCCTCTTCTCTCCTCATTTCACACTCCACTTGCTAACTGATTTCGTCCACATCTACTGCCTCAGTTAATATATCATTAATTTTGGAAATTTCTCAGCCTTATTACTTTAGTTTTTCTGTTCTTCTCACTTTCTTTTCTTTCTGGTATTCTTGTCACATGTAAGTTACACCTTTTGTAATCATTCCACAGATCTTGGATAACCTGTTCTGTCTTTGTCATCCTTTATTTTCTTTGCATTCCAGTTTTGGAAGCTTCTATTCTATCTTCAAACTCACTTTATCCTTGTCTGTGTTCAGTTTACTGATGAGCTCATCACAAGCATTCTACATTTCTGTTAGAGTGTCTTAGATTTCTAGCACTTCTCTTTGATTCTTTCTTAGAGCTTCCTGCTTACATTACCCACATGTTCTCGAATGGTCCACTCTTTCCAATAGAGCCCTTGGCATATTAATCATAGTTATTTTAAATTCCTAGTTTAATTGCAATACCCCTGCCACATTAGTCTGGTTCTAAAACTATTTTGTTTCTTCAAACTATTAGCATGGCTTGTACATTTTTTTTTTTTTTTGTAAGCCAGTCATGATGTATTGGCTTAAAGGATCTGAGTCAGATAGGTCTTCAATGTGAGGGTTTATCGTATCTTTATTCGTCTAGGACAGTGATGGCGAACCTATGACACGCGTGTCAGCACTGACACGCGTAGCCATTTCTGATGACACGCGGCCGCTGAGGTTTATTAAATACAATTATATATAACAATTATACATTTATGTTATTTAAACTATAAATATCGTGAAATAATGTTTTTTCCTCAAAGTGACACACTACCCGAGTTATGCTCCGTTTTTTGGCGAAGTTTGACACACCAAGCTCAAAAGGTTGCCCATCACTGGTCTAGGAGTTAGGCTATGTTTACTGTTTGCTCTAACTATGTGTCAGAGGGTAACACTTCCTTTAATGTCCTCATATTTTTCATTCACTGTTGTCTTGAGGGTTCCCTAGAGACTCCTTCTTAAAATAGAGGCTGTTCCTTATAGGTCTTTTAGCTGTGATCCACTGTTATATACAGGAGCCCGACTGAGGTGGTGGTGAGGAGTGGGGGCAGGGAATCTGCCTTTCAGTGGCCTGTGCTCCCAGCCTCTGCAGGAGCCCACTGAGGTGGTGAGGTGGGGGGAAGGGAAGCACTCCTCCTTCTAGGAATCTTTCTGTCTTCCACAGAGAAGAGGGTACCACAGCTGAGGGTACCCCGCCTATGACCTTCATAGGTGTTTCTGGGCTTTCTTTGTTTTTTTCCTTTAGATGAGACATGAAGACTAGAGGAGGTTGGACTTGGTTATTTCCCTTCCCCCAAGTTAGTTAGTTAGGCTCCGATAAAATAAATAGGGCAAGCTGTTATGGCCAATAGAACCTCTAGTTTATTCAAAATAGTTACTTTCTCCCCCTTCCTACCCCCTTACCCCCTAAACCCTCCTACAACCCACCCCATAAACGCCTCTCCCACCAGCCCCCGCAGCACTCCCAACCCCTGAGCCCTCCCACCACCACTCACCTCCCCCCTCCCCGTCAGAAGCGAGAGAGGATTTTTTTTTCTCCAATCCTGACTCTGAGAACCTGAAAGGGCTCCTAGAGGTAAAACTCTTAACAGTGTGGGGACCCCGTGAGACTGAGCCCTCAGTGTTTGTTGTTTTAAGTTGATTTGAGAGAGAGAGAGAGAGAGAAACATTGATTTGTTGTTCCACTTGTTGTTCCACTTATTTATGCATTCATGGTTAATTCTGGTATGTGCCCTGACTGTGGATCAAACCTGCAACCTCGGTGTATCCGGTGTATCCAGACGAAACTCTAACTTGCTGTGCTACCTGACCAAGGCCCAAGCCCCCAGTGTTTTAACTCTCAAACTTGTTCACACTGATCTTTCAACAATTTGTCAATTACATCCCAATTTTTCCTACCAGTCCTGGCTCCAGTAGCAGGCTTCTGCTCTCAGTAAACTGTGATCCTCCGTATCCACTTCTCTTTCCAATTTAAGGGGTAGTGGTTTGACCCCTGATGAATCTAAGAAAAGTTGATTTCCGTTTTCACCTTTTTCTTATTAGGAGTATGGAAGTGCATGTCAGAAACAAGAAGTCTCTCAATTAATATTTGCATACCAATGACTCATAAGTTACATTTCCAGCCTAGACTTCTCTTCAGAGTTCCAGAATCATCTATATTCCCATTTAAATATCTCAGTAGCACAATTCAATGTATCTGAGACCAAATTTATTATCCTCTCCACGCTTTCCCCCAAATAATAACTGATCTTCTTTCAATTTTCCTCATCTCAGAAATGGCTACAGATCTAAAACTCATTCTGGATACCTTTCTTTCTTACACCGCTGTACCTAATTCTTGTTGATTGTACTACCTTGATACCTTTCAAAAGAATCCATATCTCTTTATTGTCACTAACCTGGTCCAAGTCACTTACCTGAAAAACTGCAATAATGTCCTGCTCTCTTCACCTCATTCCTGAGACTCACCCAAGCACTGAAAATGCAGATTTGATTGCGTCCCACCCACCACACTGTTCCCTGTGCCCAGGCCCTCTGGGCGCGCTTCGGCCCCTGCAGGGGGCGGCCCCCTTCACCACAGGGAGTTGGTAAACTCGGCTCCCTCTGCCTGCAGTGCCTTCCTTCCTCTCACTGGTCCGTACTTGCCCACTTTTTCAGACTCGAGTCAAGGCCCGGGCCCACAGGGAAACCTTTTCCGGCTCCCCAGCCTAAATTACTATGAGTTCACAGAACCATGTCCACCCCTTCACAGTGCTCAGGCCACTTTGCAGTGACATGTTCATTAGTGAGATTATTTCTATTTATACTAGAGTGTAAACTCCAAGAGAGAAGGAACAAGTCTGTTTTACTCACCATTGTGTCTTTGGCCCATAGCTCAATGCCTAGCAAAGACACTGCTGAGAACTATTTATTAAATGACCGAATTAAGTCTCTCATACACATCCTGCTATCTCCCAGGTTTACATAGCCAGCCTGGTCCTCCTTCCTAATCTCAGTCTACAAGATTTCAGCTCCTGCGGGAAAGGTCCTCTTGAGTGGCCCGGACAGCCTCCTCTTCTGGGGGCCCTGAGCAGCAGAAGCACCCTCCCCCTGCTTCAGGCAGGGCTCTCACAGTCTTCCTGAGGGCCTTCCATACCCTGAATTGCCACTTTCAGAAAATCACTGAGTCTGCCCCTGCCTGCCTCCTAAATGTCTCTCAAACTTCCCACTGTTTTCTCCGGTATTCCCACCCTACTCAGACTCCCATCACCTCCTTTATATTACTACAGTGGTTTCTAGAGGGTCTCTCTTAGGTTTTGTTTTCCCAAAGAATTCTCCACAAAGAACTGTATTTTACAGATTTCATTCCCAAAATTAAATTGAATTCCTTTCTATTCTGTTTTATTCTGCCCAATTCTATTCTCTTGATGGACTTTATCAGACTCCAGATTCACCTCCACCTCCATCACTGCCCTTTCCTGTCTAAAAGTGGTGTATGTGACCCGCCTCAGTATAGCTGTTCTCAGTTCCCCGAAGGAGCCGTGGTCTCTCATTGCCAGGCCTGCACTCTGCTTTCACACAGCCCAGCACACACATGGACTTCCTCCCTCCACACAGCCCAGCACACATGTTCTGTAGTTTTCCAAGTACAAGTCTTTTACCTCCTTGGTTAAGTTTATTCCTATGTATCTTAGTTTTTTTGTTGTTGCAATGGTAAATCAGATTGTTGGTTAGTTTATCTTTCTGGGAATTCATTATTGGTGTATAAAAATGCCATTGATTTCTGAGTGTTAATTTTGTATCCTGCTACATTGCCAAATTCATTTATTAAATCTAGTCTTTTTTTTTTTTTAGCCTATGTACACTATCATGTCATCTGCAAATAATGAGAGTCTTACTTCCTCCTTTCCAATTTGGGTGCCTTTTATATTTTCTTCTTATCTGATCTCTGTGGCAGGAACTACTATGTTGAATAAGAGTGGTGAAAGCAGACATCCTTGTCTTGTTCCTGTTCTTAGGGGAAATGGTTTTAGTTTTTGCCCATTGAGTATGATGTTTGCTATAGGTTTATCATACATGGCCTTTATCATGTTAAGATATGCTCCCTCCATTCCCACTTTGCTGAGAGTTTTTACCAAAAATGGGTGTTGAATTTTGTCGAATGCTTTTTCTGCATCTAGTGATATGATCATGTGATTTTTGTCTTTTAATTTGTTTATGTGATATATCACATTTATTGATTTGCAAATATTGTACCAGCCTAGCATCCCTGGAATAAATCTCATTTGGTCATGGTGTATGATCTTTTTAATATATTGTTAGATCCAATTTGTTAATATTTTACTGAGGATTTTAGCATCTATGTTCATCAGGGATATTGGCCTGCAATCCTCTTTCTTTGTAGTGTCTTTATCTGGTTTTGGAATTAGGATCATGCTGGCCTCATAAAAGAGCTTAGAAGTGTTCCTTCCTCTTGGATTTTCTGAAATAGTTTGAGGAGTATAGGTGTTAGTTCTTCTTTGAATGTTTGGTAAAACTCCCTGTGAAGCCATCCAGGCCAGGGCTTTTGTTTGGTGGAAGTTTTTTTTATTACTGCTTCTATTTTATCAGTTGTTATTTTCCTATTAAGGTTTCCTGATTCTTCCTGATACAATTTTGGAAGGTTGTATTTTTCTAGGAATTTGTCCATTCCATTTACTATTTTCTTACAATCTTTTGTATTTCTGTGGTGTCAGTGGTTACTTCTCTGCTTTCATTTTTTATTTTATTTATTTGAGTCCTCTCTCTTTGTTTCTTGATGAGTCTGGCTAGGGGTTCATCAATCTTGCTTATTTTTTCAAAGATCCAGCTCTTGGTTTCATTGATTTTTTGTATTGTCATTTATTTCTGCTCTAATCTTTATTATTTCCTTCTACTTACTCTGGGCTTTTCTTGTTGTTCTCTTTCTAATTTTTTAAGTTGTAGGGTTAAATAGTTTATTATTAATGTTTCTTATTTTCTGAGTTAGGCTTGTAGTGCTATGAACTTCCCTCTCAGGACTGCTTTTGCTATGTCCCAGAGATTTTGGGTTGTTGTGTGTTCATTTTCATTTGTTTATAGGAAGTTTTTTTTATTTCTTTCTTGATCTCATTGGTAACCCATTCATTGTTTAATAACATGCTATTTAGCCTCCATGTTTTGGGGTGTTTTTACTATAGTTAGTTGATTTCTAATTTCATTCCACTGTGATCTGAGAAGATGCTTTATATGATTTCAATCTTCTTGAACTTGTAGAGACTTGTTTTGCATCCTAACATGTATCCCTGTGAATGACCCATTTGCACTTGAGAAGAATGTATATTCTGCAGCTTTGGGGTGAAATGTCAATTAAATCCATCTTATCCAATATGTCCTTAAGAGTCATTGTTTCCTTATTAATTTTTTGTCTGGAAGATCTATCCAGTGAAGTCAGAAGGGTGTTAAAGTCCCCTACTATGACTGTATTGTGGTCGACCTCTCTCTTAAAGTCCTCTAGAGATTTTTTACATATTTAGATGGTTCTATATTGGGTGCATGTATGCTTACCAGGGTTATATCCTCTTGTTGGATTGATCCCTTTAATATTATATAGTGACCTTTGTTGTCTCTTGTGATGACCTTAATTCTGAAGTCTATTTTTTCAGAAATGAGTATTGCTACACCAGCTTTTGTTTCATTTCCATTTGCATGGAGAACTTTTTTCCATCTCTTCACTCTCATCCTATGTGAGACTTTTGTTCTGAGGTGCATCTCTTGTAGATAGCATATAGTTGGATCATGTTTTTGTATGCATTTAACTACCCTATGTCTTTTAATTGGAACATTTAATCCATTTACATTTAAGGTTATTATTGATAAGTACTTATTTATTGACATTTCAATTCTGTATGACTAGGTTTTTCTCTCTCTCTTTATTCTTCTCATATTCTCTATTCTTTCCTTTAGCATTTCTTGTAATGCGGGCTTGGTGATGATGAACTCCTTTAGCCTTTTTGTTTGGAAGCCCTTTATTTCACCATCTATTTTGAATTATAGCCTTGCTGGATATAGTAATCTTGGTCTCAGATCCTTGCTTCCCATTACCTTGTGGACTTCATGCCATTCTGTTCTGGCCTGTAGAGTGTCTGATGAGAAAGCAGATGACAACCTTATGGGAGCTCCTTTGTAGGTAACAATTTGCTTTTCTCTTGCTGCCTTTAAGATTCTCTCTTTGTCATTAATTTTTGACATTCTAATTATATGATGTGTCTGGGTGTGCACCTGTTTGGGTTCTTCTTGCTTGGGACTCTCTATGCCTCCTGAACTTGTGTGACTTTTTTCTTCACAAGGTTAGGGAAATTTTCTGCCATTATGTCTTCAAACACATTCTCTATCCCTTGCTCCCTTTCTTCCCCTTCTGGCACACCTAATATGTGATATTATTCACCTAATATGTGAATATTGTTTCGTTTCATGTTTCCCCATAGCTTCCTTAAGCTGCCCCCTTGCTTTGTAATTGCTTTTTCTTTTGGTTCTCTGATTGAATAATTTTTCTACCCTGTCTTCTAATTCACTGATCTGATCCTCAGCTTCCCCTAATCTGCTGTGTACTCCCTTCCAATGTGTTCTTTATTTGTGCTATGTCATTCTTTATTTCCAACTGTTCTTTTTTCATAGTTTCTATATCTTTTCTCGCGCTGTTGAGCATCTTTACCATCATTATTCTGAATTCTATATTAGATAAATTTCTTATCTCCATTTCATTTATCTCTTCTTCTGGAGAATTCTCTTATTCTTTCATTTGGGGGTTGTTTATCTCCTCATTTTGGCTGCCTGTTTGGGTTTGTGACTATGTATTAAGTAGCTCTGCTATGCCTCTCATTTTCTAGTGCAGGATAGTGTCAAATGCTGTTTCTGATTAATTAGATCAGGTAAGAACTCAAAGTCTCCAGAGACCACCTCAGTCTGCAGACTGATTGGATTCAGTCTTGAGTAGCCCTCAGGCAATCATCCACAGGTGGTGAGAGGTTTTCCAACAGGGTGGCACAATTGCTTCTGCCTGGAGGCTAATTATTATTCTCAGTCTCGTTATGGGCCTCAGAAACTCCACACTGTGGGGCAAGGTGTTTTCCAATAGAGTGGGTTAACTATCTTCCCCCCAGGCAAAACCCCCTGGATAGCAAATATATGCTTGAGAAAGATGTCCTCCACAGCATGAGGGAATGACTCAGCACAGGAAACCAGGACATCTGCCTTCTGAGCTCTAACCCCAGAGCCCCCAACCCTGGCTTCTGCTCACATAGCTCCAGTCTACCCTCCCTCTTCCAGAGCACAAGGTGAGTGGCTACACATGAAATTTTGTGTGTTGATCTTTTAAGAGGGTGCCTGCATTTCCAGCTGTTTTTCCCTTGCAGACAGAATTCCTGCTGCTTTTCACAGCCAGATGTTATGTGGGCACCTTTCTCAGTTCTGGTGCTCTCTGCTGGGAGACCTAGCTTGGGGATTAGATACCAGAGTTCTCAGTGGCAACCCTCCACAGCTGAGATATCTCTCTTGAACATCAGCTGCTGTCTGTGGGAGCCCAGCCAACCCTTTCACACCTCCACACTTCCTACCAGCCTCTATGTGGTCTCCACTTTCCATCCTTGGTTATCAGGGTTCTCTCCAGGTAGTCTTCAGTTGATTATTCAGGATATATTTTTGTCATAATTCCAGTTTGGTCCTGGGAGCATTTCTGTGTAGCATCCACTAATTCTGCCACCATTTTTAATCTCTGGAGACCAATTTGGGATACTAGAGCAAAGAGTTCTTGCTTAGGGCTTGGATGTGGAGGGTGAGGGAAACAGAGGAAGCAGAGTAAGTGTTAGTAGGTATTCAGAATATTTATCACTGGACTCTTCCATTAACCAGATCAGTTACTGAGTGAACCTCCCTTTTCTGGTGGCTGGGTGGCTCTGTTTTTACTTTTCTGTAATAGGAGGACAAAATACTGACCCTCTAAGGCTGTTGGAAAACAAAATGGACAATATTGACCTCAGTCTTTCTGAAAAGAGACACTGGAAGCTCTGTGGGTGAATGAGAATCCCTTCTTTTATATATATATATATATATATATATATTTATATATATATATATATATATTTTTATTGATTTTTTACAGAGAGGAAGAGAGAGGGATAGAGAGCCAGAAACATCGATGATAGAGAAACATCGATCAGCTGCCTCCTGCACAACCCCCACTGAGGATGTGCCCACAACCAAGGTACATGCCCTTGACCGGAACCGAACCCAGGACCTTTCAGTCCGCAGGCCGACGCTCTATCCACTGAGCCAAACCGGTTTCGGCGAGAATCCCTTCTTGATGTTACCTTTGGGCAAACACACAGATTCAATATAAAGTAGATATATTAACCTTCTCAACAGTCCTGTGAGGTAGATATTGCTATTTGATACCATTGTAATTTAACCTAGTTATGAATAACTGGTAAGTAGCAAAGGGAAGGCCAAATATTGTAGCATGCCCAGTAAGGTCTAGGTGAAATAGGGAAGTTACTTTCTTGTCAGTCACACCTGGGAACAGGTCGTTTCCCAGAGTAGGTGTGGGCACTGCGAGTGTGGGAAGATTTGAGATACTTAAGCTCCTAAACAAAAGAGTTTGTTTTCTCAGTCTCTTGCTCTTGTGTTCTTTAGACTCTTGGGACTCTTCTTGCAGGGTGTGTGCCCTCTTGGCCCCCATGCACTTCCCTACATGGCCCACAGCCATGTGGACCAACACACAATGGACTAATGGACTGTAAGAAGCTTGATGCTACACTGGACCCAGCTCCACCATGGACACTGGCTTTGCTTCTAGCTCAGCTGAATTCCTAGCTGCACATTTTCCAGGACTGGACTAAGGGAAGTGGGACTTTGGAAACCCAAGAATGTAATTCCACTCAAATAAAGCTTCCTACCACATCTCATCCTCCCACGTGGGCCTCTCAAAATGCTTCTTCCAGTGGTATCCCAAGAATCCCCCTGGCACTAGCCGCAGAGAAAGGCCATTCACACATTTCTCTGTTAACACTACGATTCATTTCATAGAGGTGAAGACTGAGACCTGGGGAGTTTGTGCATCACCAGGTGTGGAGGTGAGTAGTTACAGAATGGAGTTAGTTGGCATCATCTTGAAGATGAAAGAAAAGAGAGGTCCTCATGCTTGTTAATGCTCAGCTTTAAGATCTCAACTTGGAGCAGAGGGATCCCTACAATGTGGTTTGTTTAATGCATTTCAAGAAGGTAAAGTGGGGAGGAGGAAGCCTCAGGCCTCCTTGGAAGTGCAGGACAGACACCATTCTCTGCCCCCTGGGGCTGGGGCAGGGGCTGGAAGTTGACAGCCGGGATGCTATGTGGCCTCACTGTAGCTGGGCCAGTCAGGGCTGGAAAGGTGGGAGGGAATTGAAAGGACCTTAGTCTGCACCAAGGCCCTGGGCCTTTAAGAGCACTCCACTTACCCTCTGGTACTCTGTCACTCAGTCAGCCCAGCTTTGAGTAACACTGGTCCAGGTCCTGTGTCCTTACACCAGACACAGGAAAGAGGAGTGATGATGTAAGCTTTTCCTGATTAAACTATCCTATCTCCCTCATCACAGGCTGGCAGCCAGTGGGGGAACCTCACTTCAGCCTGGGAAGACTTGTTCTAGGCCACCACTGGCTTGCTAAGGATCATCTCAATGCCTAGCACAGGGTCTGATAACCGAAAGGGATTTCCTGAGCCAATGGATAAATATCCAATGGAAGTCAGTGTCCCCAACCTCTGGCTTCCCTCAGCAGCTTCAGAGCCTGAGATCTGGGCCCCTGACCTGGCTGCTGGCTGGTCAAAGAAAAATGACTTTTCTCCCCACTGCTTACCTTCCTGCGTCCTGGAAAAGGATCCTCAGACACAACAGCCTAGAGAGCAGACAGAGAAAACGCCTGAAGAGAAGCTCACTATGGGGGATAGCAGGCAGGAGCCCTGAAGCTAGACCCAAATCTGCAACCAGCAAGCTGTGTGGCCTGGGCACCTCATTTAACCTCTCTGTGCCTCTCTTTTCATCTCCAAAATGGAGATGCAGCACAGAAGGTAAGGGCAGGTGGGCTCTGACATTGGTTGGCCTGATTTTGAATCCTTGTTTGACCACTTTCCTCAGATTTTTGGCTAAGGCCTGGTTATACCCATGCCACAGGCCTCAGTGCTCTCATTGCTGAAATGAATAAAAATAGTATCTACTAACGCACTGTTGGGAGGTTAATATAGCTAATTTATAGACATGCTTTGGGACAGTGCCTGGCATCCAAGAAGTGAGTTATTATTATTATTGTAATGTTCCCTTGTTTAAATGATAAAGGGCTGCTCTCCTGGCCTCCTAGGGTTTTGGTGATGCCCTGGCATCATGAATAAAAAGCCTGGGAGGAATTTGGTAGCTACCTGGTTTCTTTTGTTTTCAAATCTGACTGGAAACTCCTCTCTTTAGTGGTGCTAGCCACTCACCCCAGCTGACTGCTCTCCATAACAAAAGGCAAGGCCTGGTTGGCCCACCAGGTCTTTACCCCAGAACTGGCCAGCTCCTGCTGGCACAGGAAACCACAGTGGCTGCTTTTTCGACAACCACTGGTGTCAGTGACTAGAGCATCTAAAGAAGACAAGACCCAGTTAGACCCCAAAGATTTAGGCTCTTTCCAAATTTGGGGATCTCAGAGAGAAGGAGCCCACTTTTGGAATTTCCTCCAAAGTTCAGTGAGGCTCTTTTCGTACCAAGCGTGGCCCAGTTGGCCCTGGGAGGAACCAGGAAATGCCCTTGGGGGCTGGGGAGGAGCTGGGGTAAAGGCACAGTTTTCAAAGTCCTTTTCCATTAAGTTTAAGAATGGGGTGAAAGGATCCAAAGGTATTAAACAGAAAACCTGAGCACTGCTGACTCGGTTTTCACCTTCTCCTTGGCTCCTGACTCTGAACGGTACACGAGGTTCTAGAAGGCCAAAGGCAGGTGCTTTAGGTTATAAAGGTGCATAATTGGCCTCAACCTGACGTCAGCCCCCAGTCCAGGAACCCGAGAGAATGAAAGCTGCGGGACGGAGTGCCATGGGTCCACACCCTTTCCTCCGCAGGCTGAGCACCAGAGTGAGATTTCGCTCAGGTTTGTATTTCTGACCTGGTTCCCAATTGGAAAGCAGGTGCAGGCTTTGACCTGAAAATATTACAGACACAGGCAGCTTAGTCCCCTTCCCTTTAATCCCATGCCCAGCAGGAGGCACAGCTTCCTCAATCCTGGGCGTGGGGTCTGAGGCACCTGCTGCTCTTCCCAGTTCGTTGTTCTTCTCATCACTTTTGTTCTCAGATACCAATGTTCTGGCATTTAATAGCTATCAACCACCCAGATCTAGATACTTCCAAATACAGATTAATCATGTTCTTTTAGCATGTCCTCCCTATGCCTGTGCCCCATCCCCCCCCCTCACCCCACCCCAAATAACCCAGATCATTTACTACTGTTCAATTAAAGTTATCCCCAGCATAGATCTCTAATAAAAGAATTAGTTGCCAAGAAGGAAGCTGCCATAAGAAATCTATAATCAACTAAAATATTGAAGGAGCCTACCTCCGATGTGACTGGGCGAACCATAGGTCCCAGGCTTTGAGAAATGCCTGTCACTGGTTACACCTGCTCACAACTTATTCTCCTCAGAACAGGCACCTCACGACAAACTGCCTGCACAAGCCCAGAGGTCTAACTCCTTCAGGGCTCAGCTGCTGGCCCCCAGACCTAGGACTTTCTGTTGGGGACTGAGGGGCTTCCTTTCCTCCTTGACAAACTGTGGTTGTTGGCCTCCATCAGTGGTTCTCAGCCAGGGCTCATTTTGTGCCCCAGAGTACATTGGCAATGTCTGGAGATACTCTTGGTTGTCACTCATGGTCAGGGCTGGGGAGGAAGCGGGGGGCGGATCTAATGGGTAGGGACCAGGAATGCTGCAGACACCCTGTGGTGTAAAGGGCCACCCCCACAACAAATTACTTAGCCCCAAACGTCAGCAATGCTGGTGCTGAGAAACCCTAGCCCAGAAGCCTATTTCAGGTTTTTCCAGACAAAGCCGTTTTCAAGTTTCCTGGGAAACGCTGGGCTGCTGCGGCCCCCTCGAGGACTGGAACACCTGGGGCTGCACCCAAGGACTACCATCAGCTGGTGAAACTTCTCCAGCACATTTCTTTCTGCAACAGAAATTGTCCGGTGCACTGGATTGCACTTTAATCTAAATGACAGAACTGTGACTCTAACAAAATGCTCATGCCTACAAGACCCTCCCCAGAGTGGCTGCTCCCTCCCTGCCCTTTCAGATGGGGGTGGTGGAGAAATGCCAAAGGTCAGTCGCTCCCCTCTCAACACAAAGTCCCTGTTGGGGCCATGCCACTCACATCTCTTCTTTTAGAAGAAACTGAAGACAGGAAAATAGCAATGCTGAAAAATGGCCAGAAGTCATCCCACTTAGTTTATTTCATGAGATTCTCAGCACGTAGTGTACTTTCCTAGGGAGAATTTTTGTCTCAGTTCACATTATAAATTATTTTACAAATATAGAACTGTGTTAGAAACAACATTTATAAAAGTCCATAGGTTTTCACATAAAATAATATCCCCTGAAACTGGATTTTGTGCACAGTGTGGGTGGCGCTCTCTTTGGTTCTTTCTGCAGGCAGGCCTTGGACACTGCAGTTTCTGTGCCGGACCATTCCTAGAAAGCAAGTGTCATCCTTTTGCTGGTGGGGCGTCTTGCCTTCAATTTGTAAAAAAAATGCAACCTCTGTGAAGCACAATAAAACCAGGTACACCTGTTCACAATATTTAAATAATGGTGATGTTACTTGTACCTCAATAAGCTACTTTAAAAAATAGTTTTCTGTAAGTTATTTCAAAATAAAAATTTAAGAGTAATGCTGTGAGTTTCACGAAAGAATACAGAGGAAAGCTAATTTTTTGACAATGTACTTGTGTTCCTTTAAAAAAAAAAATTAAAACCCCAAACCAACAACATGGCACTAAGGCAATTCATAGGACATTATCTTCGTCTTAATGTAACATTGTTCCAATAAAATCAACTAATACTTTTTGGATAAATTCAAGTTCAAGCAATGACTGGGTGTCCGCCAGGCACCAGGCTCTCTGCTGGGTGCTGGGAGGCTAACCATACAAATTATTCAAAAGAAAATACCTCTTGAGAAGTAAAAGGGAGTGCTAAAAATAAATTATATTTTTTTAAAATTTACCACAAATGTTTTTTTAAAAAAACCATTTGTGGTAAATAAAAATTCAATTTAAAAGCTATTTTTAATAAAATTCTAATACTTCGTTTAAAGAAAAACCCAGGACACACGCTAAAAGGAACAGGATGTCAGGTTCGCGAGGACAGTGCTCAGCCCAGGCCTCAGGAACACGGCTGCAGAAGTAACACGGAGGTGGGGGTCCATCCTGCTGCTCATGGGAACATCTCAAGTGACATTCATTTCAACTGGAATCTTTGGTCAGATGTGATCTAGCTCATTCCTGCTCTCTATGCACCGTCTGCCCTCAGGAACTAGAAACACATAGCTGTGAGCACCAGCCCTAGAGCCAGACTGCCTGGACCGGCCCTGCCCTGCTGCACGGCTGATACCTGCATGGCCTGCAGTGAGCCACCTGACATCCCGGTGCTTCACAGCCTCACATGAAAATGAGGCCGGTAATGTCCCCTGTCTCCCGGGCTGTGAGGGCTAATGAGTGCAGTGTTATCTACCATGTACCAGATGCTGAGCATGAGTAAAGGGGACTCATGAGCTGGATGGAGCTCATGGGTTTTGGGGATTTCCCAGTACAGTATTTTTTAAACTTTAATTAGCGACCAAGAATTCAAATGGAGGTTCCCTATGAAAAATACAGATGTGTCTTTTCTAGGAAAATCAGAATGCTGCCAGGCAGAAGGAAAGAATTAGCTGCCCACAGCAGCCTTCAGTGGGTCAGTCCCAACTACTCCCTGATGCTTCCAATGCCAGTTGCTATCTTTTTCCTCCCCAATAACATCATTCACTTTTTTTTTTAGCTGGCCATGTACACATTTGAGCTTGTAACCCTGATCTCCAGTGATGAACGGAACAGATGTAGTCCCTTGTCCTCACAGGGCTCACCGGTGCTGTCATCCTAGGACCGAGTGGGATGGCTGTCTCTCCAGGGAGGCCCTATCCTGAGCAACCTGGAGAAGCTGGCTGGGTTGTAGGAAGAGTTTACTCCCAGATGTGGTTAATGGACCAGATCAGCCAGGAGCTCCAGAGAAACGCAGAACCTGCTCCAGACCAGCTGCCTTGGAATCTGGATTTTAACAAGATCTCAGACGTGCATCTTCAGTCTATACCTCTGAGCCCTCCCGCGGGTAGATGAGGCTGTTGACCATGCTGAAGTTGTAGAAAGGCGGGCTGAAGGGACCGCTCTGTCCCGCACCCGTGCTGGCAGGGAAAGGGCTATAATAGGAAGATCTTTGGCTGCTGCCATTGCTGGTGCTGGTGCTCAGCTGCAAGTTGTCTGAGGCTTCCGAGACGGAGCTGGCGGGAAACGTGCTGCTGGGGGGCAGGGGGGCCCCCTGGATCCCCAGGGGGTGGCCACCAGCCACAGCTCGCTGGGTACTCCCACTGCTGCTGACACTTAAGGTGCTGAGGCTGCTGAAGAAGGTGTTGAGGCAAGGGGTGGAGGAGAGCACGGCTCCTCCAGGGGAGGAGACACTCTTGGTGCCCTCAGGAGGCTCTGGAGACTGGGAAGGCCTTAGCAGAGCAGAGGGGCTGTCTTCTTCCGGCTTCCCACCCGCTCCAGCCCCTAATCCTGAGGACAGACCCTCTTCTGATTTTGACGTCCCTGCAGCCACTGTGGAGCTGCTGCCGGCCTCAGAGCGGCGCTTTCGCTTTCGGCGGAAGTTCCCGTTATCGAACATTTTCTCGCAGTTTGGATCCAGAGTCCAGTAATTACCTTTCCCTGTGGAGGTGAAAAAGATAGGTGTTAGAGAAGGAGCTAGTTTATACCTGCTCGTTCAGCTTCTATTTTCAGAGAAGGAGGGCAGACTTTCATTAAACGCTGATGAAGATGCTCAGTCGACTATACTGTCTAGAGTTATTCTTATGGGAGAGATTTTATTTACCTTTAAAGAGAAATCTGGAACAAAGAGGTTCTGTCTGCTTTCACCGCCTCCTGGCAGTGTCTGCTACTTAAATTTTAAAACCCAATTCAATTCACGAGGCACTTATAATTACCCAACACCTTCCCTTCTAGATCCAAATGGAGTGGCCTCACAAAATCCTGGCGCTATTTATTTAATAGGGATAGCAATAGCCCCCACCTCCTAGGTTGGTTGTGAGGATTAAATGATATCTTTGCCCAGTAGCTGGCAGCACACAGTAAGCAGTGCAAAACCAGTCTCTGCTATCACTATTATTTGCTGAAAGTGTGTAACACTTGTCCCTAAAAGTATTCCACTGGAAAAAAGGCAATCTCAAATACCCAATCCTGTGCCTAGCTTAACAAAAAAAAGACAGCAGTTAGTACTGAGCAACCACTTGTTTTAGCGTCTTGGATGGCATGTTTGGAGGACAAGGGAACGCCTCTCCTGAGTCTCTGTATCCCTCACCCTAGGCAGGAGGGGCCCCCACATCTCTTCCAGGTTTTCCCTCCACTGGGCAAATCTCAGGGATCAGGGCCCCATTGAATGCAGAAAATGCTAGTCTCCTGCTTAGAAAATTTCACTCACAATTTATCTAACACAATCATCTTGGAGGATTTTATCTCTCAAACGCTCTTTTCACTTCTGGCAAAAACAGCTGTCGGTGTTGGAAAGTACTATTATGCACTTATCCTGTACGGAGTGCCTTGCCCGGACAGCCCAGGGCACTCCTCACAGCTCCATGGAGACAGGTAATTTATTGCTTCCTTTTCTCAGATGCGGAAACTGAGGTGCAGACTGGTTAGTAACCTGCTGTATTCCCAGTTAACAACAGTAGAGCCGGGAATGCTCTAGACTCCGCATACCTCACTAGCCCCTGTTATGCTGCCTCCACAAACTAACACACACTCCTCACACCCGTTTTCTCCATTGATACATTCTCCACAGAAAGTCTCAGGAAAAAAACGTATTCCTAACTACCATCTCAGTAATGCCCTCATCTATCAGGATAATCATATTGTGCCACCTTTGTTCCAAGCACTTTGACAAGACCCTCTACAGATCCTTGAACTTCTGGAAGGTCCGAGGAGTGCGCGTAAAGTTTCTGTGACCATCCCGGGTGCTTCAGAGGCGGAGGTGGAAGATGCACATCCAGGATTGCATGCCTGGCCCAGTGCAGTGATCACCAGCCACACGTGGCTGGTGGGCACCTGAAAAGCCGCTAATCCAAAGCGAGACGTGGGGTAGGACACACGGGGTTCTGAGACCTGGTACCAACAGTGATGTAAATACCTCACTAATAATTTTTATGTTTGCTACAGGTTGAGACAAATTTTGGTTTACATAAAAACACATTAGGGTGAAATTCACCGGCTTCTTTTTATTAATGTGGCTACTAGAAAACGTACAATCACATGAGGTTTATACTGTATTTCTACTAGAAACCACTATATAATTTAAACAAAATTCTAAATTTCTGCAGTGTGCAACGGAAACGGTTTCTACTTCTTTTCTTTTCCTATCACACTCTGCCCACACCGCCCCTGTCCTGGGCTCCATCTGAAAACCTCAAGTAGGACGCTGCTTCTCTCTCATTTTCAGCTTTTCCCCACCTCCACTCCCCGGGTAGAGGGAAACAATTACAGCACTCCCCGGTCCCCCAGCCCTCCGCACCCCGGGGCTCAGATCAGAGAGAAGCAAATTGGGGGGTTTAATTTTTGCATTTTCAAATACTTAAAGCACCAGAACCACAATTTGCAGGACTCAGCTGACGCTCTCTGATCCTTCTGCCCCGTCCCGTGTCTGCGCCACTGATCCTCTCGAGGTGGGCAGAAGCTCTGCTTTGGGAAGGACCCCGAGGCTCAGGAAACCGGTGCTGGCGCCGGGGCTCTCACCACCTCTTTTGTGAGATGTGATGGGTTCTCAGCTCATCCGAATCCCTTTATAGTCAGTCCCCTTCAGGTGAGCGCTCACGGTTCTCTCCGTCTGCTTCCCCTCCGGCCGCGCCGCTCAGGCCCGCCAGCCTCTCCGAGTGGGGACTGGGGGTTGGGGGCGAGGGGCGAGCTTCTCCCTCCCCGGGGCCTCGCTCCAAGGACCCTCTGATACTTTCCTTTGTCCCACGGTCCTCCTCACCCCAATCGGACGCGGTTTGGGTGGTTATCCCTCCGCCGGCCCTCCTCCCCAGCCAGAACCAGAAGACGCCGCGTGGACCTCACGTCAGCCACGCCGAGGACACCCCACCCGCCCCGAGCGCGCCGCTTCCCCGCGCCCCGGCCCGGAAGGAAGCCCCTGCCCAGCCGCCTCACCTGGGTCGTCCTCGTCGCGGGGCACCTTCTTGAAGCAGTCGTTGAGCGACAGGTTGTGGCGGATGGAGTTCTGCCAGCCCGCCTTGCTGCGCTGGTAGAAGGGGAAGCTGTCGGCCACAAACTGGTAGATGTGGCTGAGCGTGAGCTTGCGCTCGGGCGCGCTCTGAATGGCCATGGCGATGAGCGCCGAGTAGGAGTAGGGCGGCCGCACCATCTTCATCAGGTCCTCGCGGCTGGCCATGGACAGCCAGCCCAGGTCGCAGGGCGCGGCGGGCCCCGAGGGCGCGGCGGGCGCGGCCTGCGCGAGGGACCGCTGGGCGCAGGCGAAGGTGCCGGCGGCGGTCGGCGGCTGCAGGAAGGGCCCGGCGGCGCCCCGGGCCGGCGGCGGCGGCGGGGCGCCCAGGTACGCGGCGGCGGAGGCGGCCGGCGGGGCGCCCGCGTTCGGCCCGTTGAGCCACAGGTAGGGGTTGGCGGCGGCGGCGGGCGGGGCGGCGTAGTCGGCCAGCCCGTAGGGCGCCCTGGCGGCCGGGGGGGCGCCCGCGGCGGCGGCGGCGGCCGGGGGCAGGCCGGGCTGCGAGTACACGCCGAAGTTGTCGCCGCAGTAGAGAGACATGTCGGAGGGCGCCGGCGGCTGCGGGGCGGCGGCTGCGGGGGGCGAGCGGGGCTGGTCTCGCCGCTCGGGCAAGAGCATCCCTCTGGGAGCCAAGCCTGCGGCGCTCGGCCCGCGCTCGGCGACCGTCGCTGCGGGCGGGGCGGGCGGATGCGCGGAGCGCGGGGAGCCGCCTCTTATACCTGCGGGCGCGCGGCCCCGGGCCGGGGTGGGCGGTGGCCCCGGGCGGGCTCCCCTCCCCCACCCGCCCCACCTGCCGCGCGGCCGGGAGCGCGCCCCGCCCTCGCAGCCCCTCCTCGCCGGGCCCGGAGCCCGGGAGGCCGGGGGAGACGGGCGACTCCCGGTGTAAGACGAAGAGGACCCCTTCCCAGCTGATATGTTCTTAGCACAATCATGAAATAAAATAGCGAATATGAAAACGAAGAGCACAAACATTTCTCCTAAGTCTGGGCGTTAACTTTGGATGGCCGCTCGGGCCACCTGCCTAATCCCCTCTGATTTTCCGACCTCCAGCCTCTGCGCTTTCTGTGATTCAGGTGCCTTGAGGTTCAGGAGTCAGGTCTGGTCCCAGCTGATCCGCTACCAACTAAGCATAACAGATGTGATTGACAACTCTTTGGGATACAGGGTATTTACATTAACAGGCATCCTCTGTGATCCGAGGGTCTGAAGTCGGTTTTTAATTTCTCTAAACTATAACTATTTGTTCGTTCACATTCGGGCCGTATTTGTTCATTTTTATGTTCGCTGTGTGCATTCCTTTGGTGTGATTTGTCTTCAAAAGTAGAAGGGTGAATGTTTCAAAGACATTTAAATAAGTGGGTTCGGAATTAGCATTTTAAAGCCAAGTTTAATTTATACTGTGTGCAAGAAGCGCTCTTTAAAAAGAAGAAAAGAAGGAAGGAGAGGAGGAGGGGGGGTAAGGGGAGGGGGGGAGCGGGTCACAAATTATGTGTTACTTTTGTAAAAACGCACTTTTACAAACTACTTCTGTAAATTCTCAAATTCAGTTCCTGCCTGGGAAAACAAACAAAACCAGTATAATCCTGTAGCGACACCACTTGCCGTGAAATCATTATTTATTGGCTCCCAACAACAATAGGAAAATTGTGGGGTTTTTTACAAATTAAAACTCTCCCTAAATATGTTCTTAATAAGTGACAGGTCTGAGATTTTCATTTACGGGAGAGGAGAGAGGAAGACGTGTTTCCCTACTTGCCAATTGCAGACTGGCAGCTCGGAGTACTTCATCCTGAACCCACACACCCCCCAACGTGCACTTACTTTCATGAGAAAATTAGTTATGTACTTGGGGGGAAATTATCGTCTTCTGCATATCACTTCGGGGGAGGGGGGGAGGGCAAATGAAATCTAGAACTACTTAACTAGCAAATGTTGGTACCTGAGATCCAAATCACACTTCAAATGTAACTATTTTCCCATCTTTTCTGGAACCAGAAAGGAATTATTTGCCAACTCTTAAAGCACACTATTTCTTTCAGTCTCCTGACAAATGCTATCGAGTGGAATAGTGTTTGCCGTAATTGTATTCTGATTTAAGGGTCTAAATGTTTCTTAAGTTAGATAAGCATGGGCTTTTCTTTTCCCTTCCCATACAGCCCTAAATGACGTTGTTTTGTTCTGTTATTCTCTTGGGTGTTAATAAGGATGACAAGGATAGTTCAGGAAGTTGGAAAGTAATTTTTAATGAGTTATAATGACCAAGTTTAACTTTTTTTTCTTAAAGGTAACAGTCTAAACTAAATAGGGAAAGTCCAAAAGAAAAGCTGGGGCCCTAGCCAGTTTGGCTCAGTGGATAGAGTGTCAGCCTGCGGACTAAAGGGTCATGGGTTCAATTCCAGTCAAGAACATGTACCTTGGTGGCAGGCTTGCCAATCTATGAGACACATAGATGTTTCCCTCTCCCTGTCCCTCCCCCTCCCTTCCACTCTCTCTGTAAATCAATAGAAAAATGTCCTCAGGTGAGGATTAACAGCAACAACAGCAAAAGCTGGGAACCTAGATGGTAATAAATTAGGAAAAATTTGGAACAACCTTCCCTTTAGTAATTAGTGTCCTTAAGAATATACCTTCCCTTATTTTTTAGCAAATTGCTTACCCATACATACTTTGCAGTCTTGCAGGGTTATTTTTAAGTCTAATTCTCGATTGAATAGCTCCAAATTATTCTGAGAGGCCATAATTGCAGATTTTTGTTTCTTGCTTTGATGAAAGGTTTTGCCTACTAGAGGTGCCGTACAGTATTTTGTTCCTTAACTATACAGTATCTTTTTCGGACTTCAGTTTTATTTAAAAATGACAGAGCCACCTGGTGGCTCTTTGCCGCTGTTACAGTGTCTCTCTGGGGAGGGATCTGTGAGACAGACACACCCTCCAAGGATCTGGAAGTTACTTTTCTGTTTCCAATCATATCTTAATTAGGCAAGATTAAAACTGTTCTTGGTCATAGCCTGTGTTTTTTAATGTCAAAATGATAATAATGTTTTGAAATCTCTATTTTAAAAATTAAACAAATTTTTAAAAACAAGATCCCCATAGTGTTTTGTCAAAATGTCTTTTCACAGAAAGATATAATCAAGGCAATTGATTCATGTATCTCTGCCAGTATAAAATAAGGATGGACTGTTCAATATTTTCATCACTGGAAAATAAACATTTGGGATATGATTCTATACAAAAAAAAATCTCATTTATTTTCCACTAACATTTTATAACATTCTTGTTTTTTCTTTGAAATAGCTGAGTGATTTATAATGGAATGCTGTCATTTTAAATAAATTATGTAACAGAATGTAAAATGTATTACACTCATGAATTTATAGCATCATAGAAACATTGGCACATTAGTGTTTGCTAGTATTTTTACACATTTCCAGAGGAAGCAAACGGTAATGTAAATTGGAAACAGCCTCAGTGCTCTTAACTTCTAATGGCTGCCGACTTAGAAGAACACTGAGCTGTGCACAGAGTCGGTCCTCCTGTCTCAGCATCATGTGTACCTGCATCATCTATGAAAAAGCCACAGGTGAAAATAATGGAATCTGCTCATGTCTCTTACTTGGTTTTCCACCTTGCATGATTATTATTATGCCTATGTGACCTCTTCTAGTAAATCAGAGGTTTTTTTCAAGACAAATCCTTTTTAAAACAACATTCACCCAAGAATAAGTTTATTGATTTTTAGAGGGAGGGGAAAGGAGAGGGTGAGTGAGAAAGAAAGAGAAACATCAGTGTGAGCAAGAAACATTGATGGGTTGCCTGCCGCATACACCCTGCCCTGCCCGGGGTTAAACCTGCAACCTGGAGAACGCCCCAACCAACTGAGCCACATGGGCCAGGGCCAAGACAAATCCTTTTATGTAATTTAGTTTTTTAAACATCTTGCCCACCATAGAATAAACAAACATCAATTTAAAAAAATTAGTATCTGTTGAATTAAAGAATTACTAATAAGTGCCACGTGGAATATACATAAGCCCACTCAAGGATGTATAAACTCATGGGCACGCGCACACACACACACACACACACACACACAGGACTCGGGAAAATTTTCTATAACAAAAAAGAATAGAAGCATTACTTAGATGTGGAGGAAAAGACGAACTCAAAATAATTTACTAGATTAATGGGAAATTTTTTTAGAAAATATCTGTTTTGTCCAGAGTGAGACATAAGAAAGCTTGGCTTTTATGAAACAAGAAATCAGACTAAGATAAAAGGTAAACAAACTCTGGTGCAAGTAGGGATGAAAAAGGACCTAGAAGAAGTGAGAAAAGATACAAGATAACTTGAATTGTAGTTGAAGAGCAGTTTAGAATAATGAGGTGAGAATAACTACCACAATAAGTGAACGTATTGTTTTGGTGAGGAAAGAATCAATTATTTAAGAAAAGATGCTGAAATAACCAGACCTGGACCCATTAGTTCATTCCTTACTTGCTGTAATTTATTTCCAATTTCTGACCACTCTATTGGTTCTCATTTTAGAGCTGGTAGTGTCATTAATGAGGGCCCCAGCTATACCTCAAAGGCTGTGACTTACAGGGGACCGGAGCAGAACTCAGAGGGACCATCATTTGTTCCTCTGACAAGTATTTTAGGGCTCTACTTACTGAGTGTTGATGGGAAACTGAGGCAGCTCTTTTCTCCCAGAACGTCAAGCTTTCCACCAATTTGGAATTTATCTCCTGTTCCACTACTTTTCCCTTGGAAGCCCTTAATGTTGATGTTGCCAAATTGTCCCAGCCAGTCACCCACTCAGCCCCTGGGGGTCAGGGAAGACTGGAGTGAGCTGCAAGTACAGAGTGGGACAAAAATCAAACTCAGGGAGTCTCAGAAGCAAGGGCATGGCCCAGAGATAACCCAGCCTCAGGCAGCTGACCCCAAGGCCCATGACCCTCTTCCCACGGCAAAAGGGATAAATCCTGAGGACTGTGGAAGCCTAAAGTATCTGGGGATACCACAGAAGTTCCATGTAATTAATCCAGAAAAAAAAAATAATCAGCCAAAACACTGGGCTCCAACCAATTCCTTTGAACAATTATTGATCTGCATCCCCTCCCCTCCCCCTGAAGCTCTTCCAGTTGCCTCCCTGCCCCTCCCTGCTCCTCTGGAATGCTTCCTGGCCTCTGGCTCCAGCTAATTAGCCCATTCCTCAGCTAACTTTTCGGACTCTTCCTTCTGCTCCAGGCTTCCAGAGTGTCTTCAGCTTTCCTTCAGGAGTTGCTGTCCACAGCTCCCTGCCCTGGGGCCACCTTAAGTGAAGATCACACACGAAGCACTCCTCCCTCCTCTGGGCTAGAAGGCCCCCTAGCCCTGCTATCATGCTGGGTGCTGCCCACATACGGCCTGGATGGCTCATCCAACAACCTGGCCTTTTATTTCCAGTAACCAACTCCTCTGCTCCAGGTCAGTACTCACTATACTGGGTGTTACTAGATGGGGACCTCACTTTTTTTTAGAGCTAACAATTAAGGAACAGGTACTAAATACCTGGCACTATCTCATTTAATTCTCACAGCAATGCTATCAGATAAGAGCTGTTAGCCCACATCTTACAAGCAGCAGGCAGTCAGGAATTTTGCTGCTTGTGATTTGCTGTGGAGCCCATGCCCTAACTACCTCCTCCAGTGTTTCTGCAGTGCCCAGTGCAGTGCCCGACATTAATGCATGCTCAATTATTGCTTATGGCTTGACTAAATTGAAGAGCTTTTTTTTTTAAGTATAAAATGAAAAAAGTCTCACGCTACAACCTCCTACCCCTCTGCCTCTCAGCAAAGGCAGTTGCTGGCTCTCAGTGTTTTCTGTTTTCCTCCGAATGTTCTGAGGTGCTTACCCACACAGCTGTAACATTTCACAGTGTACAGAAGTGAAGCCCGTGCTACTTGCATGGCTCTGCACCTTCCACGTACAGGAATATTTGTTGGATCGCTTTCCAAAACAGCCCAGATGTCCCTGCGTGAGCCTAACTCTACCCACCTGACATTCCTTTCCTGGGGTCTCAGGGAGGACCCACCGGTACGGCTGTGAGTGGTCCATAGCCAGGGTCTGCTCCTATTTGTTTGTGTCCCTCCATGCATGTTGGGCAATATTTTGAATTTAACTTCTTTTTTATGTGTATTTGGATTATTTCCTTTTTTATTTATCTATTTTAATACATTTTATTGATTTTTTACAGAGAGGAAGGGAGAGGGATAGAGAATTAGAAACATCAATGAGAGAGAAACATCGATCAGCTGCCTCCTGCACACCCTCTACTGGGGATGTGCCCGCAACCAAGGTACATGCCCTTGACCGGAATCGAACCGGGGACCCTTCAGTCCGCAGGCCGAAGCTCTATCCACTGAGCCAAACTGGCTAGGGCTATTGTTTTAAAAAGATGGCTTAGCCCTAGCTGGTTTGGCTCAGTGGATAGAACGTCGGCCTGCGGGCTGAAGGGCCCCGGGTTCGATTCTGGTCAAGGGCACATGCCTGGGTTGTGGATCTATCCTCAGTAGGGGGCCTGCAGTAGGCAGCTGATCAGTGATTCTCTCTCATCATTGATGTTCCTATCTCTTTCTCCCTCTCCCTTCCTCTCTGAAATCAATAAAAAATATGTATATTTTTAAAAAGATGGCTTAATTTCCTTATGACAGGAAACCCCTGGCTGGGGTTTGCTGGGTTGGTGAGTGTGTGTGCCTTTAATGTCTGACTCTGACAGCGCCTACCCGAGGCCACTGTTCTACCACAGCAGGTGCCCCTGCTTTCCTTCACCTTCGCTCACAATGGCTTTGCCTTTCTATTTTTGCCAGTCTTAAAAGCACAACAATATTTCTCAAAAATATTTTTATTTTTTCTTTAAGAATGAATTTCAGTACCTTGTCATATGTCATTTTAATTTCTTTTTTTTGTGAACTGCCTGTTTTGATATTTTGCCCATTTTTCTGTTTGTGTGTCTTTTTTAATTGATGTGTCTGAGCTCTTCGCAATTAAGCATATCAAGGCTGTTGCAAATCATGGCTCCCATGTAAAACTGTCCCTTCTCTTAGGATTTGTGGTAATTGGCTGTCCTGGCTGTTTTCTTTCCTCTTCTACATCTTCCTCAAGGACATCTGTGTGTTGCCCTGACCGGTTTGGCTCAGTGGATAGAGCTTCGGCCTGCGGACTGAAGGGTCCCAGGTTCGATTCCAGTCAAGGGCATGTACCTGGTTTCGGGCACATCCCCAGTAGGGGGTGTGCAGGAAGCAGCTGATCCATGTCTCTCTCTCATTGATGTTTCTAGCTCTCTATCTCTCTCCCTTCCTCTCTGTAAAAAAATCAATAAAAATATATATATATATAAAAAAAAGGACATCTGTGTCTCACCTCATCCTTCAGTGTTTTCTTCCCTCAGGTTCTTAACTTCATCCCTCTTATTTTTCTTCTATACATTCTTCATGGGTTGCCACAGCTCCCTCTGTGGCTTTAGAATCTGCAGTGGGCATGGTTTGTTGTAGCTGTGATGGCCTGTTTAACAGCGCTGTAGGAAAAGCTCTCATCATCCCTGGTCCTTGAGGATCGGCCGGAGAGTGAGACCGGCCGCCCTGTGAGCTTCTCACTGTTCCTGTGATCTATCTGAGGTGCTGAGTGATGTCAGACAGGTCATGTAAGATCTTCCTTAGGACTTCTGCAGGTTATCCTTCTTCACAGGGATTGCTTTCTGTGCGGAAATTATAGCCCTGAAATGGCCACTTTTGGTACCATGGGAGAGAGCCTGCCTATGAATGCAGGTGACCCCACGTAAAGTTAAGTGACAGAAGTGAAAACATCCTGGGTCCAAGATATGAATCCTTTCACCCAGAATCCTCCTTTACCCCCTGCCCTTGAACTTCCTGGTTTTGTTAGCCAACAAATTTCCTTTTCATTTAATGAGTTAGGATGGTATCTGTTATAGGCTAAATCATGTCTCCCCACCCCACCCCCTAAACTAATATGTTGATATTCTAACCCCTACTATTTCAGAATGTGACCCTATCTATTTGGAGATAGGGTCTTTAAAGAGTTCATTAGGGCCTGGCCAATATAGTTTAGTGGTTGAACATTGACCTGTTAACCAGGAGTCACTATTCAATTACCAGTCAGGGCACAAGCCCAAGTTGCAGGCTCAATCCCCAGTAAGGAGCATGCAGGAGGCAGTCAATTAATGATTCTCTCTCCCTTTCCCTTCATCCCTGAAATTAATAAAAATATTTTTTAAATTGTTAATATTTTTAAAGTAAAATGAGATCATCAGGGTGGGCCCTAACCCAATGTGACCTTTTCCTTTTAAGAAGTGATCAGGACAGACATGCACACTCACAGAGAAGCCGTGTGAAGATACTGAAGAGACAGCCACCGACAAGCCTCAGAGGTACCCACCCTGCTGACACCCTGACCCTGAACTTCTAACTCCAGATACACGAAGAAATCAAGTCCTGTTGTTTAAGCCAGTCGGTCTGTGATGCCGGTATTTTATTTTGGCAGCTTGAGCTGATTGATTGATACAGGTGAGTTTTTGTCTCTTTCTAAAGAAAGTGCTGGTGACTCTAATCCAGATCTCTTCCATGAACTCCTGGCCCAGTAAATATCTCCTACTGGATATTTTTTCATTTTCTTACAATTCACCTCAAGTACAACATGTCTAAGCAGGTCATCATAATTTTCTTAAACTCTACTTCTCCTTCTGTATTCCATATCTCTCTGAAGGGCCCCGTTCCACCCTGACCCAGGTATCTAAGTCAGAAACCAGAAATTCTTCTCCCTTCACTCTTTCTGTCCTACTTGCAACACCAAGGTTTAGGCCACCATCATCTGTCTCCTGGATTATTGAAGTTGGCTTCTAACTGGCCTCCTTGCCTCCTCTTGTCACTGTCCAATCAATCCTCTCTTCACACCACTCTCATAATGAATCTGTAAAAGTCATAAACCCTCTCCTGCTTTCATTCTTTAGTGGCTCCCACTACTCTGTTTTGTTTTGTTTTTGTTAATCCTCACCCCTGGGCATGCATATATATATTTAAGATGGAGTGGAAGGGAGGGGGAGAGACAGAGAGAGAAACATCAATATGAGAGAGACATCGACTGGTTGCCTCCCACATGCACCCCGACCAGGGCTGGGGATCAAGCCTGCAACTGAGGTACATGCCCTTTACCAGAATTGAACCCAGAACCCTTCAGTCCACAGACCAACACTGTATCCTCTGAGCCAAACCAGCTAGGGCTCCCACTGCTCTTAAGATAAAGTCCAGCCCAGCCAGCGTGGCTCAGTCGTTGAGCATCAATCTATGAACCAGAAGGTCATGGTTAAATTCCCAGTCAGGGCACATACTCGGCTTGTGGGCTGATCCCCAGGGTGGGGCATGCAGGAGGCAGCTGATCAATGATTCTCCTCATTGACCTCTGTCTCTCTCCCTCCCTCCCTCCCTCCCTCCCTTCCTCCCTCCCTCCCTCCCTCCCTTCCTCCATCCCTCCCTCCCTCCCTCCTTCTCTCTCTCTCTTCTTCCTCCCTCTCCTCCCTCCTCTTTGAAATAAATAAAAATATATTTAAAAAGATAAAGTCCAAACTCTGTAAGTGATCCTGGGAGAGTCAGCTCATTTTGTAAGCTGATCCAAAACTGAAAATAAATTCCTCAACTAATGATCAACTTAGTAATAGTGATGCTCAGCTTAATGGTGTTTATTTTAAAATTAAGATGAAGACAAATTTCTACATTAGTAAAACAGTTAACCATCATGACAAATTGCAATTTACATGGGAATGGAAAAAGGCACATAATCGCCCCACTTGATAGGTTTGGCTAGTATTCACAAAGGTTGATTCAAGAAGCCATCTGAAGTAATCCTTGGGATCTGTGGTAATTTGTGAAGACATAATCCAAGATTACCTTCAAAACGGGATAGAGCAAGGATTCTTGTGCCCTGACTACTGCCGCTGGGTGCTGCCTATGGAATCCTGTCCCCAATCCTGTCAAGTGTTTTTTACGCTCTTCAAAATATTTCCGGCAAATCTTTCAGGTGTTTATAACCCGGTTCATTTATAAATTCAAGAAATAGTTATTGAGAAGGACAGACCCTGTCCCTGGCTCCAAACAAACAGGATAAACCGTGAGTCCCTACCCTCACATAGCTTCAGACAAGGAGGAGTTTCCACCCAAAACGACCTCGAGGACCAAGGGATCCAGGCTACAGGCTTCCGGTTGTCAAGGTCACTGTATCTGGCTTGAGAATACTGAAATAATCTTGTCTTTCAAAGGTAAATTGGGCTTTCACACGAAGAAGACTGTTCTGTAAGATATGCCAACTTGCAAATCCTCACCAATCATGCAGATGATGTCCATGGAGACAGAAGTTTTCTTACAAAGACTTAATTCTTCTTCTGTCTTGAAAAGACAGGCCTGGGGCTGCATACGAAGCAGTCGTCATTGCCCAACACTCCATCAAGTTGAAAAGATTGAGAAGACAGTGACCTATGGTTAACATAACTTGACAGTTTAACTGCCCCATGGATCTTCCTGCCTCTCTTCTGTGGCCAGGACTTCCCCAGGGTACACAGTGGATAGTGTTGGCTCTCCAGCCTGAATGAAGGACGTTCATTCCTCTACTGAGCTAGCCACAACCCCAGTTCCCTCCATGCTTTTCCTAATGCATTGTCCCCATGTCTTGTCATGTTTTGCCATGAATGAATCAATACGTTAAAATCACTGCCATGGACAGTGTGGCTCAGTTGGTTGAGCGTTGTCCTGTGCGCAGAGCTTTTGATTCCCGGTCAGGGCACATGCCTGGGTTGCGGGCTGGATCCCCAGGACGGGGCATACAGGAGGCAGCCAATTGATTCTCACATTGATATTTCTCTCTCTCTCTTTGAAATCAATAAAACATATATATATATTTTTTTTAAAGTTAAAAAGTCAGTTCTCATCCTCAGATGTAGCAGGCAGGTCAAGATATATCTATGAGCCCTCGCTGATTTGGCTCAGAGGATAGAACATCGGCCTGTGGACTGAAGGGCCCTGGGTTCGATTCTGGTCAAGGGCACTTACCTGGGTTGTGGGCTTGATCCCCAGTAGGAGGCCTGCAGGAGGCAGCTGATCAATGATTCTGTCTCATCATTGATATTCCTATCTCTCTCTCCCTCTCCCTTCCTCTCTGAAATCAATAAAGTTATATTTAAAAAAAAAAGAGAGAGAGATATCTATGATCCTAATTGGGCCTGTTTGGCAAACACACAGATGAGCTGATTTTATAATATCCATGGTTTCAGCAGTTTGCTAGCCTCCATTCCATAGAAAACCTTTGTATAAGCATCAGATGCATTTTACTGGTTTACTGCCCCTCTTTTTAGCCAGCGTCCAGGGGAACCCAGATTCATTCTTCTAATTTCAGTCCCCACAGCCTTTCTGTCCTGGAGCCCTTTACTCTTTTCCCTACTTTTTAAGATTGGTGGTTGCCTTTCATATAATAGGTACCCCATAGATAGTTTTTGATGATAATGATGATGATAAACTTGACCTTATGGCTGCTTCCTGACTCTATGATTGCTTGGGTCAACCCCACTCAGCCAGGGTGAAATTGAAGCTGGATTGACCTAATTTTTCAATCATTATTTCCCAGTCTGTGGTAGAGCTTGTTAAAATACAGATTCCTGTCCTAGCTGGTTTGCCTCAGTGGATAGAGCATCAGCCTGTAGACTGAAGGGGTCCCAGGTTTGATTCCGGTCAAGGGCACATGCGGGTTATGGGCTCGATCCCCAATAGGGGGTGTGCAGGAGGCAGCCATTCAATGATTCTCTCTCATCATTGATGCTTCTATCTCTCTGTCCCTCTCTCTTCCTCTCTGAAATCAATAAAAATATATATTTTTAAAAATACAGCTTCCTTGCCCCCACCCCCATGAGTCTGACTCTCTAGGGTGGGGTACCTCAGGCTGTATAACCTCCATTCCCTCCCTCACCCCATTACCCTGACACTTGAGTTTGGGAGCATAATTACCTATTCAAAACTTTAAAATGAGAGAAAGTGTTGCTTTATAGATACACATAAATGATAAAGCAGTGATTCTCAAGTTGGGAAGATTAGAGAGGGCCATCAAAAATCAAAGTGTTGCCCTGGCTGGGTGGCTCAGCTGATTGGGGCGTCCTCCTGTACACCAAAAGATTGTGGTTCCATCCCGGGTCAGGGCACATATCTAGGTTGCAGGTTTGATCCCCAGTCAGGGCGAGTACAGGAAGCAACCTGATCATTATTTCTCTCTCACACTGATTTTTTTTTTTTACTCTCTTTTCCTTCCCCTCTCTCTAAAAATCAATGAAAATATATCCTTGGTTGAGGATTAAAACAAAAATATCAAAATCTTTTTCAAATCGTAAGTCCTGCTCCTTGCCCTTGTCTCTTTTGGAGAGGACTGTCATGGCAAGCCGGGACCAGTGGGTGTGTGCCTGTAGCACCCCTCAGAAGTCAGGGGCAGGGGAGACAGTTGACAGCTATGCTGAGGAGCAAAGAGCATACAAGAGGCAGAAATAATCAAAGAACACTTCTTATAAACGTGTTTGTATACATAACTTTTTTTAAGAAGGGAAGATCTTTGGGGGAAGGGGAGATTTTTTAATCCATAATAGAGAGTTGGAAGGTGAAAATGGAGTGAACTTGAATGCAGAGAAAATCGTCGTGGGATGCCAGTTAGATCTACCCTCCTAGAGCAGGTCCTCCCACAGACCGCGGACGCAGCACAGAAGCACATGGGCCCCAGAGCAGCAGGTCCCAGGTGTCTGGTTTCTGCAATGGAAGAGACCTGGGCTCAGGTCTCAGTTTTGCTGCTTATGAAGCTTAAGGAATAGAACCACCAATAAGAATCTCTGAGTCTTGCCAAAACCGGTTTGGCTCAGTGGATAGAGCGTCGGCCTGCGGACTCAAGGGTCCCAGGTTCGATTCCGGTCAAGGGCATGTACCTTGGTTGCGGGCACATCCCCAGTAGGGGGTGTGCAAGAGGCAGCTGATCGATGTTTCTCTCTCATTGATGTTTCTAACTCTCTATCCCTCTCCCTTCCTCTCTGTAAAAAATCAATAAAATATTAAAAAAAAAGAAAAAGAATCTCTGAGTCTTGATTTTCTCATGTGTAAAATGTAGATGGCTGCTGAAATTGTTAAAAAGATTATAGGTAGTCATGTGCATAAAGCACTAAGTGATAACTTTTATTATTGCCTATTTTTAATTTTTTAAATTGATAAACCTGAGAATGAAGTGTACTGCTTTTGATCATAAAGCATGGATTAAGGACTTATTAATAATTATTAGTAATAAAACTACTAGTAATTATTAGTAAATAGTTATTAGTAACAAAAATTAGTAATTTCATTATTTTCTAGAGCTCCATATTTGGGGAAGATTGAGCCTTTGTCTGTAATATGAGTTATAATTTTTTCCCAATATTCTCTTATGACTTTGCAGTGTTTGTTTTGTTTTTACTCTGCAGATGTCATTTTACATCATCTTATTTAAGGGCTTCGGGGTGTTGCATCATAGTTGTCAGGCTTCCGCATTCTGAAATTAGGAAGCAGTTCTCCCATGCTTCCTTCTAGTTCTTAAGCAGTTTCTTTTATTATATTCAAATCTCTGATCCATTGTGACTCATCTGGATGTGAGATAAGGCTTCAATTTTATTTTTCCAGAAGACTACCCAGATGTCCTAACACCATGTATTGATTAGTCCCCTTAGGTTGTTTGGGCTTGTAGATAATATAAAACAGTTTGGTGTTGAGTTCTGATGGCAGAGTGACTGATATTCAATAACAATGAACCTGATGCTTCAATAAAAATTAAATCATATTATTGTGTAGCCTCTGTTAAGAGGGAAAGGGAGTGAATGATTTATATAGAATGATTTTAAATACTCATTTACCATTTTGTTGTTGTTTAAAGGCAATTATTTGAAAGTTTAGCCGAAACCGGTTTGGCTCAGTGGAATAGAGCATCGGTCTGCAAACTGAAGGGTCCCAGGTTCGATTCCGGTCAAGGGCATGTACATTGGTTGTGGGCACATCCCCGGTAGGGGTTGTGCAGGAGGCAGCTGGTCGATGTGTCTAGCTCTCTGTCCCTCTCCCTTCCTCTCTGTGGAAAATCAATAAAATATATTTTTTTTAAAAAAAGAAAGTTTACATCTCATCACCCAATAGTCAAAATAAATCTTATACAAAGTAGAAAATGAAGCACTCTTTTTCTTATTTTTAAGCTCTGAGATGGTAAAAATTCCTTGGTAACTAAAATGAAAATGAATATGAAAACCTCAGAGAAACCCTGTCCGCAATGATGAGCCAGCTGAGGCTGCACGGGTCCAGGTCAGCTGGCCTCAAACACCAGTGTTCCAAGATCAGAGCCCTGAGATTCAAAAATTCTGAAACTCTCATTAGAAAGAAGCCTGGGGCCAATATATAAGCCAATCAACAGTATGATTTTTTCTCCCAGCCCTTATCAAGACTGAATATAAACAAAATTTGCTAATATGATAAATAAAAAATATCTCATTTATTGTTGTACCTTGCTGCTTTAAATTTTAGTAATCTATATATATAAAACCCTAAAATGCAAATAGACCGAATGGTGGAACAACTGAACAACCAGTTTCTATGACGTGCGCTGACCACCAGGGGGCACACGAGGAACATGGCAGGCATCGGCCCTGATGGGATGGTAAGCAGGGACACCAGACCAAGGCAGGGCGCCAATCGCTGTCATCGGGGCGAGCCTCTGGTGGTTACTAAAAACTCTTTGCTTCTGTGCGAACCACAATCCTGCCCAGTGCTTGCACCTGCTGCTGGTGCCAGCCCCATTCGCAGCCATTGCCAGCGCCCGGTGACAGTCCTGATCGGGGTGATCAGGTCCAGTGGGTGCAAGTGGCTGCCAGCCCCGATCGCCCCTGAGGGCTTCTCCACCTCCCCCTGTTCCTGAGGGGCAATTGGGGCAGCAGCCTCCACTCATACCCCCTGACGGTGCTGGCCCTGCTGTCACCCGCTGTTGGCGCCAGCCCCAATTGCTCCACACCGTCAGCAGGTGTGAGTGGGGCCCGTGCTGTCAGCGTGTGCGAGTGGCAGCAGCGGCAGTGGGGCTGCCGGCAGACAGGGGACCAGGGGCCGAAGTGGGAGGGGCCAGTGGGGCACAGAGGATGGGCCAAGACCTGCTCCTCTGCCCACTGCAGCCTCACAGCCCACAGTTCCTTTCAAGGTGCACGAATTTGTGCACTGGGCCCCTAGTTTCATATATTTTTTGATGTGTGTTCTTTTTGTAATAATAATGCACAAAGGACATTGAATAATGTCCTTTGTGCATTATTATTGAATTGCTTGACTTTTTGTTATGTGTTTATAGGAATCTTTGCATTAAGTCCATGATAGACAAATCACTTAGCTTCTCTAAGCCTCAATTTTCTCATTTGGAGAATGAGAACAATAATGCTGATGTGGATGATAATTGTTAACTTGCATTGAGCACTTGCTGCAGGCACTTTGCTAAGCAGTTATCCTGGTTCAGGATGCTAGTCCATAAGGTGCCTCTGTAAAAATCAGGAAAGGCGCCCCCTCCTCAGGTGGGCACCACCCTGCACTAGGGCACAGGGCTTGGAGAGCAGGCAGTGGATTTCAGCCCTACTTATCGTCCTAGTTGCTTACCCTCATCCAGGGCTCATCTGCCCAGCTGCTCACGGAGAGAGTCACAGAGCAAGTCAGTGGTGACTTTGCGGCCCTGGATGAGCCACTGTGCTGTGTGACACCCACGCACAGGCTGTGGTCAGTGTCAGGACGGCCTCACGGCACTCCACGCGGTGCCTGACAGATAATATACCCTTATTAAACATACTAATGGGAGCCCTCAGTCTGTTGTATGCTGTAAAGACTGCTTCCAGTGTTGTCATTTGGCATTTGATTTTGCTTGTGGTGTTTCCTAACCTACCCAAATTTTATACAATCAGATTTCTTTATCTTGCATTATGAGTTAGGGTATGACTTTCGGTTATCATTGTAAGAACAAAACAATTAAGATAACCACTCCAGTGTTAATTAGGGAACAGGCTAACTTAAAGAGACCCCAAAATACAAGATTGCGCTGTGTATGTCTCACAGAACAGGCTGGGCTTGGGAAGTGGCTCTGCGCCAAGGCTTCCCGGTGACCCCATGTTCTGTTAGAACATGGGAAGGCCAAGGGAGCGGAAATAGAAAACAAGCAATTTTCTTTAAAGGAACAGACATTCATTTCCACTTAAATCCCACTGGAACGTAGTCACTTGGACATGCCTGACTACAAAGGAAGCTGGAAAAATTTAGTCCCAGTGGGTGGCCTGTGCCCTGCTGAAGCCAGTGGCCTGGCAGGCAGGAGCGTGGCGCCCGCGCTAAAAGAAGAAAGGAAAGCTCACCAGTCCACGCCATACCTCCCAGACCCTGTGTTCTCGGGTGTGACAGTGCTCACTTGCTGAACTCACTTCTGGATAACTTTTCCTCAAGCTGCAAGAATTTCAGTTCTTGTAGATGAAGTTTTTTTGTTTTGTGTGTGTGTGTTTCCTCCCCAACATCCCGCTCCCCCCGCCCCCTGGCCCAAGCTCTTTTGTTGGGGTTAGTTATAAGAGGTAAGTCAGAGTTAGGAAAAGAAAAGAGAAATAATACTCCTTGCCTTCCGAGGGTCTTGGCAAATTCTCCTTCCTGGGCCTGGACCACCTCCCAGTCTTTCAGCCAGTTAATTGCTACCTGCTCTTCAGATGCCAGCTCAAAACCCCATCCTCAAAACAGTGCCCAGCTCCTTCCCGCCTCTGCCTCCCAAAGTAAATGGGGCCGCTTTATCATCAGCTCATGTTACTTTTATTCACAGAGTAGGTGCTCAATGAATGTTTGCTGGATGAATGAATGAGTGAATGTCGAGAGGAAGACAGAGGAGCTCTGAGAGAAGGAGGCTGAGATAAACATAACTGATACCTTAGCATGGCCATGGGTGGCCTGTCAGAGGGTCAGGTGGGCTGGATGTGGGGAGGGGCAAGCGGAGCCAGACAGGCCTGCTGGGCGCTGCTGAGCTCCACACGCCCTGCACTGCAGTCCCCAGTTGTCCACGGTGGGGCCGAGAAGGTGACACCCCTTTCAGGACAGAGGGGTACCGTGAGAAGAGCTTGTTCCAAGTCCAGTGCCAGCTCGAGACCTCGGTCCCTTTAGAAGGGGCACAGACACTTAGTAATCGATTGCTAAATTAGTGACATGTTCCGTGTTGGAATTTTCCCAGCCTTTGCTGTGAAATAAAATTACTTGTTCCTTGACTTCATCCGTTTTTCTTGAATGAAGCTAAATCCTCTGTCAGGACCTACAAGTGACATTGACATTTAAGGAAAATCTGCTAGATTTTTATTGCCTGAATTAGTCCATTTTTATTGTTGCCATTATGGTGAATACTCCTCGGAGGAAAGCCATTTGAAAATAACACTGATAGCATCCAGCTGAGGCACCTGAGGGCTCGAGGAGCCAGTCTCTGATGGAAGGTGTGAATCGCAGCCACTTCGAAACAGGTGGCGTCTCTCCTGCACAGCGTGAACGCATCTCCGTGTCACTGGATTTTCACATCTTGTCTGGCCAAAGATTAGGTCTGAAAAGAGAAATGATTTCAAGTCTAAGGAAAGCATTAGGACGAAGGCCAGGAGGACGGAGCTGGAAGCACCGGCCTCAGACGCTTCACACTTGAAAGCCGTCGTTCGTGGGCAGCTTTGTGCCTTCACGCAGGGCTTGGCTTAATCTGCACCTGCAGACACAGGAAGTGGAGATGGTTTCCCACCGGGCCCTTCACAAAGCCAAGAGCAGCCGTGGAGTCAGCCCCACCTCTGTCGGCCTCGGTGCTCTCTCATTCCCCAAATGCTGAGAGATTAAGATGAGGGGGTCAGAGTGGCAATTTTTTATGATTCCTCCTAAGTCAGAAGAGACGCTTTTCTGAGAGCGGTGGGAAGGAATGCGGACTGCTGCGTGTTGGGAAACTAGTTTTAAACACCTGCAGTGACTGCCGCTTCCTCAAAGCCACCCCTGCCCGCCCCAGCCCCTGCCCTGGCACACTGCGGCTCCCCTGGCTGCCAAAGCCCTGCTCCCTCACTGTGCGGACTGAAAGGGGCCGCACCCACTGCCAGAGCAGGATGCAGTTGTCCCTGTTGGCGGGAATGGAAAGCTCTGTTACACCAGGTGAGCTGTGCCGGCCTCTCCCTGCCGCACTCAGGGCTGCTCGTGGGCACACGGGCTGGGCCGGGCCTCTGGGACCTGGGGAGACTCCTGCCCTCGCTGGTGCTCCTCTTCGGGGTGGACGCGCTCAGGGCAAGTTCTGCAGAAACACAGGGCTCCTGCCGCCCTTGGCAGGTCAGGTGACTCCTTCGAGGTCGGAGAGCCCGAGGGGGAGGGCTGCCCCAAAGCATCTTGTCACCTTTCACAGACGGGCCGCCTCAGGGACTCGCCTCCTCTCAGCTCGGGCTGGGGCGCTGGGCACGCAGCTAGACCTCGTGTCTGGCTGGCTCCTCTGAAAACCCAGAAAACAAGGGCTGCCCACAGGGATGCTCAGAGATTTAAAGCTTCATTTTTAAAAAATGCTGTTAACTCCTCAGAACAAAACTGGTTCTGTAGCTACGTAAAGAGTTGAAATCAGTCCTGCCCGAGAGAGGCGGCGAAGGAAGCGAGATGGCTGCCCCTGGTCATCACCCTGTCCAGGGTGCAAAGACTCGCGGGTGTCTGTGGCTTTAGAAGGGCCCTTGCCCGAGAGGCGCGCGGGGACTGCCCTGGGGAGGCCCTCCCTCCCGATGCTGTGCTGACTGCGGGCTGCGGCGTCCCCGCTCTGACACCGAGGCTCACTCAGACCGGCACAGCGCCCTGATGGACTGCTCCCCGGAGTGCTGTTAATCAATTAGCAGGTTGACAGCACCCCACCGCCTCAGGTGTGTTCATGCAGCTTTCAAAAAAACCCGCTCCTCTGAAAGGTAAGGGGTGTTTATTTTTCATTTCAAGCTTATCCTTGAAGGAGCCTGGAATTGATGATGTCACTGAAAGTTGCAGTTTGCTTTTATTCAACTGTTTTCACCTACAAAATATGCATCATGGCTTAGTTGATAATGGCCCTTCGGTTGCAGATCGTGGGCTTTCTGTAGAAAAGTGGCATTTTCAGATGTGTGACAGAATTGCATGTCATCGACCATTTCTCCACTCTTGCTCATTCCTATTAATCCTGTCATTTTACTATAAAGACTTTATATAAAATGGGGAATATTGAAGCCATTTTCCTGTTTGAATCATTCCAGGTTTCAATTTTAAAATAGATATCTAAATAAATACTCAAAGTGAATAAGCAGTACTCAGTTAACTTTGTAACATATTCCAGTGATAAATAAGATTAGTTCCAGATAATAGTTTGCAAATGCACAGGAAGAAATTACTTGAGTCTAAGTAAGCAGAGCTCTGCCATCCACAGTTTTAGTGTGGAGCCCTGGAATCCAAGTCTGCATGCAGTTGGCTTACAGAATTAACATCTAATTATTAATTGGAAAAAAGACTACTATACCTGAATCTCCTCTACAGAGAAAGAAAATGTCATTGCTAGAAATAATAACATGCAGAGACTGTGAAAATACACCTGAGTAGTTCTCTCTTACCAAGCAGATATATTAAGAGTATATCTCAATTATACAGTGTCTACAGACCGCAGAGAAATTCAGAGTTTTCAGCGATAAGAACCAGTTTATTATTTAATCAAAGCCTGAGCTATAGCTCTAATGGTCCTGATACCCCTACCTGAGTTGCTCTGATGAGAGACAGGGAGGAAGAGGGAGAGAGAGAGGGAGAGGGAGAGGAAGGGGGAGAGGGAGAGGGACATGGAGGAGGGAGTGAGAGGGAGAGGAAGAGGGAGAGGGGGAGAGGGAGGGAAGGAAAGGGGAGGGAAGGGGGGGAAGGGAGAGGAGAGGAGAGGAGAGGAGAGGAGAGGAGAGGAGAAGAGAAGAGAAGAGAAGAGAAGAGAAGAGAAGAGAAGAGAAGAGAAGAGAAGAGAAGAGAAGAGAAGAGAAGAGGAAGAAGAGAGATGGAGGGAGGGAGGCAAGCCTGGCTTCTTCTGTAAGGGCAAGAGCATTTCTTTAGGGATGTCTGAGGAAAGAAACAACTTTGAGAAGCACCATCTCAAAATCACAAAAGAAAAAAAAAAACCTGAGAAAATTAAGTTGTAGGTCTGCATCTTTCAGTAGAAATGTTCATCTCTTGCCCAGCCGGGATAGCTCAGTGGTTGAGCATTGACCTATGAACCAGGAGGTCACTGTTCCATTCCCTAACAGGGTATATGCCCGGGTTGCAGGCTCAATCCCCCGTGGGGGGCGTGCAGGAGGCAGCCCATCGCTGATTCTCTCTCATCATTGATGTTTCTAAATCTCTCTCCCTCTCCCTTCCTCTCTGAAATCAATAAAACAATATTTTTTTTTAAATGTCCATCTCTTAAAAATGTTGATGGGGAAAAATATTGATGAGAAGTCTCTTTTAAGGGACTCGGGCTCTGTGAATTATAACTGGCCAATATATGAGTTTAGTGTTGTCATGGGCTTTGTTAGTAGACTGGGAGCAGATTTGGGTTTGATGTAGGGCACACTTTCTATTACAGGAATGCACTAATATATTACACCCTTTATTTTATAGTACACATAATATGACAAAAAGTGAAACAAGCTGGCAGTCCTAATAGCAAATCTGAAACATGTAAAACAACTGGCGGTTCTGGGTTATCGCATCTCAGCAGTGAGCGATGCAGAGCATTGACACCTACTTTATCTGCTTCTCTTCCTTTCCCTGTGGGAGTTTGTGGCAGGGGATGCCCCAAGTCCCCCCGCAATGCTGTGGTGTCTGTACATCCGTGGTCAAATCCACGTGGCAAGCGAAGACGGCCAGATTCTTACTGCAGCATTTCAGGGGAGGAGCCCTGGCGGAGTGGGAGTTTAATTTCTGAAAAGCATAGACGCAGAATCTCTGTACAGGTGGTCAGGGGGCCTGGGACAAGACTGTCCTCTGTCACTATAAAGCTGGAGTCCACTAATTAGCATAACATCAATGACAGGTTCCACCACTACCCCTGTCGCTGCTGCAAACATTCATATGGGTTTTTACAGAAGAAAATGTTCCCGTCCCCTTTGGACCTCCAAACAGCCCTAATTACGTGATTTGTCTATGGGACCATGGCCAGTGACCGGCAGGGCTGGGCCTCAGAGTGCGGCCTCCTGACTGCAGGACTAGTGGCAGCTGCTGGGCAGCTGCTTCGGGGAGAAGACGATTTTATGTGTTGTATTTGCATCTGCTTTTGTTATTCCTCCTGCCTCTGCTCCTCCCATTGTCCCCCCTTTCCTCTGACTTTTTCTCTACCTTTTCCTTCACTTCTTTCTCTTTTCTTTTTAAAATTTTCAGGTATAACTGATATCATCAACTGCACATATTGAAAGGGTACAATTTGGTAAGTTTGGGCATAAGTATGCAATGGCAGAACTGTTGCCACAATCAAGAGAGTGACTTAAACATCCCTCCCCACACACAATGCCTCCTCCTGCTTCTCCAGCCCCTCCCTCCTACCCCCACCCGCTCCCTGCCTGCCAGCCCCTCTGGAGCTTTATAGACATTGAGTCAGATAGTGTGTACACTTTTTAAGTCTGGCTTCTTTCACTCAGCATAATTGTTTCTAGATTTGTTTGTGTTTCAGTAGCTCCATAGTTGTTGCCTTTTTATTATTTTACTAGAGGCCCTATGCACAAAATTCATGCACGGGGGGTGGGGGGTGGGGGGGGGGTGGGGGGGGTAGGGGTCCCTTAGCCCAGCCTGCACCCTCTCCAATCTGGGACCCCTCGGGGGATATCTGACTGCCGGTTTAGGGAGTGAGAGGGAGAGGAAGAGGGAGAGGGGGAGAGGGAGGGAAGGAAAGGGGAGGGGAAGGGAGGAGAAGGGAAAGGAGAGGAGAGGAGAGTTGGACATCCTAAACCGGCAGTTGGACATCCCTCTCACAATCTAGGACTGCTGGCTCCTAACCACTCACCTGCCTCCCTGCCTGATTGCCCCTACCACTCTGCCTGCCAGCCTGATAGCCCCCTAACCGCTCCCCTGCTGGCCTAATTGACGCCTAACTGCTCCCCTGCCGACCCGATCTCCCCCAACTGCCCTCCCCTGCCAGCCATCTTGTGGTGGCCATCTTGTGACAACGTGGGGGCGGCCATCTTGTGATGATGTGAGGGCCCGAGGGCCACCTAGGCTTTTATTAGTATAGATTGCTGAGTAGTGTCCAGTTCAATGGATTTACCACAATTTGTTTACCTACTCACTTGTTGATGGACGTTAGTGCTGTTTCGAGTTTGGGGTATTACAAATATAGCTTCTATGAGCATTCATGTACATAGGAATAGAATGGCAGGTGGATGTTTAAATTTAAGAAACTTGTCAATTCTTCCAAAGTGGGCTACAGCTGACATCCCCAGCCGTGGGTGAGAGAGTTTCCGTTCCTCACATCCACACCAGCACTTTCTGTGACAGTCTTCTTTATTGTAACACTCTAATGTGTGCATAGTGGTATCTTGTGCTTTTAATTTGCATTTTTCTGATGACTAATGATGCTGAGTCCTCTTTTTTTTTGTTGATCACTTTTCAGGACACATGAAAACTTGTATTAAAAAATCTTTAAGGCCTGGCTGGGTAGCTCAATTAGTCAGACTGTCATCAAACCCTAACAAGCCTGGCAATAGCCATGCACAACGTGATTGAGAAAGTCTTGCTATTAAAAAGGATAATAATTACACAGACACACACACACACATGCACACTCACGTGCTTAGTGCCTGGTAGATTTACATTCTAGTTTAAGCTCCTAGGCTATCTCCTTGGAAACTAGAAAGAACAGGCTGCAGACTGCCCTGGTCCACAGACCCATTTTGGTGGCTTCGTTCTAGAGAGGCACGAGCAGCTTTTGGGTTGAGCACAGAAGGGTGAGTGGTTAATTCTGAAAAGTATGTTTTCACTCTCTGGCACATACGGCATGTGTTCATTGGCTTCAAGGCAAGGTAGTGTATTTCAGGAAACTGCAAAGATCAAAGCACTTTAAATTACATGTTCATTTTAAAATTAAACAAACATTACTGTTGACTACATGTTGTAAACAACAGGAAATTAATATTTGACAAATGAAATAAGTGTGTAATAAGCATAATAGTATTTTTACTTATCAGCCTTTGAGGACTAAATGACATCCTAACCAACCTGGTTTATATTAGTGAGACATTTCGTCAACATCATTGCCCTATCTCTGTGGGCACTGTGATTACCAAGCACAGAAGTGTCATCTCATATTGTACAACCCAGGCCTGGGTTCCCGCCAACCTGGCAAGAGACCTTGGCAGGGATGCCCACAGACCCCAGAACTGGGGACCATGCTCCCTTACTTGGTGGAAGGGAATTTGCAGAGGTCATTAAATTAAGTTCCTTGGATGGGAGATGACTTTGGATCATCCAGGTGGGCACGATGTAACAGCCACAGGGCCCGTGTGAGAGGGAGGCTGGGCGGTCAGTCGGGTGTGAGGAAGCTGGACTCATGTGCTTTGAAGACGGAGGAAGGAATCCAGGGGACTTGTAGGCACTGGAAAAGGCAGGAAACAGGTTAGCGTCTCCCCTGAAGCCTCCCAAAGGAATGCGGCCCTGCGGAGACCTTCACTGTAAGACTTCTGACCCATCACCGTAAGATAACAGGTTGGTGTTGTTCTAGGCGCTAACCTTGGAGAGATGTCTGTGGCCACATCGGAAGCGAACCTGGAGAGCGGGGATAACAGCAGTGCTGTTGGCTGCTTGGCTGGCTCTGCTCCACAAGCTTTCCACATAGTAACTCATCAGCCTGCCTCAGCCACAGGGTGGCTTCTGTTATCAACTGCAGGTTACAGATGAGGGAACTGAGATGGAGGCATTATGGTCAGGGTCCCTGTGGCTTCAGAATGTGTGCACTAACTCACCACAGCTTATCGCTCCTCGATCCAGAGAAAGGCTCAGTGGTGGTCAGCAAGAGGGAGAGTTATCAGCCACATGTCACTCCTAAAGGACATTTTACTCTATAGCTTCACCACCATTCCCCACAAGATATTGTGTAAGACAAGACAAAAATGATAGCTCATCTCTGTCTTTCTGTCCTCTGCTCAAGGGGCCACCTTACCCAGCGACAGCATGCCAAGTATGAAAGGTCACACCGTGGGCCTGCTGCACAGAGAGTGGGTCTGAGCTGTCATTCAGCAGAAGTGCCTGCCACTGAACCTTCGACAAGAGGTCCTTTACATGTGAAATCAGCTTTTAACTATCCTTTAAAGTTTTATTTCAAAACATTTTTAGTGAGAAATGATCATGTTTTGCTGTTAGAAAATGCTCACTTATAATATTGATGATCATTTTTAATATGAAAACATACACATACACCATTTTAACTGAAAAGTTTAACAGAAAGGTTAGGAGATAAAGTTGAAGGAATTTCCAAGAAATGAGAACAAAAATACAAAGAAATGAAAATAGGAGAGGATAGAAAGAGTATTTAAGCCAGAAGGCCCAACCAACATCCAATAATATGAATTCCAAAATAGTCAAGGAAATGGAAAGTATTCTATATAATAAAAAGGTAATATGCAAATTGACTGTATCTTCGACACACCCACAAGCCACGCCTACAAGCCACACCCACCAGCCAATCAGAGAGAGTATGCAAATTAACCCAACCAAGATGGCTACAGCCACAGAGAGCAAGGTTTCCCAGGTAACAGAGCAAGCCAAGCTTTCCTCAAGCTGTTGCAGGCCTCAGCCTCCACTCAAGCTACAAAGTTTCAATTATAGAAGGTAAACAAATTCAAACAGAAATGGTGGCAGAACGGAGCTTGAGAGGGCAAGCTAGGGTTGCCGGCGGCAACAGGGGAAGCAAAGCTTTCTGCACACCCTGTCCGGGCCCAGCCTCTGCTTAAGGCTACAAAGTTTCAATTGTAGAAGGTGAATTAACTGCCACAGAAATGGCTGCCGGCCGCGGAGGGAGCAGCAGGCTTGGCTCTGCTCCAGGCTACAAAGTTTCAATTGTAGAAGGAAAATAAATTCCAGATACCTGGGCCTCCACTCACCTACCCTTCAGAGGCCAACAATGAGCGGTGGGAATGAATCTTTAAAAACCGACTTGGTTCCTTGATCTCCCTGTCATTTGCTTCCCATCTCCTGCCGCAGGCCCTCTGCTAGATGCAGGGACACAGAGGTGAACAAGCCACCGCATGGCCCACGGAGCCCTCTACATTTTTCTCTTGAGCAAAGAAGGAAAACGTTTGACACACTTCCTCATATTTTTGTTCCTGACCGCCTTTCCTCCACTCTACCTTTAGTGCTATTGGGGCAACTTCTCTCTTCCTAGTAAAACGTGTGGGATGGGAGGGTGTGTGGCTGTGATGCGTGCCACTCTGGCCATCGGGCGCCTCCCCCTACATCTTTCAACAGGTACTGTGCAGCTGCTTCTGTGAGCCAGGCCCGTGGCCCACCCAGACCAGGCCCCTTCTCTGTGTGAAGAGGAGGAGTGAGGGCTGCCTTGGATAGAGTGGGCAAGGGCAGGCCTCTCTGCAGAATGAGAGTGAGACGGCCAGGCAATGAGTTGAAGGCAAAACATTTTCCACTGCACCGCATTGGAGGCAGGTGTTACCGACCCCGCGGCACAAAGACGGCGTCCGGCTCCCAGAGGTGGAGATCGTCTCAGACCCTGTAGCTTTCAGTTGGCAAAGAAGACATTGACCGCCCACCCTCTGCCTGTGCCCACCCTGGCCATGCTCTACCACCCCATCGTGTCAGCTGGAAGCGGAACAGCAGAGGACCCTGAAATCAGCCTGGGGAGGAGAGGGATCCAAGCCAAAGGCTGAAGGGCGAGGAGGGCGAGGTGGCCCAGAGGAGCAGGGGAGTTTGAGCAGGGTCTCCCTCCCCTGCTCTTCTCTGGCCGCCACTCCCTAAGCACTGCACTGGGTTGGGGAAGATAACCTATCCAAAGAATTGAGACTTAATTCTTGCACCAAGAGAAGGCTTGAATCAAACATGTTACTGATTTTCGAGCATTTGAGAAGTGTGTAGGAAACATCACCTGCCACGCCGGCCTGCCAGGCATGCTTTATCTCCTTCCCTGTCCCGGAAAGGCCAGTGACTGGTGGTCAAGGAGAGAGGGAGGAGGGGAACACACAGCTCTCTGCACAGGAGGCCACAGGACGGGCCTCGTGTTGTGCCTGCAAACTTTACTGCTCACTCATGAAGAGCGGGCTTCCACAAAGCTCGAGGCCCTCAGTCCATCATCAGCCGCTGGGAACCTGGTCCCACCTGAGCCATCCTTCTTCTTCAGGACACTTCCCCAACCGGGCCTCTGAGAACCATAAATAAAGACCTCTGCGAATGGCTTTTCTGTCTGACCTTTTCACCTGAAATAAAAATAAAGCTTGGAGAAGGTAATCCTGACTCCAGGCTCCTTCATGGACTCCTCCTTCCCTCACCTGTTGACAGGTGCCTGCCAGACCTCACAGTTACCTTTGATTTAGCTGTAATGGCATCTCCACACCTCGGCAGGTCTGCCCTGAAACCCTCTCTGAAGCTTAAGTCAATCTTCACGGTAACCTGAGAGCCATTCCTCCTTCCAGATGATGTCACTGTCTGTTAACACACTGGAATGATCACCAAGCTCACGCTTGGGGCAAGGACAGCAGAGCACTCTCAAAGCCAGAGATGGGAGGGGACAGATGTTCAACAAATTTTCAAAGGAGGCTTTATTCCCATATACCTTTTTGTAAATTCCTAAGATATTTCAACACTTGTTTTCAAAGAAGTGGGCATGGTTTTTTCTGAATCAAAATCTACACCTAAAAAGTCTAAATGTATTTATGGAGATATGGGTGGAAATTTTGAAATTGGGCAGAAAAGCATGGACATAATACTAACCAAAACCTCCAACTGAACACTTAACCATGGGTTTTTCTCAGCTCAAACCCTGAAATGTGTTTGCATTCAGGAAAGGGGCCCCAGCACTTGTGTGTTAGAGCACAGTCCAGACTAAAAAGGATTCTAAGTGTCTCTGTTCCCGATTTATTTGGGGCTCCAGAGGGAACAGTGTAGCACTTTCTTTGTGTTAAACAGTATCTGCTGAGCACAGTAAGAGTGTTGTCATTTTGTTACAGGACGGAAATTTGTGTTTGTTCCCATTTTGCTTTAAATGTGTGGAAATGATCGAAATAAAGAATCTAATTCCAAAATATCAGTGTTCCCCTCCCCTAGCATGTTATTTTCCCATCGCTGCTATAATAAATTACCACCCACTTAGCAACTAAAACAACAAATGTATTGCCTCGAGGTGCTGGAGGTTGGAAGTCCAACCTCCACTGTCACTAGGGCTGCACGCCTCCTGCCTTGTCCAGCTCCTAGAGGTCCCTGCATCCATAAATGTGTGGTCCCTTCCTGCATCTTCAAAGCATATCACCCCAACCTCTGCTGCTGTCATCACATCTCTGATCTGACCTTCCCGTCTGCAGACCCTTGTGGTCACCTTGGACCTACCCAGATAATCCTACCTAATAAAAGAGTAATATGCAAATGGATCATCACTCCAACACACAAGATGGCCGGGCCCATGTGGTCAAAGATGGCTGCCCTCATGTGGACACAAGATGGCCACCACAAGATGGCCAGCAGGGGAGGGCAGTTGTGGACAATCAGGCCAGCAGGGGAGGGAAGTTGGGGGTGACTGGACCAGCAGAGGAGGGAAGTTGGGGGCAACCAGGCCTGCAGGGTAGGGCAGTTGGGGGGGACCAGGCCTGCAGGAGAGGGCAGTTGCGGGGGCCAGGCCTGCAGGGTAGGGCAGTTGGGGGGGACCAGGCCTGCAGGGGAGGGCAGTTGCGGGGGACCAGGCCTGCAGGGGAGGGTAGTTGGCAGGGACCAGGCCTTCAGGGGAGGGCAGTTGGGGGCAACCAGGCCAGCAGGGGAGGGCAGTTAGGGGTGAACAGGCCTGCAGGGAGGGCAGTTGGGGGCAACCAGGCCAGCAGGGGAGGACAGTTAGGGACGACCAGGCTGGCAGAGAAGGGCAGTTTAGAGATGACCAGGCCGGCTGGGGAGGGCAGTTATGGGCAATAGGGCTGGCAGGGGAGCAGTTAGGCGTTGATCAGGCTGGCAGGGGAGTGGTTAGGAGGTGATCAGGCTGGCAGGCAGAAGTGGTTAGGGGCAATCAGACAGGCAGGCAGGCGAGCAGTTGGGAGCCAGCAGTCCTGGATTGTGAGAGGGCAGTTGGACATCCCTTAAGGAATCCCAGATTGGAGAGGGTGCAGGCTGGGCTGAGGGACACATATACCCCCCCCCCCCCATGCATGAATTTCGTGCACTGGGCCTCTAGTCTATATAATAAAAGTCTAAGTGACCATTATGGCGAAACGACTAGAATGAACGGTCCCTTTGATGCACACTGACCACCTGGGGGCAGATACTCAATGCAGGAGCTGCCCACTGGTGGTCAGTGCACTCCCACATGGGAGCGCCGCTCAGCCAGAAGCCGGGCTCACAGCTGGCGAGCGCAGCAGCAGTGGTGGGAGCTTCTCCTGCCTCTGCAGCAGCGCTAAGGAGCAGCGAGCCCGGCTTCTGGCTAGCAAGTGCAGTGGCAGTGGCAGGAGCCTTTCCCACCTCCACTGCAGGCAGGCAGTAAGGAGCGAGGGGTCCCAGACTGTGAGAGCCCTGGACTGCAGGAGGGATGTCTGACTGCCAGCTTAGACCCAATCGGGATCGGGCCTAAGTTGGCAGGTGGACATCCCCACTAGGAGTCCTGGACTGCAAGAGGGCTCAGGCCGGGCTGAAGGACACCTCCCCCCCCCCCCGTGCACAAATTTTGTGCACTGGGCCTCTAGTCAAGGATAACCTCTCACCTCAAGATCCTTAGTTCAATCACATGCTTTGTAAAGTATTTGCCTTGTGTAGTAACATATTCCTAGGTGCCAGGGATTAGAGCACAGGCTGTCTTTGATGGTCTACCACACTTACTGTCACAGTCTTTACAAAGCTGTGAACTAAAAGTAGGGCTTCCATAACAATAGCTGAAATGCTGATGAAGAGTTGATTATACACCTGGAGTGTTCTCCTCACTCTAAGAATGGGCTTTTCTGTCTGATCCTCAGCCCACACCCTTCTCCTCACCACCAGGTCTGGTTCTAGAACGCACAGGTGCTACTCTGCACTTGGGTGGGGTGAATGGAAGGGCATTGGACTCAGAGTGACTTAAAGCAAGACTCTCAACCTCTCCGAGGACAGTTTTCACATGTGTAAGGGGAAGTGACAATACACTCTGCAACGGCAGTGAGGGGTGAATGAGGTTGATGCTAAGAGTGCTTTATAAACTGCAGGACTTTGTAAATGTGTATCACTGGGGGACTCAGGGTGTGAGGGGTGTGATGTCTGGGGCTTGTGTGGCTTCACAGGTCATACAGCTCATCACTGGCTGGACTATGGCTGGAACCCAGTCATTCCACTTCCTGGTTCTGTGTCCTTCCCATTGCATCCCAACATAATGGTAACGTGTTTACTCAGTACACAGTGATCCATTCACTGGGCTTTTCTCCATCTTATTTCAGTCTTCTTTGATTTATTTCTCTAGTGTTTTGTAGTTTCCAGCCTACAGACATTGCACGTATTTTGTAAAACTTATACCTAAGTATTTTATGGCTTTCTGATGCTAATATAAATAGTACTTTTTAAATTTTCAATTTTGAATTGTTCATTGTTAACACATTGTGGACCAGTAGTTTTATTGCTAGCTTTACCCAGTGGCCAGATAAGTTTCTATTGAATGAGTACAAAAAACAACAACCACGTTTTACATAAATGTTAAAGGCACACCTTAAAATTAAATACCCATTGCATTTTGAAGTTATTTATTACATGTTCTTATAAGCTAATATCTTTTTAAAGTATGATACTTTGTAAAACACTGTGTACTATGAAAACATGAGAATTCTCATGATCCGTCTGCATTAATATATAAAAACTAGAGGCCTGGTGCACGAAATTCGTGCAAGAGGAGGCCTTCCATCCCCTGGCTGCTGACACTGGCTTCCCTCTGGCACCTGAAATCTGGGCTTCCCTCGGCCGCCGGCAGGCATCCAGGACCCGGGCTTCCCTCGCAGCCCCAGCTTCAGCTGGAAGGTCAATCTAATTAGCATATTATGCTTCTATTATTATAGATATGATTGACTTCTATGCCAACCTTATATATTGTAACCTTGCTAAACTTACCAGCTTTAGGAGCTCTTTTGTATATTCTTTGGTATTTTCTATATAGGCAATTATCTGCAAACAATGACAGTTTTATTTTGATTTTTCTTACATGGCTCTGGCAGGCGGGGGGGGGGTGGGGGGGCATTTGCAGGGGACCAGGCCTGAAAGGGAGGGCAGTTGTGGGCGATCAGGCCAGCAGGGGAGGGCAGTTGGGGGGACACCAGGCTGGCAGGGGAGGGCAGGTTGGGGGGGACCCAGGCCTGCAGAGGAGGGCAGTTATGGGTGACCAGGCTGGCAAGGGAGAGCAGTTAGGGGTGACCGGGCCAGCAGGGGAGGGCAGTTAGGGGCAATCGGGATGGCAGGGGAGGGCAGTTAGGTGTCGATCAGGCTGGCAGGGGCAGTTAGGGGGGACCAGGCTGGCAGGGGAGTAGGGGGTGATCAGGCTGGCAGGCAAAAGAAGTTAGGGGCAATCAGGATGGCAGGGGAGCAGTTAGGTGTTGATCAGGCTGGCAGGGGAGTGGTTGGGAGCCAGCAGTTCCTGGATTGTGAGAGGGATGTCCGACTGCCCATTTAGGCCTGATCCCGTGGGGTCCCAGATTGGAGAGCATGCAGGCTGGGCTGAGGGACCCCACCCCCCCGTGCATGAATTTCATGCACCGGGCCTCTAGTTGGTTAATAAAATTATATAGGTTTCAGGTGTACAATTCTATAATATGTCATCTGTATATTGCACTGTGTCCACCACCCCAAGTCAACTCTCCTTTTATCACTATTTACCCCCACTCTTTTTCTACTTTCTTAAGGGAGAAGCTGAGATCATTGATTTAGATTGGTTTTCAACACAATACAGGATGCTCAATTAAATTTTAATTTCAGGTAAATAACAAATATTTTTAGTATAAAATAAGTATATTCCAAATATTTAGTGTGGGATATACCTACACTAAAAAAAATAAATCAATGTTCCCACAATGCTGTCACTCCGATTTACCATAACGCCGGTGTTGATTAGGCAAATTGGTCATTTGGTGAATTGATTTTCAGTTAATTGGCCTGCTGGACCCATGATGTTATAAGAAATCAACCTTAGAAGCCAGATGTCAAATGAAGAGGACAAATTACATCCGAGGCCCAGAGAGAGGAAATTTTCCAGAACCAGTTCCTCGGATGCTAGGATGGATGAGAAATCCCACCTGTCAGAGCAGATGCTGAGAAGGAGCAATTGGTCTGAGGAGAGGGTACTGCCAAATGCAGAGCACTAAGGATATTTAACATTTTTCTCATGCTAGTAAATACATGTAAATAAATTCAATAAGCTTTCATTTAACATTCCAGCAGCAAGGAATCATTCAGCATCGCCAATGCCAACAGGTCCCTGATAGAGTCTCAGCCCACCTGGGACAGGAGCCAGGCACGTAGAGAATGCAGTGACAGGCTGGCCAATCAGAGGCGGCTTCCAGGGAGGTGCCCTGAGCTGGGTGGCCTCTAAAGAAGGAAGAGTGGGCGTGGGACAGAATGAATAGCACAGAGGTTTATAAAAAGATGCAGCTGGCAGGGAGAAAGAATCATTTAGTGAGATGAATGGAAGTAGCAGATGAGCCTGCAAAGGTGGGAAGCTGAGTTGGGACCAGACCAAGATGAGCCTTATGCGTCAGAGGGTTAGAAGTTGTAAGAAGGCAGGGTCTTTCTGTTTGGTTGTGAGACCTTGTCAGCTCCTCCAGTATCTATCGGGAACCACACGAAGATACAGAGACAATATCTTGCATTGTATAGCAATTAAATCAGCACTTGATTTTCTTTTTCTTTTTTTAAATGCCTGTTGAAGTTTCTGGGCCATTTCACAAGCAATCGGCAGTAATCTGTGCACAAACCGAGCAGTGAAAGAAGGTAGATCACCAGAGGAGGGCCTGTGTTTACCCACAAATACCTTGACAGCTTGCAGTGATGGAGAGGAGAAACGGGCGCGCTGTCTGGGGGCAGGCAGCAGGCAGCGCTCCTCCACGCTCAGCTGCGCTCATCCTTCCTTGTGGTGTTCCGGAGGCTTCTGAGTGCTGCTGCTCTGTGCGAGTGTCACTAATGCAGAGATCTTCCTAAGTGTTATTCTGAGCAGATGTTACATGCTACTGAAGACAAGCTGGGCAGCTTCAAATCCAGGAACAAGCCCAGCAGGAGAACGGGATTCGAGAGCTCCAGGAGTGGTCTGCAGGCATCTCCTCAGCTGTCCTTTAAAACTGGGCCAAGTCCTTTGGGCCTCATATAACCCCACATGTCTCACAAATAGTACAGATACAATATTCAAGTGGGAAAAAAGGACTTCTCATGGTGGTTATTTGAGTCTATACCTGATATTAGGATGCTGCTCATGGAAATATAACATGAGAGACTGTGGGAGAGAGTGCTGGACAGAATGGAGGCTTGTACATTTTAAATACTTAACACTGATTCAAATCATCAGTGAATTGTTTCTTTAAAAGTAAAGTCTATAAAGTGAAATATTACAAATGAATATGCATTCATTATAGAAAACTTTAAAAAATACTCAAAATGTTGAAAGAAAAACAACACATAGTTCCATCAGTCTAATACAACTGTTAATATTTGGGTGATTTCCTTTCAGACGTTTTTCCTACACATAGTTTTGAAATCTTTCTTAAATAAAAAGAAAATAAGCATTTATAAAAAAAATGTCAGGGAAACGGTTGGGATCTCAAGAATCACGTTTTAAACGAGGGAAACTCTAAGCCAGATGTCCTCCAACATCTGGATGTGCCCTTAGAAACGCCTGACACCAGCCTTAGAGTGGAAACGAATGTGGATCTTTGTTTCCCTCGCCAACACTGAGCTGTGGTCTGACCAGTGCTCGGGACCAGGTAGCTTAAAACCGACAAATTCTCCAGGTGGCTACTGTGCCGGGAAGGAGCTCTGTGCCGGGAAGGTGCTCTGTGCCGGGAAGGTGCACTGAGCCAGAGCTCGTAAGCACTGAACTCGGGAGTGCGCTGTAGGCAGAGCCGCGGGTGGGCCGAGGATTTGCATGAGGACAGGACAGTGACAATCTGAAGATCAATGGAAACCAGGAAGAGAAAAGAAATATTTTCCTCAATTAAAACACAAACAGAATGTGGTCGTGCTGTAAGGGCACAACCAAATTACCCCTCCAGCAACTGGGTAAAGGAGTGGCAGAGGGAGCCCCTAGGAGGAGCCAGTCTCCTTCAGCAGAGCCCTGCTGCTTCCCAGAGAGAGCTACTCCCCTCCACCCCACCCCCCCCACCCCCGCCCGGGGAGGAATGCCATCTCCCACATTTATCGATGGCAACTGTCTCCGGAGGGACCCAGGAGCCTCTGCAAGCCCACAGCCCAGGAAATGTTGCAGCCAGGATTCAAACAGTCTTTTCTGCTCTTGAAAACAAAGCCTCATCTCTGAGCAGAGGCTCCGCACTGTGGGCAGGGCGGGAGGACACAGCAATCTCACTACCAGGTTCCCCAAAACCATCTCCACAATCAGAGCCGCTGCCCCAGGCCCGCTGCTTCTGTCTACATTGCTTCCAGGTGCTGCTGGCTCTCTCTCACTTCCAGGGTTTCTGTAAAAGTATTATCGACCTAACCAGACTGACAAGGGTGGGTGGAACTTCTGGGGGAGTGGCTCTGGTCCCAGTGCTCATCTCTGCTCTGGCTCATCACTTTGAGATTAACTGGGTCTTAGGGCCTTGCCGTTGGGGGCGCAAAGACGCATCCAGAGAGAATGTTACCTTTTCCTGCATCGCCGATGGTCTGCAGTCATAGGAGGGAAACCAAAGAAAAGATAAGGAGGAAGCTTTAAGACTAGAAAAACTCCATTAGCCTTTCCCCTCCGTCTCGGGTTAGGCAAAGCCCTCTTTTGCTGAGGTGTGTCCTTGGGATCGGTCTATGCTAATAATAATCATGAGGAAGGGACCGAGGGGAGATGTGTAATTGAGGGCTAACCAAAATGCTGCGATGATGACGATGAGTTTCAGTGGTACAGAGCTACTGCATTTTGATTCTGGCACCAAAAGATTGAAACTTTACTACATTATTAAAAAATTAATCAGAGAATCCCGCAACCCCCACAACTGCTCCAGAACCACAGATGTCTCGTTTCAGAGAGCACGGGCTTGCTCCGAGCTTCTTGCAGTTTGGGAGAGCATCTCAGGAATGCCAGCCAGCTTCCTAAGTGTGTGAGGGTCGGTTTTCACTGGGAAGGAAGTGAGACGAGATGTCTGGGGAAAAGCAAACACTTTGCATTTCAAGGTGGATTGAAATTTCTCTCTTGCCCTGCCCCTCTTCTCCCATGACCCCTGAGACAGCGTGCACCTTAGCTGAGCCCAGATCAAAGGGAAAGTGTGACTCTCGGCACAAACTGAAACCATCCTGTTGTTAATTATCTCTTGATGGGAAAGGCCAGGTCTCGCTTTGCTTTTCCTTCGGTGTAGTCAGGTGGCTGGTGGGTACCACGGCGTTTATCTTCCGGACAGGCTTATGCCGCCTAGCAGAGCACAAGGGGACCAACAGTAGAAAATCTGGGACTTCATTATCCATTTTGGAATGATTCTTATAGACAATAATCTAAGGCATGTGGAATGTATGCTGTATACTTTCAATTTGGAATCTGACCGCTAATCACATGCTGAAGTTTTTTTTAAAAAAAGTTCTACAATTGCTAAATTCCTTACGGATTCTAACATTAAATAAAATATTCTCTGCTAGTTCTGCTTACGCATCCCCTTCATTAGCTTCAAGTTTAGGAAGAGAGGCGTTTCAGTGAATGCAGCCCTTACCAAGGGTGAAGTGGACACTTTCACCTGCCGGTGGGGATACAGCATAAACATGGGTCTGAGTCCAAACTGAAGCCAAAACCAGAGGGGCGGTGCAGCGGCCGGCAAAGAGCAGACGCTTAAGTCAGACAAATCCTGGGCCACTTCCTGCGTAACCCCAGGCAGGGACTTAGGTTCCCTGGCACACGCTTTTCTCATCTGTGACATTAGCACGTTGGCACATGACAGGACTGTTGTGAGAATTAGTGATAACATCCATGGAGCCCGCAGCACGTAAGGGACCTTAGGTCAAGATTATACCAGAGGCAAATTCTCAGAGCTATAGCTCATCAGTTAGTGCCCCAATTTTAAATACAAGCCCAGCAAATTTGGGGATCATAGCATTCTGCTTTGACATTCAATTTGAACCCACCAATTAGATTTTATGGTGTAAGTGAAATATGTGAAAAGCACTTTTATTTAGTTATTTATTGTTTGCGGAGCACTTTTAAATCCAAAGTCCCCTAGAAACAGTAACCAAGAAAGATAACCATAATGTCAACAATTTGTAGTTCTATTAAGGGAACAAGTCAATTACTTTAGTAGCAAGGGTGTTCGGACCAACGGATCATGTTTGAGACCTGGAGAACTACAGTGATGCTGGCCATTCTGCAGGAAATCTACAAGTCAGTTCAAAGGCAAGTTCAGGTTGAAAATTAAATGTCTGTACCTTTAGCTGTGGCATCAGCTTAGCCACATGATGTAGCTAACGTTTTGTTTAATTTATGTTTTGTGAGATTGAGTGGTTTGTTATGGTAACATCGACTTGAAACAGAATATACGAAAGGGACTAATACTCTGATGAGAAGAAACAGAGATGGGTGAGAGTTTATGAGACTATCTATACTAATAAAAGGGTAATATGCAAATTGGCCACAACGCCCTCACAGTCACAACCGAACAGCAGGCTGCGTGGGGCAACCAGGTCCAGGTCGGCAGAGGGGATAGCGAGGGACGACCAAATGACTGTGACTGACTAGCAGGCTGTGTGGGGCGACCAGGCTGGTGGGGAGGGGGGTGGGGTAGTGAGGGGTGACCAGGCTGGCAGAGGGGCAGTTGGGGGTGACCAGGCCAGCACGGGGGGGGGGGGGGAGCAGTTAGGGGCAATCAGGCCAGCAGGAGGGTGCAGTTAGGGGCGATCAGGCTAGCAGGCAGAGGCCATTAGGGGTGATCAGGCAGGCAGGCAGGTAAGCAGTTAGGAGCCAGCGGTCCCAGATTGTAAGAGGGATGTCCAACTGCCAGTTTCAGCCCGAAACTGGCAATCAGACATCCCCTAAGGGGTCCCGGATTGGAGAAGGTACAGGCTGGGCTGAGGGGACCCCCTCCCCCATGCTTGAATTTCGTGCACCGGGCCTCTAGTGTGGTATACGTGTGCACGAGGGAGAGACAGAGAGAGAGTTATAAAATGCAAGTCAGAGGAAGGAAGAGAGAGAGAGAGAGAGAGAGAGAGAGAGAGAGAGAGAGAGAGAGAGAGAGAGAGAGAATGTTTAAAAACATGGCCAATGAGTTGTTACCTATTAAGGGGAAATGTTCAAAGCGATTGCTAGTAGCCCTCGGATTATGGCTCATCAATTAGCACCGTAGTTTTAAATGAAAGTTCAGTGAGTTTTGGGATCCCAAGAATTGTGCTTTCATACCAAATGTGACCCATGAGTAGGATATAACACTGTAAGTGAAAGAAAGAAAAAAAAGTAACCGTGGTTTCTATAGTTGCTGATGAGATGTGAAGCAACGTGCCCAGAGCACACACGTTTCTTGGGGCCATGCTGTGGGGTCATGATCAAGGCCTGGAGAGCCAGAGTGGTCCTGCCACTGAGACTGCTGTGTGACTGGACAATGGCTTCACCTGCCGGGGTAACGATGCTGGTCCTCATGTCGGAGTAGTGAGGGTTGAACGGATAGTGCGTGTGGGTTCTGAGGACGGCTTCTGGCTCAGAGAAATGCTCCCAGATACCTGCTGTGTCCCGTGAAGCAGGGGCCGGACACCCGTGCACAGGACGCGCCTGGGAGAGACTGCAGCCTCTTCCTCTCGCCTCCTGTGAGCATCAAGGTCTAGTAAGGGGCATTTCCACTGTTTTAGGTGGAACAAGTCAAGTCAGTAAGTGGTATGTGAAATGCACTTTCCCTTCTAGCATGGGCACTGCCACCAGCAACCTTGGCTTTCTCAGCTGCAGCATGAATTGGATTCTGACCAAGCAGGGGGTGGGGACAGTGCCCTGGCCACACAGCTGGTGACCGACCCCACTAGCAGAGCCCAGCACTGCACTTGGCAGTGGTGTTTGGGGGCACACGGCACAGGGCTGGCGCCACCCCGGTCTGACTCTCAGGGCGGCACTTCATGAGCTTTGCATCTCAGGGTAAGCTGACTTCATTCTCTGAGCCTCAGTGTCCTCCTGTGCAGGGTGGGTGTGGCGATGGACCTCCTTTTTCGTGCTGGCATGAAGAGGGTCATGAGGTGGTGAGCCTTGCAGGGTGTTTGCAGTGCTGGCACCTGGTACTTAATGCTACCTATTAGCGTGGAAGGTGCTCCCTGCATGCCTGGCCCTGCACTGAGGTCTGCCTCTGAACAAGCTCTTGTGCAGCACCTGCGAGGTGGGTGCTGGAAACGCCCTCCTTCACAGACGTGGCCTCCGCGGGGGAAGCTGGCGGAAGCTGCCCATGGTCAGCAGCTAGGGAAGGCAGAGGCAGACTCATTTCCGTGGATCTCCCTGTACCCACTGCACCCCCTGGCAGGTCCTCAGGATGTGCCCACACCAGTGTTCCCCAGACCCTCTATACTCGGGGGTGGGGAAGGGAGGAGCAAATGCCCTGGCCCAGGAACCACCTGTAGCTCACTCAGATCTCCCAAAATGTACGCTATGGACCCGAACAGGGATCTCTCTGGTTTGTCTGGCATCTTTCTGTGCGGGCACGGGAAGCCGCGGGTAGGAGTTTGTGTGCTGGGGAACCGGAGGGGGAGTGAAGCTTTAAGCAGCTGTGTGGCGAGAGGGTCAGAGCACTTCAAGGAAGAAGCTCACCTTCAGCCTTTAGGGGAGGGCCTCACTCACATCAAGAGAAGGTTTGTTTGAAGGAAGTTTTACTGAAGTTGCCTCGGAGTTGCAGGACGGATTCCCCACACTGCTGTACAGGCCCCGCTTTGCCTCTCTGCCCAATCAGCGCCCTGAGTTAGCAGTAGGGCCTTGGACTCCATGAGTCCTCCCAGCTCAGCAATGCTATCTCTGTGGTCTTAGTGGCACTATCATTTGGCCGCGTGAGTGGGCCTTGCAATTCCAATGAGATTAATGCTGTGGGAACTGGAGATAGGGCTCCCATCCCGGGCAGCCAGGTTGGGAACAACATTTCATTTCAGCTGTTCGCCATCTCCTGGTCCTAGAAACGAAGAGAACATAATCGTCAGCAGAAATTGATGTTCTGTGCCCCCATAGATCTATTGAATTATTTCAAGTTATTTTTCTGGAAATACATATAGAAATAAATTTGATATTTAAGCCTTCAAAAGTAGTCAAATGAAGCAAAGGAAACAGCAAGGCAAACAGGATATCTTTGCAGCAAGTCCTGAAGCCTTTACCATCTTCTTCACATTTTTAAAAAAATATTTTTTATTGATTTCAGAGAGAGGAAGAGAGAGGGAGAGAGAAAAACATCAATGAGGAGAATCCTGCATGCCCCCTACTGGGGACCAAGCCTGCAACACGGGCATGTGCCCTGTCCAGGATTCGAACCCTAACCTCCTGGTTCATGGGTCAACGATCCAGCACTGAGCCACACGGCCGGGTGACTTTCAATATTTATATCAAGTGTGCATGATGCTGTCATAGATGACTCTCCTTCCGGCCTCCAGAGGGAATGGCTTTGAACCATATGAAGAATGGGCCGTGCTCACAAGCCTGCCCTGGGTTAGAAGGGACTTTAGAGTTCTTTGAATACATTCACTTGGATGTCACATGGCATCTCAAGCTGAACGTAACCAGTCATACTTGGAGGGACAGACCTGAAATGAGATGCAGGAGGCAATACTCTGAAAACCAGGCTCTCATGACCTCTGTGAGGAGGGACATTTGTGACCTGGAAGGAGCCTGCAGGGGCCTGATCTGGGTACAGGTTATACACATACAATGCGTTAAACTAAGTCATTGAACTGTATGTGCATAGTTTAAGGATTTTTTTTTAATGTAAAGTTTTTACAATGAACAACAAGGAAAAGGGATGTGTTACCCACACAAATCTAGCTCTCCCAACCCTCTGTGATTTCAGTAAGTGGTGGCACCTCATCCATCCAGTTACTAAGGTCTAAGACCTTGTTACCTGACTCTCTTCCTCCCTCTCCTTCTACCCCTCCTTCAATTCCATCAGTAGCCCCCAAAGTTCCCCCCTCCCTCCAGTGCTCACCTCACCTCACCCACTGCACACTGTCCAACCTTCGTCTCATCTTAGGATAGCTGAGATCCTCACACCCACTCTTCCTCCCACAAAACAGGGAGCCTTTTAAAAAAAGTTCTACTTGAAATGATTATAGATTGATAGGAAGTCACAAATGCAGTACAGCAAGGTCCCACATATCTCTAGTTGCCCCCGATATTAACATCTTATATGACTATACACACGATCAATACCAGGAAATGGACAGTTACAGAGCTTATCCAGACCCACCAGTTTCACCAGATTCATTTGTGTGTGGAGTGTGTGTGAGTGGGAGGGTGGGTGGATGGGGGTCAGTCTGTGTGACTTATGACAGATCCAGATGTGTGTAGCCACCACCACGATCAAGACCCAGGACTGCTCCTTCCCTGCTGAGGAGAGCCTCAGGCGCACTCCCGTCCCTCACCCCTGGCAACCACTATTCTGCTCTCATCTCTCTAATTTTGTTATTTTGAGGACATTGTATAACTGGAATCATGCAGCATGTGACCCTTCAAAGTCAGCTTTTCTTCTTCACGCACACCCAGTGGCAGTTTGCTCTTCTTCCTGGCTTACCTGTTCCGCATCTGCTGCACGCCCCAGCACAGTGACAGTGCGTAACAGACACCAACAAAAGAATGAGTTGAAGAAAGAAGCGAATTGGTCTCTGAAAGAGGATGCTGATGATTATAATGTACTTGTTGGTACCTGGCCTTGTTCCGGAGAGGGATTCAGCGTGGCTTGCAAAAACACAGACAAGGCGACAAGATAACGAATAAGGTAACGGTGGCCGGGCCGCGGATGAGCGGTGAGCCATGCGGGAGTTGCGGGAGAACCCTCTTGCTCACCTTGGAGCCAGGCCTAGGGCACCGTGGTGGCAAACCCAACCCGGCTGGATAACCAGCAATAAATACACGGGCGGGGAAGTTTCAGGCTGTGTCGAGGGATATAAAGAAAGTACAAGTTGCCCTGCCAGCATAGCTCAGTGGTTGAGTTTTGACCTACGAACCAAGAAGTCACAGTTTGATTCAGGGCACGTGCCCAGGTAGTGGGCTCGATCCCCAGTGGGGGGCATGTAAGAGGCAACAATCAATGATTCTCTCTCATCATTGATGTTTCTATCTCTCCCTCCTCCCTTCCTTTCTGAAATCAATAAAAAATATTTTTTAAAAAAAGAAAGTTAAAAATTAAACGTTTAATTTTTGATGCCCACACCATCCCTGCTACATGCAGTCACTCTGCATTCCGAGCCCCTCCCTTGGGTTCCCTCAAACCTGGCCAGCCTTCTTTCCCTTAGATCAAACATGTCAAACTCACGGCCCGCGGGCCGCATACGGCCCACAATGAGTATTTTTGCAGCCCAGCCAATATAACAGTATGTAAGAAATGTTTTAATAAAAATTTCGTAACTTAATTTTACAATATCCTGTTATACATAATTATTAATAACGAACTACAACGTACACTGACTGATTACTGTCATCGTGTTGCATTCATTTCCCTTACCCGCCTTATGCGCAGGCGCACCATTTCTCTCCACTAACACTAGCAGTGAATATTTTAGCAGCTGATTGCCACGTCATTAGTCTTGTACTGACTTGTTTGTACAAGTCAGAAAATATTTCACTTTCAGAGAACAAGAAAAATAGGTTTATTTGCGTTACGCTTATTAATTTGTGCAGTCATTCAGTGTCTGGTAAGTTACTGTTCAAAAAAAATACTAATTTTTATTAAAATGTTCTATTATTTTAGGAGCTCCAGTGGCACAATCGGTTAGCGTGCGGTACTTATAAAATGTTCTATTATTTTATGTTAATGATTATTCATTTATTTCAGCCCTTTGTATTCAGCATGTCTCTATCAAAATAGACCTATGTTTCTATGAAAATTGAAGCTTTTGTTTCTTTGCGGCCCACATAAACCTAAACCTTGTTTATTTGGCCCGTGTTAGCCTTTGAGTGTGACATGCTTGCCTTAGATGCTGCAACAGGCATCGGCCTCCTGTTAACGGTACCTGCACCGTCGGACTCAGCCATCACTATAGATGAAGTGACTGAGGCTCAGAGGACTTGGCATTGCTTCCTGAGGATGACTCTTCAATGTCACTGTGTCAGTAATACAGTCCAGGAAGCACGGGGTGGGCTGGGCGCCTGTTCACAATGCAGACCCCTGCCCTCTGCAGTCTCACGGAGTCAGATCCTCTGTGGCAAGGCTCAGGCACCAGAACTGCTGAGAAGCTCACTGGGCAAGTCTTAGAAACTGTGTGTTGGACTCTATTTTATTTTCAGGTCCGATTACATCCTCTGCAGTCTCTTCATACATATCTGTCAATTCATTGATTAGCAATAAATAAGTGTGTCTGGGGGTGTTATATACATGGACTGTGGGCTTCAGGGTGTCATATATCCTTCAGCGCCAGGAAAAGTCCAGGCCTATTGTGATCGTCCTTTGCCAAGAAACCTGTCTCAAAGCACACAGGTCGAGGCTTCAGGAAGGTTCTGGGACAGCAGGTGGTGATGGGCTGGCAGAGAGAGAGACGAGCAGTTTCTTCAGCAATCCAAGGGACAAGGGCTAATGATGAGAACCAGGGAGCATTATGAGGATGAAGAGAGATGGAAAGATTGGGGGCGGTGGCGAGGGCAGGGGCAGGAAGGAATGAGGTAGAACCAATTGAGTCTAGTGACATGGGAGAGAGGAAGGAGGAGGCATCAGACCAACTCTTCCTAGGTTTCTGGCTTTCAGGACCAGTGAGACCTTTTGTGGAGCTCAGGTGAGTCCAGGTCTGAGTCACCCAGGTGAGCCTAGTAAAGTGTACAAGTCCTCTGAGCCTTGGTCACCTCATCTATAGGGAGGGCTGATCGCAAGGGTGAAAGTGCCATTAATAGGGTTGCAATGCCTGTTGCAGCATCCAAGAAATGTGTAGCTATAAATGCAGTTGCCATCACTCCCACTATTACTAAAGTGGTTCTGGAGGTGGCGGGCTGGCTGGGAGGAGTGCACAGTTTGGACATGCTGGGTTTCACATGTCTGTGAGGCAGCCTAACAGAGATATTTGCAAGTTCTGGATGGGGTGTTGAGAAGACAACAGCTGCATGTTCTAAATTTGGATTTGGTCGAGTTGTTGCAATCCGTGGAGACTGTAGTAAGGGACCTTGAGGATAAGAGAGCAACTGAGGTTGGGAGGGAAGAGACTGAAACAGGAGATTGGAAATTAAATGGGCAAGGGGCTAGAATGGACTTGATGAAAGTATAGTGTTTTTAAAAGAGTTACAAAGCCCAAAGGAATTGAGTTTGTGGCTGGGGCTGTGCAGAGTTGGTGTTTAAGGGTTAGAGGGCGTGAGGGGATGAGCAGTGACCTTGAGGCTAATGTGGAGAGGAGAAGACCTTCATGGCATGGACCTTGAAGTGACCTGCACTTGCACCTGACTGGGATGGAGAGGGACAGAGAAGAAAACCTGTGCTCAAGTCTCATAGAAATCAGGAGGTGAGCAGATGCCCGGGACACGCTCCGGTTTTGAGGGGTAGAGCCAGGGCCATCCACCGGGCCGATGAGGAGTGGCTCCCACTCGCTCTTCTGGACCTGGAGAAGGGAAAGCTTCCCTGTCTGGGACATTCTAGAAGAATAAAAAAGCATCACTCAAGGGGTGGGGCGTGGCTTCACAGCATCTCCATAGTTCCTGCCTGGGCTGCATCTCTAGGATCGAGTGCAGGGACAAAGCGAACTGGGCACCGCATTGGCTGATGTGTGAAAGCTGGAAGGTGCAAGTAGTATGAAGAGGACAGGCAGTAGCGGTGCAGCTGAGATGTGCATTGCAGCTCACCATCACTCCGCAGCCAGCCCAGAGCCCCGCGGGGCTGCCAGGCGGTGCTTCATGGTGTTGCTGGGGCAGGGGGGATTTTTCTTTTTAAAGCAAGGCCCCTGATCTAAAGGGATGTGGTTAAATGGGGCCCCCAAAATTCATGTCTCCCTGGGACTTTAGAATGTACCTTATTTGGATCTGGGGTTCTTGCAGATATAATTACAGTAAGGACCAAGATGAGATTCTACTGGATTAGGGTGAGCCCTAAATCCAGTGAGAGTATCCTTGTAAGAGGTACACAGTGACGCACAGAGAAGGTGGCCATGTGAAGACTGAGGCGGGCAGAGACTGGAGTGATGATGCTGCCACAAGTCAAGGAACACCTGGAGACACCAGGAGCTGGGAGAGCCTTCTGAAGGGCAAAGCCCTGCTGACTCTTTGACTTTGGACTTCTAGCCTCCAGAACTGCGAATGAGTAAATTTCTGTTGTGTTAAGCCAACAAGTTTGTGGAAGTGTGTCCTGGCAGCCATAGGAAACCACACAAGGGACTTCCCACTGAGGGCAGTTTGAACTGCTCGGGTCGCTGCCACCATGCACAGAAAGCTGCTTATGGCAGAAGAAATCAGTGAAGTGGGCAGCTTGGAGACAGCAAGGGCCGGGTCCTATAGCACACCTTATGTACCCATCCATTAGTAACTAAGACAGCCTCATTATGCAAAGCCTATGGGAAGAAAGCAGAATTTTCTATGAAGAGCAAGACTCATCACTAAAAGCAGAATCAGAGCATTTGCAAGGCAGTAAATAGCCTGAAAGAAGCCAGGCAGTGTCAGCCCAGGAGAGACCAGGCAGAAGAGGAGCCAGGCCAGCTCCAGGGCTGCTCCCTAGCCACACGGGGAAGGATCGCCACGGCCTCTGTGATGGATGGACGCACTTACTGAGCACCTACTTTGCACCAGGCTCAGGCCCAACAGGGAGTATTAGGATTGGGGGTGGGGGTAGGGACAAATGCAGTTTTCAGTCTCAAAGAACACATAATGTGTCTCAGTTGAGAAGATTTTGGTTACAAGTAACAGAAAACTCAACATAAATTGATTTGAGCAATAAGAGGAACTTATTAACTCCAGGAACAAAGGGGTCTGGGGCATGAAATACCATTCAGCCAAGATTCTACTTTGTTTCTGTGATTCTGTGTGTATCACTTCTAGCCTAGTAACCACTTTTGCTCAAAAGAGCAAACATCTTGCACAGTTGCAAAATAGCTACCAGCAACATCTGCAGTTACTTGCTTTGCATTGGGGCGGGGCGGGGGTGGGGCGGGGAGGAAGAGCTGCTCTCCTGCAATCACTGAACCATCATAAATCTAAGTGTTCATCCCTGGGTGATTCATAAGGCAAAGGAAATAAGATACCCTAATTGACTTAGACCAGTGCTATTCAAAGTGTGGTTGCCAGCCTCTCCTGGGAATTTGTCAGAAATGCAAATGCTTGGGATCAGAATCTGAATCTAAATTCTGGGGGTAGGGTCCAGGACTCTATGTTTAACATGCCCTCCCGCAGGCTCTGATGCTCTGAAGTTCAAGAACTGCGCTTCAATGAATCAGATCCCAGCTGGTGGTCCAGGTAATCTACCCAAACTGCGTAACTGCTGTGCAATGCAGAAGGATGGAGTGAATGTTGGGCAGGCAACCATCATGTCCACTACCCTTAACGATGACAGCTATTGTAATTGCCAGCATTTATTCTTATTATGTGCCAGGTCACTGCTGAACACTTTACATGCATGATCTCATTTAATCTTCACCACAAACCTGAGGAAACTGAGGCCCAGTGCAGCTTAGTAAATTCATTTAGGGCTTTAGGCCTAAGTATCAGGATTGAGTTTGAACTTCACAAATGACCCCAGAGGCAGTGTGCTAATAAGCAGCCAGCTGCCAGAACATCAGCTGCGCATCATGACAGAGGAAGTTCAGGTGCACTGCAGCAACTTGGAGGCACCTTACGTGCTCTAGTTGTGGGCAAGGGGGCTTCCTGGAGAAAGTGACAAGCTGGAAAGGAATTTACTAGCTGGGTGAAGAGGAGGAAAAAGAGTATGCAAAGTCCTGGAGCCCAGAGATGGCTTGGCACGTCAGAAGGCCTGGCTTCAGTGTGATGCTGGGGTGGAAGGAAGGAAGGAGTACTAAGTGGTGGGCGGAGGCTGGAGCTGGAAGATGCTGTCCACTAGGGAAGAGGTTTGGCTTCGTCCTGGGGTTGTAGGGAGCATGGGGACTTGTCCGGGAGCGGATATATTGGACTTGGCCCTTAGAAAGAAGTCCCTGTTTGCAGGGGGAGAATGGGGCGGAGGCGGACCCCACAGCAGAGTCCCTCTCAGGAAATTGATGGTGGCTGGAAAAGGGCATGGGGAAACAGACACAGTGAGGGCTTGGTGGGTCCTGAGTCCCTGGCCTGGGCTGATGGGTGACCTCTTGAGAAAGATGAGGAATAGCAAGTTTTGGGGAGTGAAACTCAATTTTTGACTTGGTAGGTTTACCAAGAATTATAACAAATTCGGGTCCAGGTGAGGCCATGTGTCCCTGGATCCGGGTGAGGCCTCGCGCACCTAGCTCCGGGTGAGGCCACCTGCCCCTGGGTCTGGGAGAGGCCACGTGCCCCCGGGTCCTGGTGAGGCCATGTGTCCCTGGATCCGGGTGAGGCCTCTAGGTCCGGGTGAGGCCACGCGCCCCTGGGTCTGGGAGAGGCCTCGCGCACCTAGGTCCGGGTGAGGCCACGCGCCCCTGGGTCTGGGAGAGGCCACGTGCCCCCGGGTCCAGGTGAGGCCATGTGTCCCTGGATCTGGGTGAGGCTGGGTCCCGGGTCCAGGTGAGGCCACACGCCCCTGGGTCTGGGAGAGGCCACGCGCCCCTGGGTCTGGGTGAGGCCATGTGTCCCCGGGTCCGGGTGAGGCCTCGCGCACCTAGCTCCGGGTGAGGCCACGCGCCCCTGGGTCTGGGAGAGGCCACGCACCCCCGGGTCCGGATGACGCCATGTGTCCCTGGATCCGGGTGAGGCCTCGCGCACCTAGGTCCGGGTGAGGCCACGCGCCCCTGGGTCTGGGAGAGGCCACGCGCCCCCGGGTCCAGGTGAGGCCATGTGTCCCTGGATCCGGGTGAGGCTGGGTCCCGGATCCGGGTGAGGCCATGCGCCCCTGGGTCTGGAAGAGGCCACATGCCCCTGGGTCCGGGTGAGGCCATGTGTCCCTGGATCCGGGTGAGGCTGGGTCCCGGGTCTGGGTGAGGCCACGTGCCCCTGAGTCCGGGTGAAGCCGTGCCCCTGGGTCCGGCCAAGACCAAACCAGAGGGAGTCGGACCTCCATTACCACCATTTGTCCACCATCCAGAGCTGAGGGGTCAGTGCTGACATGTACACATAAGGAACTGGTGGACATTGAAATTGGGTCTCTAAAGAACTGTTGGTCCAGAAAGAAACTCACTACAGACTGATTCATTTGCCTGTCAGCATAACTATTATTGCTCGTCTCACATTCAGTTCTTATAAGTATATCTCTAGTGACACATGATCTCGCTCATCTAGGGGAAATGATGAACAACATAGACTGATGAACAAGAACAGAACCAGAAACAATGAGGCATCGATCGGACTATCGGGCCTCAGAGGGAGGATAGGGGAGGTTGAGGGGAGGGAGGAGAGATCAACCAAAGGACTTGTGTGCATTCATATGAGCCTATCCAACAGTTAAGTTCAACCGGGGGTTGGGGCATCTGTGGGGTGGGGTGTGGGATGGGAATGGGGGGATGAGGACAAATATGTGACACCTTAATCAATAAAGAAATTAAAAAAAAAAGAATTATAACAAATTGTAAATGTGATTGTCTTTTTAAATATAGGGTTGGGTTTCTTTGGAGGGGGAGAGTGGCTATCAATTGTTGAGCTTTTACTGTGCACCAGGTGCTTTATATACACTATTATGATTATATACTATATTATTATATGTCTAATAATACTGTGCATATCCTATCTAATAAAAGAGTAATATGCAAATTAACCATCACTCCACTACACCACAAGCCAATCAGGAGCGAGTATGCAAATTAACCCAGCCAAGATGGCTGTGGCCATGGGGAGAGCAGAAGGGAGGCTTGGGTTTCCCCAGTGATGGAGGAAGCCAAGCTTTCTGCACACCCAGGCCTCCGCTTAAGGCTACAAAGTTTCAACTATAGAAGATAAATAAATCCCAACAGAAATGGCTACCACCACAGAGCGAGCAGAAGTCTTGGCTTCTCTCCAGGCTACAAAGTTTCAATTGTAGAAGGTAAATAAATCCCAGATACCAGGGCCTCCACTTGGGTCACTGGGGGGCGTGGCTGACCTGCAAACCACCACAGGCCCCTCACCCAGGCAGCCCCACACCCCAAGGGAACCCCCACCCTGAACTGGGACACCCTTCAGGGCAAAGCAGCTGGCCCCCACCCATGCACCAGGCCTCTATCCTATCTAATAAAAAGAGTAATATGCAGATTGACCATCACTCCAACACACGAGATGGCTGCCCCCATGTGGTCAAAGATCCTGCCCCCATGTGGACACAAGATGGCCACCACAAGATGGCCAGCAGGGGAGGGTAGTTGGGAGGGACCAGGCCTTCAAGGGAGGGCAGTTGGGGGCGATCAAGCTTGCAGGGGAGGGCAATTAGGGGTGATCAGGCTGGCAGAGGAGGGAAGTTGGGGGCAAACAGGCTGGCAGGGGAGCAGTTAGACATCAATCAGGCTGGCAAGGGAGTGATTAGGGGGTGATCAGGCTGGCAGGCTGAAGCGGTTAGGGGCAATCAGGAAGGCAGGCAGGCGAGCAGTTGGGAGCCAGCAGTCCTGGATTGTGAGAGGGATGTCCCAGATTGGAGAGGGTGCAGGCTGGGCTGAGGGACACCGCCCCCCATGCACGAATTTCATGCACTGGGCCTCTAGTTAGTATATATATTATTTCTAATTCATTTAACTACTAAACGCAGTAGGCATTCTTATCTGCATTTTCTCAAGAGGGTATAGAGCTAAATAGCTTGCCCAAGAGTCACACTAACACACGGTCTGTGCTCCCTGAAAGGACTCATGCTGTTTCCCCAGCCACAGCCACCAGTGGATGGCTGTGTTCAGGCACTATTTCTAATCATTTCTAGAGTTACATTCATGTGATTGGTATAAAACTCATTCCAGATAGTGGAATCACAAAGGGTAAGCCATATTCTTTGTCCACTAATATATCCCAATGCCTGGAACATTGCAGGTGCTCAATGAACATTTGGAGGGAGGGAGGGAGGAAGGGAGGGAGGGAGGGAGGGAGGGAGGGAGGGAGGGAGGGCAGGAGGAAGGGAGGGAAGGAGGAGGAAATTGGTGAAAGTTTCCAGGTGTTGTTACACATAGGTAAGTCATTGGTTTTAACCAATGAAACAGCTCCATGAAGAATTCGGTATAAAGAGTAGGAAAAAACTAAATTTTACTTGTTATACTACAGGTTACAAATGAATATAAATAGGGAGGAAAACTTTTCCCTCAAGTTTTAAAACTTTTTTTTTTTTTTTACTAATGCTTATATATAGATCTGAGCTGTTTAATAAATGTTTGCTAATTGAGTCAGTACACATTGTGTATTTACACAATATGTCTTGAAGTTGTCTTTTTTACAATACACAAAATAAATCTATTACCAGATTGTAGATGCAAAATAATTAGCCATTTGCATGCAATAAATGAAGTTGTCTTATTTTCTTCCTAATGCTATTGGTTTTTGGTTTATCTTATGACTGATATTGCTGGAGTGTACACAGAGAACCCACTTAAATCAAGCTTTATCTATTTCTAGTTATTCTCTACATCAGGGTCCTGTCAAAATGCTTCACACAAAGATATAATCAGTCACAATGGGGTCCTGAAAGACCCACCCATCGGCAAAATATCAATGAGGTCTCCCTCAGTTGTCCCCAGACTTCAGGGTTCAAGAGAATCCCTTTGAGAGCTGCTTTTACATGCTGACTGCATGCCTGACTCCAGTCTGCCCATGGAATCCTGATTCAGAAGGTGTGGAGCGGGATTGTGAGGCTCTGCGTTCTTCGTAGTCTCTCCCAGAGGCCCAAGGACCACACTCTAAGATCCACCAGCTCATCTGGAAAGTGTCTGTGACCAAAAAGGTCAACCGAAGCTCCCACTGCCATGTTTGCCTTATGAGGTCTGAGGAGAGCTGACCTCGAAGTGACTGGCCCATCTGTCAGCGAGATTCCTGGGCAGATGCTGCTCTCGGAGCTCCCCTCCAGTGTGCAGTGTGCGGGCTGAGGAGATCCTCTCCCAGATTACGGGCCAGTGCCAGGTCAGGCTGGGAGGGAATGGAGCTGTGACTTACTGATCACCTTGCCCTTTCAACATCTAAATGGCCCGACCCACTACTGACCCCGTACTCACGGCCCAGAAAGCATTTGAAGGAATGTAGGAAAGGTGACAGAGGGAAAGGGGACAAAGTAACCACTGCTAACACGCTGCAGTATCTGGTAGGCAGGGTGAGTTCTTTTAGGGACAATGTTTTTCTACTTATTTTGGGCATAGACTCTTCACCATTACCATCTCTGTCATTGTCAACAGTAATCATAACAATTAATAGTTACTGAGCACTCAGAGAGTGCATCTTAGATTTATCAGGAGAAAGAGACCCTGAGGGTAATAATTTTCCATTCCCTTTTCAGGCCTTTTGGCAAAAGAGAAGCTGATAATCTAGATGAATTTTTAAAATGCTTTTCTTCTTCTTTTTTTTTTTTCAGAGCAAGAAGGAGAGAAAGGGATAGACAAATAGAAACATGGATGAGAGAGAAACATCATTGATTGGCTGTTTCCTACACATCCCTATTGGGGACCAAGCCCGCAACCCAGGCACGTGCCGACTGATGGGGAATCAAACCAGTGGGCCTCCGGTTCGTGTGCTGACCCTTAACCACTGAGCCACACTGGCTGGACTAGATGAATTTTTTGTTGTGAGGATAATCACCTGCGGATATTTTTCCATTGATCTTTTTATTTAAGAGAGAGTGGAAGACAGAGAGAAACATCCATGTGAGAGAAGTACATCAATTGGTTGTCTTCTGCACGCAGCCTGACCAGCCATTTCCTTCCCACTTTAACACTTACAAGGAAACTGAGCAGAGACTATAAGGCCCCCAAGGACAGGTGGTTTGCAAGTGGCAGAGCAGGTTCAAATGGGAAACCATCTGCCTCTCAAGTTCTCCTCTGTGCACTCAGGCTCCCTCTGACAGTTTCCACTCCTTCGCCCGGCATGAGGGTCTTCAGTGTCCAGCCCCCGCCTGGCCCTCCAGCCTGCCCTTAACCCCCTCCCAAAAAAAAACAAACAACTAAAGAACAGACTTGAGGGGCCAGCAGGCCTAGTCTGGCAGGCTCTGGGAGATGGAGAGGCAAAGGCAGTTCCAATCTTTGGCGAAGTAAAGCATGCATAACTAAATGCAGACACGGAAAAGGCATCAACTTAGAGACCACTACCTGCCGGAGTGTCGTACAGTCAGAGAAAGGGAGTGGCGGGAAGTGACTGCCCTGAGTCAGGGGTGCCGGACCGTCGCTGACAGGCCAGGTTTGGACACAGAGAAGCTCCTGGTTGAAGACTTAATTCCATCACTGCTTCTTCAGTCCCTCTGCACCTCACGGCCCTCCGTGCTGCACTCCCCATCTGCTTGCCCGTTCCCCTCTGGGCACTTCCTCCCTCCTCCCCTCACCAGTTTGCAAAGTGCTAGATGGCAGGAGCCTTGTGTTTTCCATCTTTTGTAATCACCCCAACACCCTTCCTGCTCCACGCTCACAGGCACACACGCCTAGCGCCGCACCGTGCTCACCTAAGGCGGCCAGTACTTGCACGTTGAACAATGAAGCAAACCCCCAAGTGCTGATCCCCGGTTAACAACTTCATGAGCTCTTTCGGTGCCATTTCTCAGGAAATGTGCTCGTCCGCCACGCTACACCCCTCCCAGCCGGGGCCTGCTGGTCTGAACAAGTCCCTGGAGCGTAGCTCCCTCCCCTGTGAAGAGCGGGGGTGGCCCAGCACAGCTCCCTCCTGTGCCTGCCGAAGAGTCACAGGAATCGCCAATGAGGCTTGTTAACAGGCACCAAGGCTTGGGCCCCTCTCCCCAAGGCTCTGCCACAGAAGGCGGCGGCAGAAACCTGGGTGTTCTGTGTACCCCGGGCCCCGCTGAAGCAGAGGGTCGCTGGGCTGCTCCGGAGGAACCCTGTCCTGTGTGGCCCGGCTGCTCTCTGGGAGTCTGAAGTGGGAACGGTGGCCGCAGTGTTTGGTAAGCCTCCGTGTGGCGACCTCTGAAGCACAAACATGTCTTGATTTTCGGAGCCTCCACTTGCAAGCTAAAGGCCTGGTTGGAGAGGGAGGCTGTGGGACAATCCAGCGTCAGGCGGAGCTTCCCGGCCCTCCTGCCCGCTGTGACCCTGGGCTGATGCCCATTAACTCTGCTGCCGCTCTTGTTTATTTGTTCTTCACGGGAAGGGGCTTCTATTTCTGCAGAGGGCCCTCCAGGCGAAGGCACCCACTTTGGGAAAGGTGGCCGAGCTTGCTGAACCCAAAGCCCGGGAGGCTCCTGGCTCCAGGAGAGGGATCAATATCCCGGTCTGGGAGGAGGCCTTTGTAGTGGAGACTTGCTGTTTGTGTTTCAGGCTCTAAGGGGAGGTTCGCTCCTAATTAAAGGCGTAAATGCTTTAATTCCTGGCCTGAGGGCTTCCCAGGCGCATTAGCGTATTAGGGAGGAAATGGATTGTAATCCCTTTAATATAAACTTGGAGGAACTCAAGGGCTTCTGGTTTGGGAGAAGAATTTCCTCCGGTGATTTAGCAATATTAACGCGCTGAATTTGCATAGACAGAAACCGGGGGCGAGCTTTCCCTCCAGAGAAGACCAAGTGGAATCTCTCTCAAATGAATGAAGTTTGCAATAATGAAACTCCTGCAGCATACCAAGCCATATGCCAGGTCATTGTACATGTTTTTCCTCTTCCTTTAGTGTCCCATCTACCTACGAATATGTATTGAGCCAACTGTTTTATCAATAAAAAACGAGAAGGTTTGAGGTGTCTGTCCTCCTGGGGGAGGGAGCCTAGGGTGAGCCTGGGCTTTGGACACACCACCTTCTTCTGTGTGCTTTTTAGCAACATTTGCACCACGCGGACCATGCTTTTACACATACACTCATATCAGTTTCTATTTCACAACTTAGTCTACCTTACCCCAGACAATTTGAACCCGACTCCTGTGTGTAAATTTAGACCTAAAAAAACAAACCAACAGGACTTGCTTTCTGATTTATTTTTCATCCTTTTTAAACATTGAAAATATCTGCCGTCACATGCTGCTGAAGAGACAGCCAGAACCACGAGCAACTCCCCTGTGTCTTGTACTTCGGGAAAATAACTTGTATCACGCCGTAAAAACTTAAGAGTCGTAGGTACGATGTGACATTTTGCAGTGTTTCAGTGCAAGTTTACGAAAGTTTAAAGCTACATTGTTGTCTGGGCAGAGAAAGTATTCCCATTGTCCATGAAAATCCAGGGACACTGTGGCCCTGAGGAGAGCGCCAGGCGGGCCTGCCGAGTGAGTGCCTGCAGGCATTTGGGTGACTGTTGCACATTGATTCTGAAGCCAAGAGATTCAGCAGAGACTCCACCACAGCGCAGGCAGCCAGCACAGGGCACTCAAAAGAGGCCGAGTATATGGACCCCCTGACCTTTCACTCCTCTGGCCTGATTTCCCTCCTGCTGCCCTTGACCACTCTTTATGGAGGCAAAGGATGCTGCTAAGGCAGCATGGCAGCACAGGGCTGTGGGGAGGTACAGTGCCCAAATATGGTAACACTTCTCATTAGTTTCAAATACCACCCGATCACCAGCATTTCCAGAGTATTAACACATGTCCAGAGTGTTCTTCCCTGACCTACGGATCCTTTTACCCGGGTGTCAACTCACCTTCTCCCCTCGGAAGCCACGCAGGCTGCACAACCGCAACCCCAAGGTCTTACTCCCCAGGATGGCTCCTCCCCCAGCATGTCCCACTTGCCCAAAGGACCATCACCGCCCAGAGACTCATTCCAAATAACCTTGATTCCTCTCTGACTTGCCCCTGCTGCTTTCTAATACTGATCAAATTCTATAGTGTTTACTTCCAAAGCGGCTCTTGAGTCCACCACACTTTGCATACCCACTGCACCGCTCCCAGCCTGCCTAGCCACCGTCGTCATGCAGTGGCCTGCAAACTCCTACCCCTGTATCCTCCGTTCCCTTCACACAGACCACTGTCCAAGAGTGAGCTTTTTTACATGCGCCTCCCATGCATCATTCTTCGGCTTCCCCTGCCCAGTGCATCCCATTCTTCTCAGGACAAAGTCAACCTGCTGGACGAAGCCCCCGCTCCCTGTCCAGCCTTGCCGGGAGCCGCCCTTGTCCCACCTCACTTTGCTGGAGCCTCTCTTCCCCCCAAGACCAGCCTCCCCCAGCCCAGCAGCAGCCACACAGCCCCTGTTGAGGACTGAGTGAAAATGTCCCTTCTGAGGCAAATCCTCCCAGACCAGGCCCAAGACTGGATCAGGTCCCCACATCCTATGTACGTCCTTCATGGCACTTGTCACAATTGTAATTAAAGACTCATTTGTGTGATTATTTATATAACATACTTGTCCCCAATTATACTGTAACTTCATTAAGTCTGAGACTGTTTGTTTTATTTCATTCTTATAATTGCAGACCCTTGCACAATATCTGGCATAGCGCAGAAACTCTGAAAGTATGGGTGATTATTGCCATGGAGAACACCAAGTACCTTCACAAACATCCATGTGACATCCTACTTTCATTCTAAGTGGACATAGAATGTTTTACAGATAGTCCCAACTGACTTCTTTTGAACTTACATAATTTACCAAAAACATGGAGATAATGTCCCAGGATTTTAAGTCAGGACTCCAAAATCTACTTGGTAATAGTTTCCTGAAAAATATATTCTTAAGGCACAAAAATCACTTAGGATCTAGCCATCCCCTCTACTGCTATCTCAGCAGCCATTGTGTTTCTACCCTCTTCTTTGCCATTTCCTTCAGTTTTATTAAATCCACAAGCACTTTTTAACCCCTAAGTGTGACAGTGCACTGATGGACGTGAAAGTGAGTAAGACCTTTACCGTAAGGACCCCGAGTCAGTTATGAGGAATAACTACTCAGCCCCCCAACCTTGAATTTGTGGAGACTGCTTTAGCTGTAAGTTACATAAACTCAACTAAAATTGCCTTTAGCAAGAAAAGAAATATATTGGCTCACATAAACTGCAAAATCCAGATGTAGTCAAGCTTCAGGCATGGCTGTATCCAGGGGCTCAGTGTCCTCGTGATGCAGTCACTTTCTCTCTCTCACGTCACCTCACTGATGTGCCGAAGGCTCGCTGCTCAGCACTTTTACTTTGAGTTTTGCTCTCACTGGAATATGAGCTTTGTGCACGCCAGGGTTTCCACCTATTTCATTCATTGTTAAATCTGCAAGGTTCAGAACAGTGCCCAATACACAATAAGGGTCCGATGAATATTGATTGAATAAATGAAAGGGGACATCTGGTGAGAGACCATGGAGAGCTTCATGGAAAAAGTGGCCCTTAAACAGAGTGGCCTTTTAACAGCCCCGGCCAGTGTTGCTCAGTCATTAGAGTCAGGGCGTGGACCAACGAGGCACAGGTTTGATTCCTGGGTCAAGGGCACATACCTCTGTTGCAGGTTCCCCAGCCCCAATAGGGGCATGTGCAGGAGGCAACCAGTTGATATGTATGTATATCTCTCCCCCTCCGCCCTCCCTTCAACTCTCTCTAGAAATCAATGGAAAAAATATCATTGGGTGAGGATTAAAAACAACAACATTGTAAATAGCATAAAATTTACCATTTGGGAGAGTTTTTACAAGAGTTTATTTGAGCCAAAACTGACAATTGCTGGGAAGCAAGTTCTCAAATGCTTTTCTCATTTTTAACCTTTTAAAAAAATCCTCACCCAAGGATGTATTTTCATTTATTTTAGCGAGGGGGGAAGGATAGAGAGAAACATCGATGTGAGAGAGAACATCAATTGGTTGCCTCGCACACATGCCCTGACCAATGATTGAATCTACAACCTGGGCATGTGCCCTGATCGGAAATCAAACCCACAACCTGTAGGTGCATGGGATGATGCTCCAACCAACCGAGCCACACAGCCGGGGCTCATTTTAACAATTTTTAAGTGTACAGCTTATTGGCATCAAGTACATTTATAATGTTGTGCAATCATCAGCACCCTCCATTTCCAGAACTTTTTCTTCTCAAATTGAAACTCCATTTTCATTAAACACTAACTCTCAATTCCTCCCTCGCCTCAGTGCCTGTAACCACTAGCCTACATTCTGTCTCTATCAATTTGATGACCTAGGTACTTCCTATAAGTGAAATCATACAATATTTGTCCTTTATGGCTGACTTACTTCACTTAGAATAATGTTTTTCATGGTTTATCTATGTTGTAACATGTGTCAGTACTTCATTACTTTTTAAGGCTGAAAAATATTCTATTGTCTGTACCATCTTGTTTATCTGTTCATCTGTGGATGGACACTGTGAGTGATGCTGCTGTGAACACAGGTGTGCACACAATTTCTTAAGCCCCTGCTTTCAGTCCTTGTGGGTATGTACTGAAGTGGAATAGCTGGATCAATCAGAACTGTTAACTTTTGAAGGAACTGCCATGCCGTTTTCCACAACTGTTGCACCATTTTACATTCCCACCAGCAATGCTGGTCCCAATTTCAAGGGTTCCAATTACTCCACCTTCTGGCCAATACTCCCAGCAAGTGTGAAAGAGGGTGGAGTTTTGAAGAATGGAAGTGGGATAAGCTAGCCTTTCAGGCAACAGAGGCCTGGAGTGGTGATGGTATCAGACAGATCCAGTCACACACAGTCTGATGTCATAATTCTCATGGGGGTCTGTTTGTCCCCCTCTCCTGGAAATAGACTGATTCTGCAGCTGCTGGAAAGCTCTCCTGGGTCCCTCCCGAAGCTGCCAGGTTCACGGTGGCTCAGGTGTGCTGGGACTCCAGTGGCTCGCTGCAAGGCAAGGTGGCCGGGGACAGGGGCACTGACATGCGGCCAGTTACCTCAACACAATGCCCAGGGTCTGTGACCCAAACAGCCTGCATCATGGAGGTCAGGGTTCATCTCAAAGACAGGTGTGGCCGTGGGCGGAGCCTTTCCGTGCAGCGGGCCCTGCAGTCAGCAGGGCAGGAGCAGCATCTCCCCTCGGCAGCAAGACTGGCAGGGGCTGGTCCCAGCCCCAAGAGGGGAGCTGTCTATACACAAAAAGTAGGGGCAAGGCGCCAAGTGAGGTCTGGCAACCAGAGCCCGCTGAGTGGAGTGGGGTGCAGGGCAGGGCTCCTTGAGAATGTAGTGGAGGACCAATCGAGAACCTCGGGGTCCACGACACAAGCGAGGGTGGCCTCAGGGAGCTCCCCAGTGCCGGGTATAAGGCCTCAACACAGGACTTCAGGGCTGGGGACCAGGGCCAGGGCTGGATCCACACATGCTCTTGTTTAGCTGGAATACGGAGCCTCACAACTGTCCTCCACTGGACACCCCGTCTCTCTTAGAAAACACGGTGTGTGCTTCTGAATCGGCTGCCTACGTCCTGGGCGTGCCTCCTCTCGGCAGCTCAGCGCCTCTGGTCAGTGGGGCCCGTGCTGGAGGCAGCGCCTTCTGGCTCTGAGGGCCCAATCTGGGTACACCTGCAAAACTCCGCGTCAGTGACGACATGCTGAGAGCTCGACATGGCCACGGTGGAGCCTGTGCCACAGAAACTGGCCAGTGCTGTACACCGGGCTTACTTGTCCCCAGAGCAACGGTTAAACACGACCAGGCTGCACTCGGCCTTCTTGAGAGGCGAACCTGATGTTCTCACAGCTCTAATTCCTTCTCAGTCCTGCTTCAGCCCCTTCGACCCGGGGCCCCTGTCCACCAGCCCCTTTATCCCTGCTGCCAGCCAACCCCCGATGACTGAATAATGTACAGGGCGGGGCAAGGAGGGCTGGGCAAGCGTGTCTGCTTGGCACAACCTGTGAGCAGTGGCTGTTTCCCCGCCTGTGGGAGAAGCAGGGCTAACCCGCTTGTCCGTGCCTGGGTCATCTGTGATGGCGGGTGTGGTGTGCCCCCTAAAGGTGAGAGCCCTGGGTTTCTGTTTCTGTCCCCTGTGACCACCTCGAGGTCGGCAGCAGACAGGCCAGGGAAGGGCTGGGCTCTGGGGCTCACTCAGGTCATGACTCTGGAAAGTCTGTGGTTGTAAATGGGCAGAGGAAAGCTAAGGGTTTACAATTTTCTGGAGGTTCATTTATTTACTCGGTATACGGTTAGTAGGCACCCTTGGTGTGGGGCACTGTGCTGAGACTGGGGGCTGCAGGGAATGACTACGGTTAGGTCCTAACCCAGTGCACTCATTAAGTCAGTGCAGTGCACACGACAAGTGCGGGTGAGCAGAGGAGAGAGGCCGACTCTTGGAGAGATGTTGTGGGGAGAGAGTTAATCTGGGTCTTGGAGGATATGTAGGAGTTTGTCAGTCGGTGAGGTGAGCAATGCGTGTCTCCAGCAGGAGACAGGCGTGCGTGCCACGCACCTGTGAAGAGAGGAAAGATGTGAGGCTGGAGGAAGAGGGCATGGAGGGGAGCAGGGTGCATGGGAAAGGCCAGCGGAAGCCAGATCATGCTCATGCCGAGCTCCCAATGCCAGGCACTAGCGCCTTGTTTGTACTCGCCCTTGCCCTCCAGCCGCTGGTGGATTTAGACATATACCAAAGCTCCTACATGGTCGACTATCAGCACCACGGGAAGCGTAAGTACTCCAGCATCTCACCGCAAGAGGTAAGACGCGCTCTGCACTGTCTTCCATTCAACTGCCCACTGACACTTTCATTTCATTTCGATACGCATGTGGACTTCGGAGGCACTTGCTTAGGACAATCCCCGATGCCAGGAGGTCTAATAGTAAGAGGTCTTTTCTGCACAGGTTTGTGTGAGCATGTATACAGGCCGTGCATACAGAAGAGCGTAAATAACATGCACCAACGGGGGAGACAGCACTGACAAAGCAAACACGGATGCAGTGACGGGCCCTCTGGGCCCCTACGCCCTCCTGTTCAGCCTCGCCCACCTTCAGAATAGCTACCATGCTGAGTGTGCGGCTAGTCATTTCCTTGTGTGAACGTGTTTTTAAGAAGAAATCATTTTACCCTGTATGTATGTGTACTTCTAGACCAATTGTTTAGGTTGACCTTCAGGAACTTCATTATATGTTGGGTCATATTGCATCTTCTGTGACCTTTGCTTTTTGCTGCACATGTGGATGGTCTTCAGGTCCTGCGTGGCACGGTCTCCACACAGGCTGCCCCTCCTGGTGGCAGACATTTGGGCTTTTTGTTTGTTGTTGGCCTCCTGCCCCAGACGCTGCGGTGACGGTGCAGCACAGCCTCACGTGCGAGAGGTCACCCGTCCTCGGAGGGGCACTGGTTGCCGCGGGGACATCACTGGTTGCCTCAGTGGTGGCATCATTGCCTTTCTCCCCAACAGAGGCAGCCTCGCCTGCGACTCTCTAATCTTGCCAGTACTTGGTAATACCAGACATTTAAACATTTTACCAACTTGGTGGCTTTGAAATATTTTCCCAATATCTTTTCACTTGTTATGAATATTTATTATTCTGTGAAATGTCTGTTCATGTCTTTTGGCCATTTTTCTATTGAATTGCTTGTCTCTTTCTTATTAATTTGTAGGAGTCCTTTAAATTCTGGACAGCTTTCATTTATCAGTTATATGTAAAACATCCTTTTCTATCTAGAAGTAGCTGCACTAAAAATAATAAGGTCTACACAAAGGTGGAACAACTTCTGAGATACGTTATTTAGTGGAATCGAAGTGCAGAATTCAATTATAATGTGCATTGTTTATACACCAACCAAGGGCTTGGGTATATGTAGACACACATGTCTACATGTAGAGATGATATTTCTAGAAAGTTACAAAAAAAACACTGGTGACTCCCTCTAGAGATGGGAGGATGGGAAAGAGACTTTTCACGATTAATCCTTTTGTATTATTTCTGTACTTCCCTCTGTTGGTTATATCACCATTTAAGAACTAATTTAAATTTATACTAAAGTGTGCTCTGTCTTAGATACTTCCAAGGAAGCCACCCCATCCTCCATCTCGCTCTGCCCTCCATTCATGTGTGATTTGTTCCTACAGCAAGTGAAGGTGGACACCCAGCTCAGGGAAAAAGAATTTTATAAGCTCACCCCCAGCCTCAACCCCAAGCTAGAGGATGGATACCCTGCCTTCAAAAGACCTTACATGAATGCCAGAGACCTGGGACAGCCCGGCTTCTTCCCACCATTGGACCGCATGAGCACCGAGGAGCACAAATGCAGGTGCACCAGCATCTGCCCCTCCATGTACCCAGCTCCCCATGCTTGGGCCCTGGCCCAGGGTGATCCGAACCGGGGCCACCAGAATGCCGACTTCCCGTGCCTCCTGGAACCAGAGCTCCAGCCTGCTGCAGAGGAAGCCACAGGCTACCTCCTGCTGCCCGGCTGCCTCTGTCCTCACCACCCTACAACCAAGGTCCCCATCTTGAATCGATGGGGCCCCCTACTGCCGTTTTACCAGTAGGAAGGTCACCATGGAGATCCCTCCTCACAAGGAAAGCCCTGCTCTGGCCTCAGAGTCCAGAGAGGAGAACTGAGAATAAAACCTCGGAGAGATGTTCCAGCACCATTGGCTCTGTGCCTGTTCACCTTGCTCCCTGCCTGCCGGGGACACAGCACCCCACCAAGGAGAGAGGGGGAGGAAAAGAAGGAAAACGGTGTATGGAGGGCTGCGAGCTGTGTGGTGTTTCATTATCATTAAGAAACCTGCTGTAAACACGACCCTGGGTCCGGGTGAAGCTAGATCCCGGGTCTGGGTGAGGCCGTGTGCCCCTGGATCCGGGTGAGGCTGGGTCCCGGGCCCGGGTGAGGTCACGCACCCCCTGGGTCTGGGTGAGGCCACGTGCCCCTGAGTCCGGGTGAAGCCATGCCCCTGGGTCCGGCCGAAACCAAACCAGAGGGAGTCGGACCTCCGTTACCACCATTTGTCCACCATCCAGAGCTGAGGGGTCAGTGCTGACATGTACACATAAGGAACTGGTGGACATTGAAATTGGGTCTCTAAAGAACTGTTGGTCCAGAAAGAAACTCACTACAGACTGATTCATTTGCCTGTCAGCATAACTATTATTGCTCGTCTCACATTCAGTTCTTATAAGTATATCTCTAGTGACACATGATCTCGCTCATCTAGGGGAAATGATGAACAACATAGACTGATGAACAAGAACAGAACCAGAAACAAGAAGGCATCGATCGGACTATCGGGCCTCAGAGGGAGGATAAGGGAGGGTGGGGGGTGGGGGGAGAGATCAACCAAAGGACTTATGTGCATGCATATGAGCCTATCCAATGGCTAAGTTCAACAGGGGGTTGGGGCATCCGTGGGGAGGGGTGTGGGATGGGAATGGGGGGATGAGGACAAATATGTGACACCTTAATCAATAAAGAAGAAAAATGAAAGAAAGAAAGAAAGAAAGGAAGGAAGAAAGAAAGAAAGAAAGAGAAAAAAAAAAGAAACCTGCTGTAAAGATTCTTACTGTTTTAGGCACTTACTTACAGAAGAGGAACAGTTATGCTTCCCACAGTTACCTGAATGTTAGGTGTGACCATGAAACCTGACATGCTGAAGGACAGCTTTCCCCTCACTACTCTATCTTCAGTTTATTCACCACTTCCACCCTGTAGCAGTCAGGAGTGACCATTTAGAAGCCATCACTTTATACTCTTCTTCTTGCTTAGTAGAGCTATTGTAAACACATATATGTAGGAGCCTAGGAAATAGGCTAAACTGCTGTAACAAAGAGAACTACACACCTGGGCAGTCAAGGAGGGTGTGGCTTCCATCTCTGGGTCTAAGGTGGCTTCTATGACTACATTGTGTCCACCCAAAATTCATATGTTGAAACTCTAACCCCCAATGTAAGGTTAGATGAGGTCATAAGGGTGGACCCCTAATCCAATAAGGTTGTTGATCTTCTAAACAGAGAAAATTTCCTTTAAAATTCTCTAGCATTTTATAATAGGGGAATAGGGAAACAATACCAGTGGCAAAATAAAAGTTGTTTAGGTACATGGAAGTTCATTATCTTACCTTTCCTATTTTTTTTGTGTGTTTGAAATTTTCCATAATAAAATATTTAAAAAGGAAGGGAGAGAAGAAGGAAAAAAGGAAAGGAGGGAAAAGAGAGACATGCCCCTTTAGTTACTATTAGCCATTTCTAAGTATGTCTAATTTATAATATTCTTCTCATCCTTGCTATGCATTTTTAGGAAAAAAAATGAAGAAGAAAGGAGGGATGGAAGGAAGGAAGTAGGAAAGAGGGAGGGGGACAGGAGAGAGAAAGAAAAAAAATCTGATAGTTTAATAGTATAGTCTTTTTCATCCCTGGTGAGATGGAATAATTTTGCAAATCTTTATTTCTTCTTCGGTTATAAAATGTTTCCTCATTAGTTTCTTTCCTTCTTCCTTACCAGTACAATCTTTAGAGAATCTGTTTTATCCAGAGTTCCTTCTAGGGTGTCTATGAACAAAAAAATTTACTACCTCTCAATACTTGTTAATAAGTAAGTTTTAAAAATATATATTTTATTGATTTTTTCACAGAGAGGAAGGGAGAGGGATAGAGAGTTAGAAACATCGATGAGAGAAAAACATTGATCAGCTGCCTCTTGCACACCCCCTACTGGGGATGTGCCCAGCAACCAAGGTACATGCCCTTGACCGGAATCGAACCTGGGACCCTTCAGTCCACAGGCCGACGCTCCACCCACTGAGCCAGACCAGTTAGGGCAGGTAACTTTTTTTTCCATGTAGATTGACAGTTTTCACACATAGATATTTCCAAAAATGGTTTAGTTGAGTTGAAAACATTAATAATAACAAGAGCTGTTCCTTATTGATGACTTATTATGTATTGGGCTCTGTGCTGCAAACCTCACAGGCATGATTTCATTCTCACATACAGTTGAAGAAACAGAGATTCAGGGAGCCCAAGGCTACATGTGGCAGAGCCAGGATTTGAATCCTATTTTCATCTGATTCCAACTCCAAAGTTTCAGTCATTTTTGGAATGTTATATATCATTTTTATTCTAAATAAATGATGGGAAGAACTTAAATGCAATAACTGTCTTGCTCCCTAATGTCCATGTTTCATTAAATAACCATCCACTGGTGTGATCAGTGACCTGGCCCGGGAAGCTGGGCCGGCCTCAGAGTTCTCCTTCTGAAGCTCTAAGTCCAAGGTGTTCAGGAGGCCATGCCTTCATTGTGGACTTACAAAGGGGTATGACTGGCTGTGCTTAGGATATAAAGGAGCCGGCCATTTTGGCTCAGTAATTGAGCATCGACCTATGAACCAGGAGGTCATGATTCAATTCCCAGTCATGGCATATGCCTGGGTTGTGGGCTCAATCCCCATTGGGGGTTATGCAGGAGGCAGCCAATCAATGATTCTCACCACTGACATTTCTATCTATCTTTCCCTCTCCCTTCCTCTCTGAAATAAATAAAAATACATTTAAGGGTTTTGAAAATGGTGGCCAAATAGGCAGCAGTGTTGTGCACCTCCTCCTAGGGCCAGGCCAGATAAGCAACTAAATCAGAGAACATCCACCCTGAATTAACAAATTAGACAGGGCTGAGGAGACAATTTTCATAAGGAAGGGCAGAGGACGCCTAGAGAGCGCCACTTGTCAACCATAATCTATGTGGAACCACCATCGTGACCCGGCAGTGAGTGGCTCAGTACCTCCCAGTAGGCTCCCAGAAATTCACAGGGAGCACCTGTCATCAGAGTGTGCTCCCGCACCAGGCCTCCTCACCATCTGCTTGGACCCAGCACCCTAGGATCTGGCTCCAAGACCCCACAGTGAGTGCAAGCCAGAGGGGACCCTGTGCCCCACCCCTACCCCAGACCCAAGAACCATGCTGCTAGCCTAGCCTCAAGCCACCTGGCACCCACTCCACCCCCATCCCTAGGACCTGCTGTCAGGGTGACCCAGAGCAACCCAGAGCATGCCCCAGTCCAGGCCACAGGGGAGCTCTGACTGTGCAACCCAGAGCAACCTGTGCCCACTCTACCCCAGCCCCTGGGACACTCCTGCCAGGGCCATCCAAAACAACCCAACCTGCACCTCACTCTAGGTGACAGGGGAGCACAGAGCAACACCTCCCTGCCCCCCACCCCCCACTCCACACTAACGAGGAGTGAACTGGAGAAACCCAGTGTGCATCTCACTCCAGGCTACAAGAAAGTGGGGACTGTGTAACACAGAGCAACCCACATCCACTTCACCCTGAGCCCAGGTCTTCCTGCCGGGGAAACCTGGAGTAACTCTGCATGCACCTCCCTCAGGCCACAGAGGAGCTCTGACTGTGCAACGCACAGTCACTTCTCCCCAGCCCCTGGGACAGTCCTGCAGGGGCTACCCAGAGCAATCCAGCATACGGTTCACTCCAGGCCATAGCAAGCAAGCAAGTTCCAGCCAGGGGACACAGAACCGAACTGCAAGTGCGCTGCCAGAGGGACCTAGGGTGCCACCCTGCCATGGGTGCCATGGCCACATAGCAAATTGCATGCAAGAGGGCTCTGGGTCCTCACAAGGAGTTGCACACCAGAGGAACTGTGCATGCGCTCCCACCACCACAAGTATCTGAAACACAACTGAGGGACCAGATCCGTGGGAGAAGGGGATCCAAATCAGAACAGAAACAATAAAGGCATGAGACTCAAGGCAGACCCAGCCTCTGGGGTAACAATTTCTTGACCATAGCCCCAATAGGGTCTTTAAATTCTCAAACTCCAAGCAGGATGCCCAGGACCCTTCTGGTCCTGGGCATCCTGCTTGGAGTTTGAAAGGCTGAAGACAGAGACAGAAAAATGGGGAGACAAAGCAACAACCCCCAAGGAAAGAAAAGGAGGAATTGCCAGAAAAGAAACTAAATCAAATAGAGGCATGCAATATGTCAGAAAAATGGGGAGACAAAGAAACAACCCCCAAGGAAAGAAAAGGAGGAATTGCCAGAAAAGGAACTAAATGAAATAGAGACATACAATATGTCAGAAAAAGAATTCAGAGTAAGGGTCATACAGTTCATAAACTGATGGATGAGAAAAATCAACAACTTATGTAAGAATCAAGAGGAAAATGATATAGCTACAATAAAAAACACAATGGAAGGTTTCAACAGCAGAGTAGAAGAATCAGAGGACCAAATTACTGAGCTAGAAGACAGGGCAGAAAAACACACCCAATCTAAACAACAATTGGAGAAAAAAATTAGAAAGCAGGAGGAGAGCTTAAGGGAGTTTTGGGACAACATGAAACAAAGTAACATATATATAATAGGGGTGCCAGAAGGACAAGAAGAAGAGCAAGGATTAGAAAACCTATTTGAAGAAATGATGACAGAAAACTTCCCTGATTTAGGGAAGAAAAAGTCACACAAGCACAGAGCGTCCCAAACAAGATGAATCCAAAAAGACCAACCCCAAGACACATCATAATTACAATGGCAAATGTTAATGACAAAGAGAGAATCTTAAAGGCTGCAAGAGAGAGACAGAGAGTTACCTACAAAGGATCTCCCATTAGATTATCAAATGATTTCTCAAAAGAAACACATCAGGCCAGAAGGGAATGGAATGAATTATACAAAGTGATGCAAAGCAAGGAACTGAACCCAAGAATACTCTATCTAGCAAGGCTATCATTCAAAATTGAAAGGGAAATCAGGAGCTTCAGAGACAAAAAAAATAAATAAAAAATAAAATAAAAAGAGGCTAAGGGAGTTTATCACTACCAAGCCAGCAATGCAAGAAATACTAAAGGGACTGTTGTAAAAAGAATAAATAGAAAGGGAAGAAGGAACACAGGCATAAAGAATAAAAATGGCTACAAGCAAGTACCTACCTATCAATAATAACCTTAAACGTAAAGTGAAGGCCATAACAAGAGATAAGGAAGGCCACTTCATAATACTAAGGAGATAGATACTACAAAAGAATATAATTCTGGTAAACATATAAGCACCCAATGCAGGAGCACCCAAATACATAAATAAAAAACTTATGGAAGGTATCAAGGGAGAGATCGATAGCAATACAATCATAGTAGGGGACTTAAATACCCCACTGACATCACTGCATAAATCCACTAGACAAAAAATCAGCAAAGAAACAGCAATCATAAACAACTCACTAGATCAGATGGACTTAATTGACATCTTCAGAACATTTCACCCCAAAGCTACAGAATATACATTATTCTCAACTGTACATGGGGCATTGTCAAAGATAGACCACATATTATGACACAGGCAAAGTCTCTTCAAATTCAAGAAGATTGAAATAATATCAAGCATCTTCTCAGACCACAATGGCATAACATTAGAAATAAACTACAATAAAAAATTCAAACACTTGGAGGCTGAATAGACAATAATAGTGTTACCAAAGAGATCAACACAGAAATTAAAAACATTGGAATTGTTTTTGGAATTGGAAACTACTGAGAATGAAAACACAACAATCCAAAATCTATGGAACACAATGAAAGCAGTCCTGAGAGGGAAGTTCATAGCATTACAGGCCTACCTCAAAACAAACAAACAAACAAAACAAAAACAAAAAAGAAAAGAAAAACTGGTAATAAATTATCTAACTCACAACTTAAAGAATTAGAAAGAGAGAAGCAAGAAAAGCCCAGAGTGAGCAGAAGGAAGGAAATAATAAAGATCACAGTGGAAATAAATGACATAGAGATCCATAAAACAATACCAGAGATAAATAAAACCAAGAGATGATTCTTTGAAAGGATAAATGAGATTGATGAACCTCTAGCCAGGCTCACCAAGAAACAAAGAGAGAGGAACCAAATAAATAAAATCAGAAATGAAGAAGAAGAAATAACAACAGACCTCACAGAAATACAAACGATTATAAAAAAATACTATGAACAACTCTATTCCAACAAACTGGTCAACCTAGAAGAAATGGACATATTCCTAGAAAAATACGACCTTCCGAAACTCAATCAGGAGGAATCAAAAAATCTAAATAGGCCAATAACTATGGAGGAAATTGAAGCAGTAATTAAAAAACAAACAAACAACCTTCCAGTGAAGAAAAGCCCTGGACCAGATGGCTTTATAGGGGAATTTTACCAAGCATTCAAAGAAAAACTAAAACATATCCTCCTCAGACTATTCCAATAAATTCAAGGGGAAGGAACACTTCCAAGCTCTTTCTATAAAGCCAGCATCACCCTAATACCAAAACCAGATAAAGACACTACAAAGAAAGAGAATTAAAAGCCAATATTCCTGATGAACATAGATGCGAACATCCTCAACAAAATTCTAGCAAATCAGTCCAGCATTACATTAGAAAGATCATACACCATGACCAAGTGGGATTTATTCTGGGGATGCAATGATGGTACAATATCCACAAATCAATGAACATGATACATCATATAAACAAATTGAGAGATAAAAATCACATAATCATATCAATTGATGCAGAAAAAGCATTTGACAAAATTCAACACTCTTTCTTAATAAAAACTCTCAGCAAAGTAATAATAGAGGGATCATACCTCAACATAACAAAGGCCTTATATGACAAACCTACAACCAACATCATACTCAATGGGCAAAAACTAAAACCATTTCCCCTAAGAACAGGAACAAGACAGGAATGCTCATTCTCACCACTCCTGTTCAACATTGTACTAGAAGTCCTAGCCATAGTGATCAGACAAGAAGAAGAAATAAAAGGCATCCAAATTGGAAAAGAAGAAGTAAAACTGTCATTATTTGCAGATGACATGATATTGTATGTAGAAAACCCTAAAAATTCCATAAAAAAACTACTAGATTTAATAAATGAATTCGGTAATGTAGCAGGATACAAAACTAACTCTCAGAAATCCATGGCTTTTTTTATACACCATTAATGAACTCACAGAAAGAGAAACAACAACAACAACAACAACAACAAAAAAAAACAATCCCATTTATTACTGCACCAAAAGAATTAAGATCCTAGGAATAAACTTAACTAAGGAGAAAAAAGAGATAGAGAAAGACATAAACAAGTGGAAGGATATATCGTGCTCATGGGTTGGTAGAATCAACATCATTAAAATGTGCATACTACCCAAAGCAATCTATAGATTTAATGCAATTCCCATTAAAATAGCAATGGCATATTTCACAGACTTAGAACAAACTCTGCAAAAATTTATCCTACCTAATAATAGAGTAATATGCAAATTGACCATACCTTCGCTACACCCACCAGCAACTTTCCATCAGCCAGGAAAGCTCTCGGTACCTGACAGTATCAGGTGGAGGCTCCTGGGAAGGTATCCCCAAGGCTGGCCCACAACTGTGCCCACTGAATTCTACTCTCTACTAACTGGAGTCATCTGCAGGAACACAGCGGGCTGGTGGGAACTCCAAATTGGGTTTGCCTCCTGCCCCCAAGTGCCTTCCTAGCCCAGCACTGGCCCAGTCTAACTCTGGGTTTAGTCAGTGGATCCAGGAGACACCTGCTTTGGGTGACAGACATGTTAATATTCTCAAAAGAAGACTTAGCTCCTTGCTCAGTTTATATCTGGGGCAGACATGACTGGGTGCCAGCAGCCACCCTAATTATCTTTGTTGCTCTCACATTTTTTGAGGCCCCTCAACATGAGGGCGAGAGCAAGGAACCTGGATAGTGCTGTGACCCCGGGTACCCTCAGGATGTGCCAGCCACGCCAGGCACGGCACACACATTGTCTTACTGCACACCCATCATAACCACCAACTTAGCACAGTGCTCACCCCATTTTATAGCTGAGGAAACAGGCTCAGCTGATTTGGCCAAATGTCATGGATTTGAAGCATCGCTACTTGCTTCCATGAAATCTCACTTTCTTCAGTTTTCTCATCTGTAAATTGAGGCTAATTATACCCATCTCATAGGGTACACATAAGAATGTGCGTAAATACACTAAAACTTTTGCTGAGGTTAATGAAGTGTTCCTTTCGCTGATACACATAAAGCAGGGAGAGCTGACGCCTGTGCCACACCTGCTTGTCCATTTGCCAGCACTGTGCTCCCCTTGAAGGTGCTTGGTCAGTCCTTGGCAGGGTGCGAGGGCGGGTGGGCTGATGACCAGGCTGCAGATTCCAGACTGGGAAGCTCTAAGATAATGCTGAGAGCCCTTACATATTCTCAGAGTTTACAAAACCAAGTCCTGGATGGTATGTCCTTAATTCTTGTTTCATCTCTGTGACACAGGAATTCTTACCCCCATTTCACAAGTGGGTAAATAACCAAGGCTAGGATGCAGACCCCAGGCTTGTACTTCTGGTCAAGCTACTTCCCACTGTGGACCCCTAACTTGGAAAGTGTGTCCTGCAGGGGGTGACATGAGAGCACACCCCCTGCTGGAAAGGCTGATGCCCCAGTTCCTCAGGCCTGATGGAGGGTGACTAGTCCAAGCAAACTCTGAGCATCTGCACTTTACCAGTTCACCTGGAGGTTGGCCCTCTGGATCACACTTTAAGAAGCAACAGAAGAGGATCTGGTGTTCCTGGAAGTCCTGAGCAGATGCCAGTCAGTCTCTGTGGGGAGGACTCACAGACAGTGCAGGGGGGAGGTGGGCGTCGGGGGTCAGAGTACACATAGAGTGAAATATCTCAAGAATGTTTTGACCAAGCAACATGTCAGAATGTGTACATTAACTTCTATACATTAAAAACTATATCTACTGTCTACTTATATAAAGTACCTAGAGTACTGAAACCCATAGAGACAGGAAGTAGAATGGTGGCTGCCCAGGACTGAGAGGAGGGGGGAATGAGATGACGAAAAAATTCTGGAAATGGATGGTGATGATGGTTGTACAACAATGTGGATGCACTTAATGCCACTGAACTATATACAAAAAATGGTTGAAATAATAAATTTTATATTATGTGTATATTTCATCAATTATATGTATGCACACACACATGCAAAAGGAGTCTTCTCTAACATGAAACCTAGAAACCATAAATTTAAAAATAAATACATTGCCTACATAATAATAAAAATGTCAGCATGGGAAATAATACCATAAACAAAATCAAAAGACAAAGAATAAACTGCAAAAATATTTGCAACACAAATGACAAAAGCATCTGAATCCCTTACACACCAAGAAGAAAAAAACCAACAATGCAGGAGAAAAACTATTTTAAATTTTATCATTAGTGAAAAAGCAAAGTAAGAGAGACAACCAAGATGGCAGCATAGGTAAACACCTGAACGTGCTGCCACGCACAACCATATCAAAACTACAACTAAAAGACAAAATGGATATCATCCCGAACCATGGGAAGGCTGGCTGAGTGGAAATTCTACAACTAGAAGGAAAGAGAAAAGCGCATTGAGTCCGGTAGGAGGTGTGGAGGTGTGGAAGTGTGGAGGTATGGAGGCGTACGCGAAAGGGGCTGGCAACTGGGTACACTGTTGTCTTTTTCAATCAGGAGGGAGATACAAGCTCCCAAATGCTCTGAACTCCAGTTCCGGGCGAGACTCTGGGGACCCAGACTCATACGGAGAGAAACTGGACTGTCTGGCATTGGGCCAGAATGTGAGGGTGGCTTTCTCTCAGAGGTGCTTGCAACGATCATTGTTCCTGCACAGTGCCGAGGGACACAGAGACCCGGGGGCCTCTTCTGGGCAGGGCTGATGGGCAGCCATTGCTGTTTGCTCCACCTTGGTGATTCCCTGAGACCCCACCCCACCCAACTTACAACCCCACCCAAGCTGTGCCCAGAGGCTTTTGCATATGAATGGCCTGGCCTTTTGCAATCTAAAACCTAACAAACTACAGCTGGGTCAGAGAGCCCCAGAGCTTCCAAAAGAAGGCCCAAGGCTCCACAGCAGCTTGCATTGCTTCACAGCTGGGCCTCATCTGGGAACCTCCAAACCCCAAACAAAGAGGAGGAATCTGCAGATCTCTCTGTAGCTCCTGCTGGGTGGCCTCAGGCAGTGGCTGACCTTGCACCTCCTTGGAGATCCAAGAGCCAGTGTACCCAGTGGTCAGAGTGAGACCATCCAGATTATAACTCTTCACATCCATAAGAGACACACTCAGGGGGCAGACTCAGTGAGCGCCAAAGGCCCACTGAAGCAAGTCCTGCCCCATAAGGGTGTCTCCAGCACAGAAGTTCTCCCATTGTACACACCACTGCTCCTCACAGCCAGTTGGCCTAGAGGTCAATTCCCCCCAGTGATACCAACAGCAAGCAAGGCTTAACTACAACTAGACTGTGCACACAGCCCACAAAGGGGTGCACCAAGAGTGTCTACCTCAGGTAATTGGGGAGGCTGAGCCACTGGGCCCTATAGGACACTTAGCACACAAAGCCACTCTATCAACACAGGGAAGCAGCCAAAATGTGGAGACAAAGAAACAGGTCACAAATGACATAAATGGAGGAAAGCAAACTACTGGATATAGAGTTCAAAACCACGGTTATAAGGTTACTCAAGAATCTTCTAGAAACCTCCGAGAAATATAGTGAGACCCTCAAGGATATGAAAAAGGACCAATCAGAAATTAAGCATACACTGACTAAAATAAAGAATAATATACAGAGATCCAACAGCAGACTAGAGGATCCCAAGAATCAAGTCAAAGATTTGAAATACGAAGAAGCAAAGAACACCCAACCAGAAAAGAAAAAAAGAATCCAAAAATATGAAGATAGTGCAAGGAGCCTGTGGGACAACTTCAAGCGTACCAACATCCGAATTATAGGGGTGCCAGAAGAAGAGAGAGAGCAAGATATTGAAAACCTAATTGAAGAAATAATGACAGAAAACTTCCCCCACCTGGTGAAAGAAATAGACCTACAAGTCCAGAAAGCGCAGAGAACCCCAAACAAAAGGAATCCAAAGAGGACCACACCAAGACACATCATAATTAAAATGCCAAGAGCAAAAGACAAAGAGAGAATATTAAAAGCAGCAAGAGAAAAACAGTTAGTTTCCTACAAGGGAGCACCCATACGACTGTCAGCTGATTTCTCAACAGAAACTATGCAGGCCAGATGGGAGTGGCAAGAAATATTTAAAGTGATGAATAGCAAGAACCTACAACCAAGATTACTCTACCCAGCAAAGCTATCATTCAGAATTGAAGGTCAGATAAAGAGCTTCACAGATAAGAAAAAGCTAAAGTAGTTCATCACCGCCAAACCAGTTTTATATGAAATGCTGAAAGGTATTCTTTAAGAAGATGAATAAGAAGAAAAAGGTAAAGATAAAAATTATAAACAACGAAGTGACAACAAATACATATCTATCAACAAGTGAATCTAAAATGTAAGTGAATAAAAAATCTGACAAACAGTCCCAGGTCCGGGTGAGGCCGCGCCCCTGGGTCCGGGAGAGGCCACGTGCCCCTGTGTCCGGGTGAAGCTGGATCCCGGGTCCGGGTGAGGCCGTGCGCCCCTGGATCCGGGTGAGGCCATGTGCCCCTGGGTTCGGGTGAGGCCATGCGTCCCTGGGTCCGGGTGAGGCCACGCGCCCCAGGGCCTGGGTGATGCTGGGTCCCGGGTCTGGGTGAGGCCGCGCACCCCTGAGTCCGGGTGAGGCCGTGCCCCTGGGTCCGGGTGAGACCAAACCAGAGGGAGTCGGACCTACATTACCACCATTTGTCCACCATCCAGAACTGAAGTCAGTGCTGACATGTACACATAAGGAACTGGTGGACATTGAAATTGGGTCTCAAAAGAACTGTTGGTCCAGAAAGAAACTCACTACAGACTGATTCATTTGCCTGTCAGCATAACTATTATTGCTTGTCTCACATTCGGTTCTTATAAGTATATTTCTAGTAACACATGATCTCACTCATCTAGGGGAAATGATGAACAACATAGACTGATGAACAAGAACAGACCCAGAAACAAGGAGGCATCGACCAGACTGTCGGGCCTCAGAGGGAGGGTAGGGGAGGGTGGGGGTAGGGGGAAGAGATCAACCAAAGGACTTATGTGCATGCATACGAGCCTAACCAATGGTTAAGGACAACAGGGGGGTGGGGGCCTCCGTGGGGTGGGGTGTGGGATGGGAATGGGGGGATAAGGACAAATATGTGACACCTTAATCAATAAAGAAATTAAAAAAAAATCTGACAAACAGAATAAACTGGTGAATATAATAGAATCAGGGGCATAGAAAGGGAGTGGACTGACAATTCTTTGGGGGAAAGGGGTGTGGGGGGTGCGGGAAGAGACTGGACAAAAATCGTACACCTATGGACGAGGACAGTGGCGGGGACAGGGTAAAGGCAGGGGGTGAGGTGGGAACCGGATGGAGGGGAGCTATGGGGAGGGGGGGGGAGGAACAACTGTAATAATCTGAACAATAAAGATTTATTTTTTTTTAAAAAAAGAAAAGCAAAAATTTGGGGAAAAGTTTAAAAAAATTTTTATCATTGGCTATTTAGTAATTATTTGTTTTACTACTTATGTGCCAGGCACAAATCTTAGTGCTGGGAATATAGCAACAATAAAAATAACACAAGGAGATTCCATACCAGTTGGGGGAAATAATAATAAACTAAATAGGAAAGTATATAATACGGAGGAAAGTAATAAGTGATACAGAAAAGTAAAGCAGATGTGGAGGGAGAGAGGACTGGACGCAGGCATAGGTTCCGTAGGTTCCTCAGAGTAGGTCTCCTGAGAAGGTCACACTGAAGCAAACCCCTGAAGAGGAGAGAGATCTTCTCAAAGGGATGAGTGGGGCCTAGTGACCAGGCAGAGATCCTAAGGGAGATGGGCCTGGGAGGCCAAGTCAGGGAAGCAGAATAAGGTCAAAAAGCTGCAGAGGAACTGCAGGATGGCCTGTGGACTGGTGAGCCTTTGCAAAACTCTGAGTCTTGCCCCAAATGCGATGGGATCCACTGAAAGGCAGGAGTGAAGGGATGGCATAACCTGATTTCTACTTTTAAAGGAAGCCTTTGGTCACCGGGTTACAAAAGGACTGAGAGGGCCAAGGTCAAAGCAGAGAAGTGGATTAGGATAATCAGGGTGGGAGTGTGTGGGGACCTGGACCAGAGCAGCAGCTGTGGAGGCAGAGCCTGGGAAGGGGTTGGCTTTGGGTGTATGAGAAGCACAGCCCTGGGGGTCCCCGCAGGTGGTGGGAACACCCAAGGAAGGACCCAGGAGGTGCTGGTTGATGGCCTGTACAAACTGGAAGGCCAGCCGCTGTCAGCTAGGAGTGGCTGACAGTCAGAATGGTTTTTGAGGGAAGATCATTTGCTTTGGAAATGTTTCATTGGACACGTGTCTAGGACATGCAAGTGCTGATTTGTGAAAGCTGCTGGCTACACAGGGGAGAGGTCTGGGGAGGTTGGCTGGCGGGAGCTGGAGACTTGGCAAATTAGCAGCCTGTGGGTGGTATCAAAAACCGGGAGACCTGACCCCATTGCCAAGGCGTGAAAGTGGTCCAAGAACTGATGTCTAGGGCAAGTCAAGGAGAAGTCAGGGAAATGGGGAGGGGCTGCAAGGTAAAAGGAAAACTAGGGGTGTTCTGGAGACCAGTTGAAGAGAGATGTCAGGGAGGAGGGAACTATCAGTAAGGAGCAGGGTCAGATACTTCCGGGCCAGGAAGCATGAAGACTAAGGATTTACCTGTGAATGCAGCAACGAAGTTACCAGTGACCTGCAAGGAGCCTGGGAGTAAATGGGGGAGAGGGCATCAAGAGAGAATGAGACAGAAGAAATGAAAACACTGAGTATGGATAGTTATTGAGAAGCTTTGTAGTAAAACAGGTACATAAAAATGGGCAAAGATACGGAAAGTTCACAGAAAAGAAATACATGTGGCTTTTTAACCTGTGGGAAGATGCTAACTTCACAATCTAATAAGTGTGCATGTAGACAACAAAGAGGTGTCTGTTTACACCCATCACATAAGGGAGATCAGAATGTTGGTACCACACTGCCGGAAAGGAGAGAACCAACTTGTGGCCACTGTTCTTAGCACTTTACTCACAAACCTTTCTGGTCAGTAAAAAGGCGATTACACTGCAGCCCAGTAATTCCAGTCCTCAGAAGTTGTCCCAATGGACAGAGGCACACACGTAATCAGTGACCATGACAGGACATTCACAGCATTCTTGTGTGTAACGGCAAAGTCCTGGAAGAAATCCAGGTGTCCACCACGGTGCAGCCAAAAATGGAACAAAGCCACTGCAGGGACAGATGTGGCACAAATGGGCAGACTGGTCAACAAAGAAAGCAAGTGCATACCCTCTCTCCTCGTGTGCTACCAGAAGGGACACCTGTGTATATGCCTGGATAGGTCTGGGGGTTTCTGGGAGCACACACTAGCAACTTAAAACAGGGATGGCCTAGCAGGGAGGACTGAGGTTCAAAGGTGGGAAACACATTTTATTTCTTATCCTTTGCACTGTTCAAAACTTTAACCATGAACATGTAATGTTAAATTTAAAATAAAAACTTATGCAGGGGTGTCATACCATGGAGAGTTGGAGGAGACTTTCAGGTCATCTGACCCAGTGGTTCCCACAAGGACTGATGTGCAGGTTCCACCCCTGTTCCCAGGCTGGGGAGCGGACGGCAGTCCTCGGGCCACTCTGAAACATGGGCAGGAGAAGGCACTGGGCACCGCGCTCTGCAACACTCAAGTCCCTGGAGCGACTGAGGGCCTCCCAGGGGTCACTTTGTTCGGGGCTTCCCCCACAGTGAAGAGACAAGCAAGAGGATCTCAAGGAGCTTCCCTGCTGTCAGAAGAGACGGCTGATAAAATTATTTAATAGCTCAAATTAATGATTTTACAGAAAATAATTAATACTCCCAATGACCCTAAGAAAGCAGGCACCATTGTTATGAGAAACAGAGGCACAGAAAACTCACACATCTAGTAAGTGGTTGAGCTAAGATTTGAACAATAGCAGTCTATCTCTTAAGATTAGATATACAGAACAAAACAAAAAAATGGTGGTGGAATAAGTGGAAGCTACACTGACACTCTTCCAGGACCAAACTGGAAATAAAACTAAAATACAGAAAAATCACCATGAAAAATCAACTGAAGACTAGCTGGAGAGAACTCTGATAACCAAGGATGGAAAGTGGAGACCACAGAGAGGCTGGTAGGAAAAGCAGAGGTGTGAAAGGCTGGTCAGGCTCCCACAGACAGCAGCTGGAGTTCCGGAGAGATATCTCAGCTGTGAGGGGTTCCCACTCAGAGTTCTCCCCAGCCCAGAGCACCAGAACTGAGAAAGGTGCCCACAGAACATCTGGCTGCAAAAAGCAGCAGGGTTGCTGTCTGCCAGAGAGAGATGGCTGGAAATGCAGGCACCCTCTTAAAGGGCCAATGCACAAAATTTGGTGTGCAGCCACCCACCTTGGGCTCCAACAGAGGGAGGACGGAGTGGATTGGAGTTGTGTGAGCAGAAGCCAGGTTTGGGGTCTCTGGGGTTGGAGCTTGGAGTGTAGCCACCCTGGTTTCCTGTGCTGAGTCACTCCCTCACACTGCACAGGACATCTTTCTCCAATGAACCTTTCTATTCAGGCAGGTGCCCCATGCTGTTGGAAGACCTCTCACCCCACCCTGTGGTTGATATCCTGAGGCTAATCAAAACTGAGTGTCAATAGGACTGCAAGCAGAGGCAGGTCTCTGGAGGCTTTAAGTCTTTGTCTAATCTAATCCAGAGTCTGGGGCTAGGAAAAGCAGACCTTGGTGCAAATCATGGTCCTTCCCAAGGGCACCCTGCCCCAGGAGAAGGAACCACAAGCTGTGAATTGCTGATAGTGCCAACAGGGTACTCTGAGCCAGTTACAAACAGTGTCTGACATGTTCTTGCACTAGAGATTGGAATTCATAGCAGATCTACCTAATACACAGACATAAACCCAAACAGGCAGCCAAAATGGGGAGAGACAAAGAACAAGCCCTACATGAAAGAACAAGAGAATTCTCCAGAAGAAGAGCTAAGTGAAATGGAGATAAGAAGTTTATCAGACACAGAGTTCAGAATAATGATGGCAAAGATGCTCAACAGCATGAGAAAAAATATAGTAACTATGAAGAATGACATAGCACTAATAGAGAACACAGTGGGAGCAATACACAGCAGATTAGGGGAAGTCAAGGATCAGATCAGTGAATTAGAAGACTAGTTAGAAAAAAAAATCACTCAATCAGAGAACCAAAAAGAAAAAACAAATTTAAAAAAATAGGAGGACAGCTTAAGAGAGCTGTGAGACAACATGAAACATAACAATAGTCACATAATAGGAGGGCCAGAAGGGGAAAGAGGGGAGCAAGAGATAGAGAATGCTTTTGAAGAAATAATGGCAGAAAACTTCCCTAATCTGGTGAAGGAAAAAGTCACACAAGTTCAGGAGGCACAGAGAGTCCCAAGCAAGAAGAACCCAAACAGGCCCACACCCAGACACATCATAATTAGAATGTCAAAAATTAATGACAAAGAGAGAATCTTAAATCCAGCAAGAGAAAAGCAATTTGTTACCTATAAAGGTGCTCCCATAAGGCTTTCACCTGATTTTTCATTAGAAACTCTACAGGCCAGAAGGGAATAGCATGAAGTATTCAAGGTAATGAAAAGCAAGGATCTGAAACCAAGACTACTATAGCCAGCAAGGCTATCATTCAAAATAGATGGTGAAATAAAGAGCTTCTCAGGCCAAAAAAAAAAAAGGCTAAAGTAATGCAAGTAATGCTAAAGGGACTGCTGTAATGAGAAGAAAAAATAGAGAGAAACAAATGAGACTACATCAAAATAAAAAGCTTCTGCACAGCAAAAGAAACCATCAACAAAAAGTGAAAAGGGAGCCCACTGTATGAGAGAATATATTTGGCAATGATACATCTGATAAAGGGTTAATATCCAAAACATATAAGGAACTCATACAACTTAACAAAAGAAAGATAAACACTCCAATTAAAAAAATGGGCAAAGGACCTATCACTTCTCCAAAGGGAACATACAGATGGCCAAGAGACATATGAAAAAAATGCTCAAAGTCACTGGTCCTCAGAGAGTGCAAATGAAAATGACAATGAGGTATCACCTCACACCTGTCAGAATGGCAACTATCAACAAATCAACAAACGACAAGTGCTGGTGAGGATGTGGAGAAAAGGGAACCCTAGTGCACTGCTGGTGGGAATGCAGACTGGTGTAGCCATTATGGAAAACAGTATGGAGTTTCCTCAAAAAATTAAATATGAAACTGCCATTTGACACAGTGATCCCACTTCTAGGAATATATCCTAAGAAAACCAAAGCACCAATCAGAAATAATGTATGCACCCCTGTGTTCAGAGCAGCACAATTTACCATAGCTAAGATCTGGAAACAGCCCAAGTGCCCATCAGTAGATGAGGGGATAAAAAAGCTGTGGTACATTTATACCATGAAATACTATGCAGCTGTAAAAAAGAAGGATCTCTTACCCTTTGAGACAGCATGGAGGTACCTGGAAAGTATTATGCTAAGGGAAATTAGCCATTCAGAGAAAGACAAGTACCACATGATCTCACTCATATATGGACTCTAATGAACAAGATAAACTGATAAACAAAATAGATTCAGAGACATAGAAGCATGGAACACACTGTCGAATCTCAGAGAGAAGGCAGAGGTGGGTGGGTGGGTGGATGGAGGAGAGTTCAACCAAAGAACTTGTATGCATATATGCATAACCACACAATGGTAAAAGCCACACAGAGTGGGGGCGGGCAACAAGGGGTCAATGGGAGAAAAAAAAGGGGACATATGTAATACTTTCAACGATAAAGGTTTTTTAAAAGATTAGAAATACAGTGTCAATAAAAGGATTCAGACTGGCAAGTGTCATAGTGCACCTCTGGGTCTGGTGATCCTCTCTGAGAACCAGACAACAGGGGAAGCTCTGGAGTGAGAGACTCCTGCCAAGCACAAGACCATCTGATGGAGAGGACATCTGGGTGCTCATGGAACAGGAAGAAGACCAGGTGCGAGCTGTGGGGATGGAGAATGAATAATTGAAGGGCAGACTGAGTGGATGTCTGACCGTCTTTGCTCGCGTGGTGTGACTCCTTCCTCAGTGGCCAGGAGCACACTGCCTATTCCATTACATGACAGTTGTGCTCCTGAGGGATTCTTCCTTGGCTTGAGCTCTGCTAGATTTCCTGCAATGGCCATTCTGTCTTCCATACTAACAGAACTCCTCCTTTTCCAGCTGGGAGTCTGATTACATTTCGCAGCTTCCCTTGCATAAAACATGTCATTTGACTAAGTTCCAGCCAATGGGCCATAAGCAGAGTGATATGTGTATCTTCCCCTTCTCCACCCTGCAGATTGGACAAGCCGTGAGCCAAGTTGGATCTTGTGGTTGGGATGACAAGAGAGAGAAAGGCTAAATTCCTGAGTGGAGAGCAACAGCCATAGCAACTGGAATGTCTCATGGCAGAGAAATAAACCATCAACAGCTCTCAACCTTGACTGTACATTATAATCACTGGGGGAACATTAAAAAAAAAAACTATTGATGACTGCCTTGGACAGGTACCTCAGTTGGTTAGAGCATCATCCCAAAACATCAAGGTTGGAGGTTCAAACCCTGGTCAGGGCATAAGCAAAAATCAACCAATGAGTGCATAATAAATGGAACAAAAAATTGAGATTTCTCTCTCTCTCCTTTCCTCGTCTCTAAAATCAATAAATAAAAAAAAAAAAACAAAACATTGATGACTGCCCTCAATTTCTGATGTAATTGGTCTGGGGTATTATCTGAGCACCGGATATTTTAAAGTTCTCCAGCAGGGTTGAGAGCCATTGGTTTGTGACACCATTGATTGGGGTTTGTGTTACATACACCTAATTTGTCCAAGTTCAGGTGGGCTTGACTCTCAAATGCGGTGCCCAGGGAACAATCATACTGCTCTCACTGGACAGTTCTTCAAATCGAAAGTCAGGTGGCACACCTCCTCCGATGACATTTCACTGGGATGAGAGATGATCAGGAGGTGATTCACAGATACCATAACCTGGGATGTACAATTTCCAGGGGGTGAAGGTTACCATGGGCACAGGGAGTAGAGAGAGGGTGACAGAGAAGCTCAGGAGCATGGCAGCTTGGGGAAAGGTCAGTGGTTCAGTCATTATTCCTGAACAGAAAGTGGGAGGTTATCAAGAACTGAGGTTTAGCTGGGTTCGTTGGTAGAAGGCCTTGTGTGCAAGCTCATGTGGAAGAAAAAGGGGCACTGTAGTAATTTAACCAAAAGTGATCTGATCATAAACTCCTAACTGGGAAGATTATAGTGGGTCATCATGCCCCAGGCATATAACTTCTTCTTAAAAGACTTAACTTTGCCTTAAGCAAGCCCTGTTCATTGTTTTTTACATCTAGGTTAACACACCCTTGAAATGCCTCTTTTTCAGACCCCTTTGAAATGTAACCACTCTCAGAGCTCACTTTCGTTAACTATCCTATAATGCAATACCTACCCTGCTTTCCCCCATCTTCATGCAATCTTCCTTACGTTCCTTCCTTAATTACAAATGTATAAAAGAAACAGCAAAACTGTCATTCTCTGGAGCATTTGAGATCTTGCTTCTTGTCATTGCTGTCATTTGGCTCAAATAAAATTTTATAAAAACTCTGTACAGGTTTGGACATTTCTTACATTTAGTGCAGCCAGTAGGATGCTGAGGAAGCCCACCCAGGACCACCCCGCAGGGGTGCCTGTGCTCCACCGACTCCCTGCTTCGCCTACGGCGAACGTGAGGGAGCTTTCTCTTGGAATTCCGGGCCTCCCTGCTTTAAGTAGCAGGTCTTGATTTTATTTGAGCTATTCTTAGAAAATCTTCAGGTGGATAACGGTTGTGATAACCCTGGGAAAGGAAGATAAAAGGAGCTGCTGCTTTTAATTTTGTTTTTTTATTGGATTGCTTATTGAGAGTTTGAACAAAATCTTTGTGGTTAAATTAAAGGCTGAACTCTCTTTAGCTGCAAAAAGAAAGGACATTTGCTTACCCAACCCAAATCTTGGGTATTCTTAGGTGACTAAGGGTCTTTGTGGGGATGCCTGAGGGAAAATTTCCTCTAGTGTGTGAAGTGGTCTTATAGGGATATTCACCACATTTGGTTCATCAGGAGACATGAACATAAGACATCACAGAGATTTGTTTAGACTCTGCAGATCTCAAAGGAGAAACCAAAATTAACATGGAAATCATGCTGCCAACACCAACAAGTCCCAGGACAGTCAGCCTCCCATTGACTTTAGCCACCATCCCAGGGAAAAGCAGACCCTGTGCTTGGAAGGTAGTAGACGGTATGGACCCAACACTGGCTATGCTGAGCAGATTTCCCATTTGGGCAGACTTTTGCTGAGATATCTTGCCCAATACATTCATTGTGCCTCCCAGAGTTTCAGCGGTGTATCTATAGTCTTTGAATGGAGCACTCAGGTCACAAAGCAGGAGCCACGGATGAACAATTACCTTTAGTACATTACACAAATAGAGGTTTACATGTAACTGGAGGAATGGGGAAAAGAATGGAAATGGACACAGATGGAGGTTGGACACATCACTTCACATGTTTGCTTGTGTTGCAGGTACATCTTTCTCTCAGTGGCTCACCTTATGTCTGGTACAGGTAGTGGATTTTCATTACCTTCCTAATAAAATCAAAAAGAAAAATCAAGCAAATATTCCTTCAAAAAGTCCTCTACATTACAAAAGACTTTCTGAAGAGAGCTAGGGGGTCAAGGAACCCTGAGGCAGCGCAGTACCTTTGTCCCAGCAGACAGGCACTGCCCCGTGGTGGCTCCATGAGAAACGGCAGGAGTGCTGTCAGCAATAGCAGCCAAAACAGCGAGCCATCTCCCCAAGCTTTCCTTTAAACAAATTACATTCTGTAAAACTCAATGTTTGTGGGGTGCATTTTAGTGCAAGTCAACATCTTGGCGTTTCTCACTGTGAAAACGTAGGCTGGTTCCCAAGTGCAGTATTTCAGGGAGCACTTACTGTGCATCTGAGCCAGACCCTGGGTCCCAGCATAGCAAATAGAGAGGGAAAGTGTTGGGAATAACCTGTCTACCTCACAGCTTTGTGTGTCTGCTTTAAAATACATACATACATACATACATACATACACACATACATACATATGTATTTGTTAAATCTTCTTGATCATATCAACAATAAAATATTTTTAAATGGGAAAGACTACAACTCAACATATCTGTATAATGCCATCTAAATTCATAGAGAGTTTTTAAAAAATGGGATCACTATATCTTCAGTTTTTCACTCTATATAAGCAATTATCTCATCCCTTTCGATTTCTATAAAACATGTTTCATCGCTGCATAGTATTCCTTCTAAACTCTTGTACATGAATGACCTGCTTCTGTCATTCCTGTGTCCATCTTCCTCCAGCCATCAAGTTCCCTTTTCTCTGAAGGTAGACCTCACCCGCAGTCATCTCCAGTCACCTTCACCATCTAGAATTATTCACTGAACTTGCAGAGTCCTCCCACTTGTTTGCTTTCTCCCAGGATGCTAGGCGTGTCACACCATGTCTTACTGTCTTTGTGCCATGTGGAGCTTCTCCAGGCCAACTGCTGCTCAATAAAACATACTTAAGCCCTTAGTACAGCACTTGGCATATGGTAAATACTCATGATTGGTTTAAAACACACTAGGAACCTAAATGAGTTACTCACTGTGGCAGAGAACTTTAGTTCTCCATCAAAATCCATTCTCTTCTTGCCCAATCAGCATGGCTCAGTGGTTGAGCATTGACCTATGAGCTAGAAGGTCACGGTTTGATTCCCAGTTGGGGCACATGCCTGGGTTGCGGGCTCCATCCCCAATGTGGGGCTTGCAGGAGGCAGCCAATCAACTGTTCTCTTTCATCATTAATGTTTCTATCTTTCTCTCCCTCTCCCTTTCTCTCTGAAATCAATAAAATATATATATTTTAAAATCCATTCTCTTCTCTCGGGGCCCACAACGGTCTGCCTCTCCCAGCCTCGTGGACACATGACAGTGTTATTCTTTGCCAATGCAAGAGGAAAGCAACTGCATTACAGACCGGGCTTGTGGAAACCTCCCGCATGCATTTCCCATGGTCTCCCACTTCTGATGGATGCTGAAGGCATGGAGAGGTCACATGGTTGGAAAAGTCTGGTTTTCTGAATGACCATGTGAAAAAGTGCAGTCTATCCAAGCTTAACGCCCACGCAGCATTGGTATTTGCAATCATATGTAGTGATGTCCTGCTGAAATTATGGAAGTTATGTGGTCATGCAGCATAACCTAAAAGGTAGAGTGGTTCAGGTGGCTGCTCCAGTAGACTTCTGGCACCAACACACAGTCTTGAGGACAGACAACAGCTCGTAAATTCTGGGGCAGAAAGACAGAAGGCCTCCTGTTAAGTTGGGCAGTCAACTCTCAGTAGGGACTGTTCACGGCCATAATTCTCTTCCATGACAAGCACAGGATTCTCCCTCTTGTCTATGCCTGTATCACCCTGGGTTTTTGGCTCTGTGTAGGGAAATACAATATTAAGAAAAGTTCTATCTTTGCCTTGAAGTACAGTGTGAACCTGGATGAGTCACTTCCCATCTCTGGGATACAACCTTATATTGACCATGGCAGATGCAGGGGTGACATCGCCCATAGAATTCTGAAGACCCAGTTTTCACCTGTTCCACATCCATTTCATCTACCAGTAGTTCCTGAATCTGTTTCTTTTTGGGAAACTATGCCTCCTCCCTTGGTCCACGCAGTTAAGGAAGTCCTGCTGAGCCATGGGAGCAACACTACCCTTGAGGAAGGCCAGAGGGTGCTCTTGATGCCCCCGCAACATCGGTCACAGGGAGCTGGGACCTGGGACTGCCTCCAGGCTGAATGCAGGTTTAGCAGTTCTTTGTCCAACTCACCACTATACAATTGGGAAACTGAGGCCTTGAGAGATGAGGACAGGCCAAGGCCACCCAGGGGCAGAATTCTTAGATGGAGAATATGAGCCTTCCAGGCCAGGGTTGAACTTCACCCATGGGATTAGCTTTGGGAATGAGAGCTGTCAGGACTGTAGCCCCCTCACCCTCACCCATGTAGGCTCTTTTATATTAGAGATCCACACTGGCGCACACACTACACTCAACCACTCACATCAGAAGAGGGGAAATTAAGGCATGGGGTCAGAGGAGGTGTGAGGCTTGGGCAGGTGACTAAGCCAAAAGAAGAAAAAAGTTGGAGACAGCTCTGCCATGGGACAGCAGTATCTGGTCTCCCAGAACATGACCAGAGCCCAAAGCATGGGGAGGGAGGATGTCAGGATGATGGGTATGGGGAACTCCAAGGTGCTGGGGTCTGCCTGGGCGAGGACCGCGCCCAGGACATGCAGAAGACAAGAGGGTCTAAAATTCACCACTCTGGATATACTATGTTTTTGAAAACCACATTTCTATATAAAGCCTGTTTAAAAATGCAGAACCAATGTAAATCACATATATTTGCAGAATTCAAGTACACATTTAATTTTGTTAAGGAATACCACGAATAAAAACAGATGAGATGAGACATAAATATGCATACTAATAAAGTATTCAGTAAATGCACACCTGTCTTATTAATACAAAAGTTTTTTCTTCAATCATTATGTGAATTATGAACATTGTCATATATAAATTATAGGAATAGAGAGGTAAAGATAGCTAATTAAATGGGACAAAGGTAGATAGATGCTTGACTAAGTTTTATTTTTACTTGATCTGTTTGAGAAGAGTGTGCTACTGTTAATATTCTATGCAAAAAGTACAGCATGAGTAAAACACACAAGGAAAATAGAAATGAAGATGGAAAGGGAAGCAAGATGGTATCCTAGGTAAACAAGGTACTTGCTGCCTCCCACAATCACATCAAAATTTACAACTAAGCCCGGCTGGTGTGGCTCAGTGGTTGAACATCGACCTATGAACCAGGTGGTCTCAGTTTGATTCCCAGACAGGGCACATGCTCGGGTTGTGGGCTTGATACCCAGTAGGGGGCGTGCAGGAGGCAGCCGATCAATCATTCTCTCATCATTATTGTTTCTATCTCTCTCCTTTCTTCTCTGAAATCAATAAAAATATATTTTTTAAAAATTTACAACTAAAATACAGAACAACCATCATTCAGAACCACCTGAAATCTAGCTGAACAGAAGTCCTACACTAGGGAAGTAAATAAGAAGCACATCAATACTGGTAGGAGGGGCGGACACAGGGCAGAATCACAGAACAAGCTGGTCCCACACCCACATTTGACAGTTTAAAATCAGCAGGGATATCCTGGCTGTGGAGGTTTCCCTGAGGAGCAAGGGGTCCCTGCCCCACACCAGGCCCAGCCCAGGGTTCCAGTGCTGGGAAGAGAAGTCCCCACAACTTCTGCCTGTAAAAATCAGTGGGGTTTTGGCTGAGGGATACAGAGGCTGCAAGACTCCCAGGCAGTTTCGCAGTTTCTCTCTCTCTCTCTCTTTCTCTCTCTCTCTCTCTCTCTCTCTCTCTCTCTCTCTCTCTCTCTTTATTGTTTAAAGTATTACATATAGTATTACATATGTTACATATGTCTCCTTTTCCCTCTATTGACTTCTCCCCAGCCACCCCCACCCACCAGCACATGCCCTCACCCCCCTACTGTCTGTGTCCATTGGTTATGCTTATAAGCATGCATACAGGTCCTACGGTTGATCTCTTTCCCCCCACCTCCCCTGCCTTCCCTCTGAAGTTTGACAGTCTGTTTGATGCTTCTCTGTCTCTGGATCTATTTTTGTTCGTCAGTTTATATTGTTTATTATATTCCACAAATGAGTGAGATCATGTGATATTTATCTTTCTCTGACTGGCTTATTTCGCTTAGCATAATACTCTCCAGTTCCATCCATGGTGTTGCAAATGGTAAGAATTCCTTCTTTTTTACAGCAGCATAGTATTCCATTGTGTAGATGTACCACAGTTTTTTAATCAACTCATCTGCTGATGGGCACTTAGGCTGTTTCCAAATTTTAGCTATGGTAAATTTTGCTGCTATGAACACAGGGGTGCATATATCCTTTCTGATTGGTGTTTCTGATTTCTTGGGATATATTCCTAGAAGTGGAATTATTGGCTCAAGTGGGAATTCTACTTTTCACTTTTTGAGGAAACTCCATACTGTTCTCCACAGTGGCTGCACCAGTCTGCATTCCCACCAGCAGTGCACAAGGGTTCCTTTTTCTCCACATCCTCGCCAACACTTGTCATTTGTTGATTTGTTGAAGATAGCCATTCTGACAGGTGTGAGATGGTACCTCATTGTTGTTTTGATTTGCATCTCTTGGATGATTAGTGACTTTGAGCATGTTTTCATATGTCTCTTGGCTTTCTGTATATTCACTTTTGAAAAGAGTCTATTTAGGTCCTTTGCCCATTTTTTTGATTGGATTGTTTGTCTTCCTTTTGTTAAGTTGTATGAGATCCCTATAAATTTTGGAGATTAAACCCTTATCGGATATAACATTGGAAAATATGTTCTCCCATACAGTGTGCTTTCTTGTTGTTTTGTTGATGGTTTCTCTTGCTGTGCAGGAGCTTTTTATTTTGATGTAGTCCCATTTGTTTATTTTCTCCTTAGGTTTCCATTGCCCTAGGAGCTGTATCGGTAAAGATATTGCTATGACATATGTCTGATATTTTGCAGCCTATGGCTTCTTCTAAGATTTTTATGGTTTCCCACCTTATGTTTAAATCCTTTAATTGTTTTGAGTTTATTTTTGTATATGGTGTAAGTTGGTGGTCTAGTTTCATTTTTTTGCATGTATCTGTCCAGTTTTCCCAACACCACTTATTAAAGAGACTGTCTTGACTCCATTGCATGCTCTTGTCTCCTTTGTCAAATATTAATTGAGCATAATCACTTGGTCGATTTCTGGGTTCTCTATTCTGTTCCATCGGTCTGAGAAGATCTTGCTATGATTTCAATCTTCTTGAATTTGAAGAGACTTTGCCTGTGTCCTAATAAGTGGTCTATCTTGGAAAATGTCCCACCAGGCAGTTTCTCTTAAAGGGCCCATGCACTGACTTACTCTGACACACTCCACTCTGAGCTACAGCATTGGGGCAGTAGCTTGAAAGGAACCTGGGACATCTGGGGAGGAACTAACTTGTCTGGAATCAGGGCAAGAGCTGGCAGGGCAGCTTTCTCCTAGAGAGAAGTGATGGCAGAGGCCAGTGTTCCTTTGCTGACCCCTCCCTGCCACAGAGCCAGCTGGCATGGCACCATATCTGAATTTCCATCAACCTAACTCACACTTTTCGCCTGTCCTGATGATTCCCTGAGACTCCGCCCCTCCCTACTTATAAGCTCATCCAAGCCATTTCCAATGGCTTTTCCATACAACTGACCTCTCTTGCCTCATGCTTTGGACTTTCCTAAAATCTCTCATACAAGCAGCAGCTGGCATCAGTGTGTCCTGTACTTCTCAATAAGTGGCCCCAGGCCCAGCGCTAGTGGCAGCTCACTCCTGATTCACAGCTTGGCCTCTCCTTGGCACCTCCAAGCTCAACACAGGTAGCAGCCATCTATAGATTGCTTTGTAGCTTCTGCTGGGTGGCCCTGGGCTGGGCTCAGGCAGAGGCTGACTTAGCACCTCCTGGGAGGCCCCAGAGCCAGTGCACCCATGGTCAACTTTGACCATACCAGATTACAACCCTACCACCTCCATGAGTGACACACTCAAGGGGAGGATTCATTGAGTACTAAAGCCCCACTGAAGCAAGTCCTGCTCTATTGGGGTGTCTCCTGCACAGCAGATCTTCCCCTGTAATTGCAGCTGGTCCTCACAGCCAATTGGCCTGGGGGTTAATACCACCCAGTGATGCCAACAGTAATCAAGGCTCAACTATAACAAGACTGTGCACACAGCCCAACAGGGACCTGCCTAGAGTGCCCAGCTCAGGTGACTGGGGAGGCTGAGCCACTGGGCCCTACATGGACACCTACTACACAAGGCCGCTTTACCAATTCCAGGAGACACAGCAGTTCTACTTATATATAGAAACAAACACAGGGAAGCAGCCAAAATATGGAGACAAAGAAACATGTCACAAATGAAAGAACAGGAGAAATCTCCAGAAAAAGATCTAAATGAAATGGAAGCAAGAAAACTACCAGATACAGAGTTTAAAACAATGATTAAAAGGATGCTCAACAAACATAGTGAGAATTTCAAGGAACTTAGTGAGAACATCAACAACATAAAAAAGGGCCAGTCAGAAATGAAGCATACACTAACTGAAATGAATAATTTACAACAGATCAACAGTAGAGTAGAACACCAAGGAGCAAATCAAGAATGTAAAATATAAGGAAGCAAAAACACCCAATCAGAACAGCAAAAAGAAAAGAGAATACAAAAAAAAATGAAGATAGTATAAGGAGCCTCTGGGACAACTTCAAGCATACCAACATTCTCAAAATGGGGCTACCAGAAGGAGAAGAGGGAGAGAAAGAAATCGAAAACCTATTTGAAAAAATAATGACAGAAAACTTTCATTACCTGGTGAAAGAAATAGATATACAAGTCCAGGAAGCACAGAGAGTCCCAAACAAGAGGAACCTAAGAGGCCCACACCAAGACACATCATAATTAAAATGCCAAAGGTTAAAGGCAAAAAGAGAATCTTAAAAGCAGCAAGAGAAAAGCAGTTAGTTACCTAAAAAGGAGCACCCATATGACTGTCAGTTGATTTCTCAACAGAAACTTTGCAGGCCAGATGGGAGTGGCATATATTTAAAGTGATGAAAAGCAAGGACCTAAAATCAAGATTACCCAGCAAAGTTATCATTTAGAATTGAAGGCCAGATAAAGAACTTCCTAACAAAGGAAAAGCTAAGGGAGTTAATCACTACCAGACCTATATGAAATGTTAAAAGGTCTTCTTTAAGAAGAAGAAGAAATAAAAGATTAAAAATATGAACAATAAAATGGCAATAAATTCATATCTATCAATAATTGAATCTAAAAATCAAAATAAATTAACAAGGAATCTAATGAACAAAATAAACTGATGAACAAAAAGAACCAGAGGCGTCCTGACCGGTTTGGCTCAGTGGATTGAGCATCGGCCTGCAGACTCAAGGGTCCCAGGTTCAATTCCGGTCAAGGGCATGTACCTTGGTTGCGGGCACATCCCCAGTGGCGGGTGTGCAAGAGGCAGCTGATCGATGTTTCTCTCTCATCAATTTTTCTAACTCCCTATCCCTCTCCCTTCCTCTCTGTAAAAAATCAATAAAATATATTTAAAAAAAAAAAAGAACCAGAGGCATGGAAACATACAACAGACTGACCAATCTCAGAGGGAAAGAGGTGTGGGGGAAGGGGGACGGGAGAGATTAACTAAAGAATTTATATGCATATATAAATTACCTATGGGCTCAGACAATAGGGTGGTGAAGGCCTGGGGTGGAGCAGGAACTGGGTGGAGGGGGGTGATGGAGGATAAAAAGGGGGGCATCTGTAATATTCTCAACAATAAAGGTTTAAAAAAATATGAAAGCTGGTTGCATTAACTCCATTTATTGAAAAATTGGATTTCTTCCCATTTGATTTGAAATGTTTTCCTATTATGGCATAAATTCTTAGATGGCCCAGCCAGTGTGACTCAGTGGTTGAGCATCAAGCTATTGACCAGGAGTTCATGGTTCAATTCCCAGTCAGGGCACATGCTCGATCCCTGTTAGAGGACATGCAGGAGGCAGCCAATCAATGATTCTCTCTCATCATTGATGTTCCTCTCTCTCCCTCTCCTTTCCTCTCTGAAATCAATAAAAATATGTATTTTAAAAATTCTTATATGATTTGGACTCATTGCATTTTCACTTTGGGTTTTGTGTGTGTGTGTGTTTTGAGGTTTTTATGATACATTTTTATGTCATTGATGAAGTTCTTTCATTTCTCCTCCCCTAAAATTTATTGGCTGGCTGTTCCCAAACATTAATTTATTTTTCCAGATGAGCCATAAAATGAGTCCGTTGAATCTTATCCCACATGAATTTGTGTTCCCCTGAGATATTTATAGATTTAGTGAAAAGTCATTTACATAATATTGTGTACCTATTTTATAAAAAATACTTGTCTCAATTTACTCAAATCTGTATGTTCCCTACATATAATTTTAGAATTTATATATAGTGTCTATGCATTTAAAACTTTTTATGCCTACTTATTTTATATATTTGACTTGTCATTTGTAAATATGTTGTTTTTCCCTTCTATATTTTTTAGGCAACTTTGGCTGATATAAAAAAGCACTATTGCCCAGCCAGTGTAGCTCAGTGGTTGAGCATCAATCTATGAACCTGGAGGTCACAGTTGGATTCCTGATCAGGGCACATGTCCAGGTTACGGGTCTTCATTGATGTTTCTATCTCCCTCTCCCTTCCTCTCTGAAATTAATAAAAATATATATTTTTAAAAAACACTATGGATTATTTATTGTTTGGTTGGTGTCATCTCACTGAACTCTTAGTATTTTTAACAGTTTTTCAATTGATTCTCTTTTGTTTTTGATTCCCCAGGTTGGTGCTTTTCTTCACATAATTTTTATGTATGACTTCTGTTCTTAGATTATTAACTCAATTGTATGTCTTCAGGTCTAACTACCCTGGTGGAAGACCTTCACTTCTGATCTTGGCCTTCTTTCCAGTCCATATTGTTCCTTGAATATCTTTTTTAATGTATTTGTTTTTATATTTTTGGCCTTTTCTCACTAGACTGAGAGCTTCATGCTCTTAGTCATGGAAGAAAATATGAGTTTAATTTTGGATATGTGATATTTTTCATTCTTGTGGTACATCTAAGCAAAAGAAAACCCTTGGGGCTGCTGAAAATATGGGAAGAGGATTCAGGCTGAAGATTTTTATTTGGAGCTATGAGAATTGATTAATCAGGGAAAATGGGAAGGAAAGCAGACATCCTCAAACATATCAACTATGAAGGGGATGATAAATTTCAGAAGACCCTGCAAGAGACACAAATACATTTGACTATTAGCTTAACCTTAAAATTTAAGTACATATTTTTTTGTAGAAACAAATATTCCCCAACCATATTAGGGAATATAAAATAATTGATTTTTTTGTGTTTTTATACATACTTGTCTCTAACCTGGTATTTATTTGCTTTTTATAAAAAGAACAAATGCCTATCTGTGTGAATGATTATTTTAGGTAATTGGCAATGCATTTACAAATGATTATTTTAAAATAACATAAGCTTGCTTTTAGAACATTCTAATGTTCAAATGAGGCTTTACCTGGGTATGTCTGCTACCTGGGTATTTTTACACCTTTCATCAGGAGGCCTGTGTACTGTATGTCTGGCTCTCACAACAGTGCCTGACACACAGGAATATGTGGTAAATGGTTTGAAAGTGCTTATTGTTGACATTTATCCTTTATTTCACTAGACATTGTTCTACTTACTAGGGCGATCATGAATTTATGATAATTAGAAAACAACTATCATTCATGTATTTGGGCATAGGTTTTCCATGGAAAATACAAGAATAGAAATAGAGATAGTATTAAGAAATAGCAAATCAAATAATATTCTTAATTCATTTGAATGGACAAAAGAAAATACTGTTTTGAAAAGAAGCATTTCAAAATATAGTTTTTTGTTTTGCAATAATGTTTGGGAAACCTCATTTTTATGTGGTTTAGGTGTGGGCTATATAAAAGGTATTCAGGATTATTTCTCTAGACATTACTAGTAAAGCGCAGTTAAAAATGATTTTTTTTGGGGGGGGGGTCATACTTTAGTGCCCTTAATAAGCAAGTGACTGAATCAATAGCTCGAGCAGCAGGTGATGAGGGCAGGCCTTGCACTGCTGACGGTAAATGTGCCTCCGTGTCTAATGAGAACTGCTAAACATGCCTAATTTATGTTTTTATTCTTGAAATTTGCTTCTTATGTTTATAGAACCTAAAGTAGAATTTTATCTATCACTTTAGGCGATTTAGAAATTGCATATTCTAACTTGTAAGCTAAATATTTTTAGTTTTAAATAGTATATTATAGCCTAGTATTAGTTGTATTAAAATCGTGGATTATAATTTGAAAGTTTCATTAGTGAGCAAAAAAGATGCTATTTCTAGCATAGAGACAATTCTTCCTAAAACTCCATTTTATCTTTTGCCTTATAGTGATTACAAAAATATTGGTTAATTGTTGACAATTTAGAAAATATAAAATTATAAAGAACAAAACATTCATAAGCCTATCATGCATAAACATTAGTTTCTTTTACTTCCTTTTAATTTATTTTTATTGATTTCAGTGAGGAAGGGAGGAGAGGGAGATAGAAACATCAATATGAGAGAGAATCATTGATTAGCCGCCTCCTGCATGCCTCCTACTGGCCCCTACTAGGGATGGAGCTCACAACCTGGCCATGTGCCCTTGACCAGAATCGAACCTGGAACCCTTCAGTTGCTGACATTCTGTCCACTGATCCAAACTGGCTAGGGCTCCTTTTAATTTTTTTTAAAAGCACATTTTTACATAGTTGAAATCAGATTGAATATACAATTTTATATCTTTACTATTTTTTCTTATTACATTATAAACATTTTCCTCAGTGTTTTTTTGTGGTTTTGTTTTTTAAGATTTTTTAAGGGTGTCAAAAAACAGATCTGATTTTTGGCTCTCATTCAGTAGTTGTATGCTTTCGGGTAAGTTAATTGCCTTCACTTCCTCATCTGTAATGGATGAAGATAATAATAGTACTTGTCTCAGTGAAATTATGCACAAAAATTTTTTAGTTCTGTGTTTGGTTGCGGGCACATCCCCAGTGGGGGGTGAGCAAGAGGCAGCTGATCGATGTTTCTCTCTCATCGAGTTTCTAACTCTCTATCCCTCTCTCTTCCTCTCTGTAAAAAATCAATAAAATATATTATAAAAAAAAAAATTTTTTAGTTCTGTGTTTGGTTCATGCTAAAAGTGATAAAACCCATTTTTTAAAATGGTGATTGGTTCACTTTTGGAGTGTCATAGTATTTCCAACTATTTCCCTATTGCAGGACATTTAGATATTTTAAATTTTATTCTTATCACTACTAAGATAAACATTTCTAAGATCTTTTGCTAATTTTGATTAGTACTAGAAGGGCATTACAAAGTAAAAAAGAAAGACATTTTCAAAATTCCTTGATGACAGATAGATAGGTAGATAGAATATAGTCAAATTCCTTCACAGAGAAAATTGTACCCAAATATAACTCCATCAACAGTATATGAAGGTGCCTATCTCCTGTCTTCACAAACATGCAATATTATAAAATTCTAAGAGATTTCCTAATCTAATAAGCAAAAATAACCTTTTAATCTGCATAATTATTACCACTGTAGTACACACCTTCCATATAATAACCATAAGTGTTTTCCTATGGTGAATTTATTATTTCATGGTTCCATGAAAATTTTTGTAATATTTGTTCTAGTTCTGTGAAGTATGCCATTGGTACCTTGATAGGAATTGCATTGAATATACAGATTGCTTTGGGTATTATGGACATTTGAATGATGCTATTTCTTCCTATCAATGAACATGGTATAAGCTTCCACTTGTTTGTATCTTCTTCAATTTCTTTCTTCAGGGTCTTATAATTTTCTGAGTACAAGTCTTTTACATCCTTTGTTAAATTTATTCCTAGGTATTTTTTTTAAAGCAACTGTAAGTAGGATTTTTTTTTTTTTTTTTTCAGTTTCCCTTTCTGATAGTTCATTATTGGTGTATAAAAATGCAACTTATTTATGGATATTTATTTTGTATCCCAGTAATTTACTGAATTCATTTATTAGTTATAGTAGCTTCTTGGTGAAATCTTTAGGGTTCTCTATATACAGTGTCATGTTATAAAGCAAATAAAGACAGCTTTACCTCTTTCCAATTTAAATGCCATTTATTTCTTCTTCTTTTTTATGTTAGTCCCCACCCGAGGATATTTTTCCATTGATTTTTAAAGATAGTGGAAGGGAGGGGGAGAGTCAGAGGTAAACATTGATGTGAGAGAGACATATCGATTGATTGCCTCCTGCATGCGCCCTGTCCAGGGCCAAGGATTGAGCCTGCAACGTAGGTATGTGCCCTTGACCAGAATCGAACCCGGGACCCTACAGTCCACAGACCGATGCTATATCCACTGAGCCAAACTGGCTAGGGCTATCTAGTATTTCTTCTCCTTGTCTGATTGCTGTGGTTAGGACTTCCAGTACTATGGTGAATAAGTGTGGTGAAAAAGTGGACATCCCTGTCTTGTTACCGATCTTAAGGATAATGCTTGTACTATTTGTCCATTGAATATGATGTTGGCTGTGGGTTTGTCATATATGGATGGCCTTTATTATATTGAGGTATGTTCCCTCTAATCCTACTTTGCTGAGTTTTTATTATAAATGGATGCTGGATTTTATCAAATGCTTTCTCGGCATCTATTGATATGACCATGTGGTTTTTATCCTTCATTTTGTTTATGTGGTGCATCACATTTATTGTTTTGTGGATATTGTACCACATTTGCATCCCAAGAATACCTCCCACTTGATCATGGTGCATAATTTTTTTTTTAATTATTGCTGGATTTGGCTTGTTAATATTTTGTTGAGGATTTTAGCATCTATGTTCATCAGGGATATTGGCCTATAATTTCCTGCAATCCAATTCCCTTCTTGCTTTCTCCCACCTCCATGTAATCTTCCTTACTTTCTTCCTTAATTTCAAATGTATAAAAGAAGTTGCAAAGCTGTCATTCTCTGGAGTATCTGAGATCTTGCTTCTGGCATTATTGTCAGTTTACTCTAAACTCATAAAAATGTCCTACTGATTTGGACATTTCCTATGTCAACACTCATGAGTTTGACTTTTAACCTGAGGATGACCAGGAGCTTTGAGAGAATGGTTAACAGAATAAACATTAGCATGGCCAGCTTTGTGCAGTAAAATATTCTTTTTCATGTCAGCACGAGTGGTTCAAGATCAGAGGTGGGAAGACCTGTTGTGATGTACAGTGAGAGGTGTGGAGACCAATGAGTGCAATCTATTGGAATCTGAAGTTTTACCAGATGCCTCACCTTGTTGATTTACTTTCAGCGTTTAATCCACCTAAAGTTCTGATAAGTCTGCATTCGAACTGTTCTCAGGCCATTCTCCCTCAACCCATGCCTGCCCGGATTTTAGGGATGTGAAAGAAGAGCTATAGCTTCCTCTAGAACTGCCCCTTCCCCACAGGAGTTGCTCAGGAGATAGGAGTAAATTGTGCATGGCCCAGCTACTTTTCATCCTGCTGCCAGCCCAGGAGTTCCAGCCTGCAATCGCAGGCAGGCTGGGGCGAGGCTGAAATGCAACCTCCTATCCAGCAGATCTGGGGTGGGACCTGAGAGTCTGCGTTCTGCCAGTGCTCCTGGTCCAGCAGCCACAGTATAGGTGGCAAGGCCTGTGGTTCTTAGTCTTGGCTGCACCTCGGAATCACCTGGGAGCTTTAAAAGAAGCTGATGCCTGGGCCCCATGCTCAGAGATTGTGATATATAGGGCTGGAGTGTAGCCTGGATATTGCCATTTTTTAAAAGGCCCAGTAGTCTCATATTCTATCAAGATAGGAAAGTGGTGCTTTAGAATCCTGAAGGGAGCTTTTTAAAATGTAGATTCTAGTGCAAACACCCCCAAACACTCTTTAAATCTTGGGGGAAGCCCCTCCCCTGTGCATTTTAGCCAGCACCCCTGCAGATTCTGCGCGTAAACAGTACTCACCTGCAGCCTTCCCCTCAGAAGACACCCTGGGGCAGTGATCACCGGACTCAGAGTGGAGAGCCCCCTCCTCCCCACTCGGCTGCTGCAGGGTAACAGAACACACTTAAAGAAATAATCCCTTTACTTGCCATTCCCACTAAGGTTAACACTTGTGTGATTATTTCTTAAGAATTGATTCCAAAAGGGGAATTGTGTCAAGGGGAGTTAGCTTTCAAATTTAGACAGACACTGACCAAAAAGTTCATGGAAACGCATCCCCGTCTGCATTCCTCACAATATGTGCAAGAGGTTTTTTCTTTTTTTTTCTAAACTTAAAAAATATGTTTTATTAATAAGGTCTAGTACCTGGACAAAATTCAGATCTTGTGTGCAGAATAAGAAACTGTATTTTATTCCCCTTTTCTCTGATCTAATAGGGTGCTTTCATAATTATTAAACTTTGGGTATATAAATAGAAAAAAAGTTACTCTAAATTCATTGTTCATAAACTCATGAATATTCAGGATTAAGGTGATGCTTTAACTGGTACTAGATGAAAAGTATACTCTACCCTAGAGTATCATATAAATTCAACTATAAATCAAAAAGTTTTGTTAGCAGCAAAATGGTGATATTCATTAACTTAAGATTTTTAGCTTTTCTTTAGTCTTAACAACTGTTTTACCCCCAGATTTCTGAGTCACAGACCATCACTCTAAAGACTATTCTCATTTTTTACATTACTGCTTACATTGTGTAAAAACTACACTAACTGATTTTAATAAACTTGGCAATATTTAAAACTATTTTGGGACAAGGATAATGTATCACTGCCATATGGAATTTTTGTAAACAATATTAGCTGGGTTAAGAACGTAGCCTTAACATAATTTTTTTATTTTGTCTAAAACAGCACAATAAAAACATCCCCAACAATATATAAACCTACATATAAAATGTAGAATATCTCCAATATGTTTCATTTATATAGTATCACGACTGGATATGCAAGAGAAAGTATTGTGAATGGGGCAAGAGGAAACTAATTTAGGCAGTGACCTAATTAGTCAAACATTAACATTCTAAGATCAGGTGGACAACTTCAGCAAGAAAAGTAGTATTAAAGAGCTCCTATGAAATTGGAATTTACATACTACATTCTCCATTCCTGGTCACTTCATGCATAGCTGGACTATTCTCAATCATGGTTTTTGCCTTCTTTTGTAGAAGAAAGTAAGGTTATTTGGAGGACTGATTCTATAAAGATACAGGGAATGCCTATCCCGGTATCAAATTTTCACCATGAAAAATCAGAATAGAAAGGACAAAGCTTAAAAAACAAAACAACAACAGAAAAAACAGGCCCAGATGACATGGCTCAGTGGTTGAGCGACCACCTATGAACCAGGAGGTCCCGGTTTGATTCCCAGTCAGGGCGCATGCCCGGGTTGCGAGCTCCATCCCCAGTGTGGGGCATGCGGGAGGCAGCTGATCAATGATTCTCTCTCACCACTGATGTTTCTCTCTCTCTTTCCCTCTGTAGAAGAGGTTTTTTCTTCACACTTGCCCTCACACAGGCAAACATTTCAACAATTTTCCAGGTAATAGTGGAGAAATGGATCCCATTGTATTCCCTGATGAATATCGGATGAGTAAGGTGGAGCTTTTTCCATTCATTCATTCACTCATTCATTCATTCATAAATATTTACACTTCGCTGTGAGTTGCCTGATTATCCGCCTTGGGGCAAATCTTCCGTGAGCCTCAGCTTCCTCTCTATAAAATGGGGTGATAATATCCCCCAAGTTGTTGCGAGGGCTACATGAGATTTCATGGACATACAGTGCCTAGTGCAGGACTTGGCCTGCAGCGGGCCGTCCATGAATGTTTGCCTCCCACGGAGGAGCCTACCTCCCTGTGGAGGGTCGGTGGTAACTGATGACCGGAGGGCGCGGCTCCTCCCTCCCACCTACTCCTCCTGGGGTGCAGTGTCCCACACCCCAGCACCACACCTCCATTGTCCCTGGCACTCGCTGCCTCTGCCCCAGGGAACTGTGATACAAAGTCCCCTCAAAGCCCAGGGCACCCCAGTCTTTCTTCAGTGTCTTGTCGCCCCCACGTGGCCAGTCTAAGCTCTTCCTCTTGGCCAGGTCTTTGCACCAATTCTTGGCGGGTCTCCCAGCGGCCCAGGAACCAGGAGCCGGATTCCCCGCCCCAGCGGCATAGCTTTGATCCCCAAACCCTTCCGCCTGACAACCCTCCAAGTCAAAAGGGGGCTGATTTTCAGGCTACCTGTTGACCTACAGCAGTGATGGTGAACCTATGACACGCGTGCTGACACGCGTGCCACTTCTGATGACACGCGGAAACATTTGCTGCTCCTGAGGATGAAACATTTGCAACTAGAGTCTTGGAGTTAGTTTTTTCCTCAAAGTGACACACTACCCGAGTTATGCTCAATTTTTTGGCGAAGTTTGACACACCAAGCTCAAAAGGTTGCCCATCACTGGCCTACAGCTTAGGGTTAAAGCCCTAGAAGAAAGGAGAAATTCCCAGCACACAGACACACACACACACACCCCTCCATGGGAGCCCCAATCCCCTCAGTATAACACAGGACATTTCTAGATTACTTTACCTTCATATCAGCATAACACTTTTCCACACATATCAAATGCCAGCCTTGTCATGTCTAGTCAATGTCTATATTTTCACAGTAACATAAGGTTTCACATATTGTACTTATATTGCATATACTTGCATTATTTTACTATGAGATTGTTTTTCTTTCCTTCACCTCTTGTTTCCTTCCTTTCCATTTATTGAGTGCCCAACAGTAACAGCCAGGGGTCCTTTCTATTTTCCCCCATCTTGTAATCATAGATTTGCTTACATACTACATTTTTGTCTATCTTTAAACCACATTATGTCATTTAATCCTCAAGAATAACTCTTGACCAATTATGCCTATTTTAGAGTTGAAGAAACAAAGGTTATGACTTAATTTTAAATCTCTATTTATTACTTAGTACTTACCAGCTTCTATGCTAAACATTTCCTATCTTATCAGTTGATCTTCAACCGAGTTATCTGCTGTGCAGAAAAGAGATCACTGAGCTCAGGGAAAGCTGTAAACAGGGCAGCAGGCTGTAATTGCAGAGCCAGGGGGATCTTCCCACCTCTCCCCACTTCCTCCAAAATGCCCTCTGGATTGAAGGGAATTCAAAGTGAGAATTGTTATGCAAAGAGAGTGATGGAATAAGTGGATTATTACAAGTGTCCTATTATGCTATTCTAGTTTCTTTAATAATTGTATTGTTTCCTCACATATAAAAACAGCAGTGAAAATATCTGAATTGCAGAGGTCCTAGTAGAATTAAATGAGACCACATTAAATCCTTCTAAAGTATAAAGCAGGAAGGATACAAAGATGAGATCAATTAAAATACTGTAGATGCGGTTTATTGGTTTCCTTTTTCATTTTATTAATGTAATAGTACTAACCCCCAAGTAGTGCATCAGTTGGAAGAAGTCAAACAGTAACTGAGCTGCATGTTGAAGTTAACCTTCATCTCCCGCATGGCCCTCCCCCAATGCAACCAGTATGGGGTTTGGTGTGGATACTTGGAAACATTCTATGGCCATGCAAATATTTCATTTATACACAGAGAGACGCTGTCTCCTTTGGCTGCAGTCATGCTAGTCAAGTTCCTCTGTAACTTGCAGATTTGCCATTTAGCTGCTTTATAGACAATCAATCCACTTACACTGTCGCTCATTTGCATAATATCCATTGTACAAATGCCCTTCATTTACTCAGTCATTACCCTGAGTTTTTCTTCAAAAAAATTCTTTTGGAGAGAGAACACCCTTTCCCCCTTCATTACTTCTCAGTATCAAACCCTCTCAAACCTTCTCTAGGCAGCTTTGTGACCTTTCTGGGGAGTGAACATTCTGCCAGGCTCCTCCCTGGGCCCCTGAGCTGTTTCCAATCCTCTCCCCACCCACATTCCCCCTGCCCTTTCTGACAATGTCTCTGGGTGCCTTCTGAAAGCTCACGTCATTTCAGAAGGCAGAATGTGCCCAGACACGCACTGCAGCAGCCCTGAGGAAATCCTTCAGAAGTCTGCACCAGCCCTGGCCAGCAGCAGCTCAGTTGGTTGAAGCCTCATCTCAATTCGCTTGGGTTTCGGGTTCCATCCCTGATCAGAGCACACTCTAGTACAAGAATCAGCCAATGAACGAAGAAATAAGTGGTACAACAAATCAATGCCTCTCTCTCTCAAAAAAAAAAAAAAAAATTTTTTTTTTTAATTTAATTTTTAAAAAATCCACACTAAAAGGCAGTAACAGAGGGTGGCCTCTGGCTGTTGGGGACCAGCATACCTATAGCCACTGGTCCCGGGATGTCTTTGGGCTCCCAGTGACATGGCTGGGGTCCTCTGACCTCTAGCTGGACAGCGGCCTCTGCCTGTTTCTCTGTCCTGGCTCCTCTCTCCCGTCACCCGGCTCCTCACTTGCCGCAGTGATCTCAGCATCTCATATCCTTCCTCAGCTCACAGACTTTCAAGGGCTTCCCATTCTGCTCAGTAAAGGCCCAACTTTTCACCACAGTTCTGTGAACTCTCCATTTTCATGAGAACATCTGTCCTCTATCACAGGTCAAGCCACAAACCAGGAGCCATCTTCCTCTCCTTCACCTGTATTCAGTTAATTCCAGTGTCCCAGCCTCTCCCCTCAAAAATAATTCTCAAATTGATCCTTTTCTCTGTGCTGGCACTATTGAGAAAGCTTTCCTAACTCCTGCCCTCCCCTGAAACCTTCCTGAGGAAGTAGGGACCCACGACTGTTGGAAGTAGTGGGCACACTGCTCCCATGTTTATTGTTTTAAGTCACTGCTCATTTGAGGAATTTAAAGGCAGTTCTTGGCAAAAACATTGTGGGACGTGGTAGGTATGTTTAGGTCAGTCACCTCTAGACATGATTGTCATGATAACTTTGTGTTTGGAGGAGGGGACTACCTTGACAGGTGGAAGTAAGGTTTTTATTTCAGCCCTCAACTATTTACTTCTTGTGGGGAAAGGTGAAATGAGCCACCTAGCGGCAGCTACTTCTCAGCAGGGGCAGAGTCCGGAGGGGACGTCTCCTTAAGCAATGCCCTGCATGTCTACTTGTGGAAGAGCAGTGGCCCAGAGGTGGGCCAGGAAGCATCCGGAGTTCCTGCTCAGCCCTTGGCGGTGGTCGCACTGGAAGCTCCTCCACTTCTTTGGAGAAACAGAATAGCTTTTGGTGTAAATGCACCCAAAGTATCAATGAAAAACCATATGGAAAAAGAAAACCACCCAAACATAATACATTTTCATTTTTCTGTCTGCTACGAGGAGGCAAAGTGCAGGGTAGGTAGCTAATTTTCTTTCTGATCTGGAGACCAGTACTCACATCAGCACTGTCACCTCCCTGAAAGGCAGAACATGACCCTGGGGGATGTGTGTATGCCTTTCCTGGCAGTGCCCACAGGTGCGCAAGCCCAGATGGAGGTGGGGTGTGATACCCTCCAGTGGAAGAGGAAGAAAAGGGACAGAGCTATGTGGGTGCTAAGTGTCCCAGCCCATTTCTCCCCTCACTTAAATTAAAGCATAAGGGCCCTGGCTGGTGTGGCTCAGTGATAGAGCATTGGCCTGTGCACTGAAGGGTTTCGGGTTCGATTCCCAGTCAAGGGTCAAGGATGTAGTTCCTGGGTTGCAGTTTCCATCCCCTGCCCGGTCAGAGTGCGTGGGGGAGGCAACCAACAGATGTGTCTCTCTCACATCGATGTTTCTCTCTCTCTCTCCCCCCCCCTCTAAAAATCAATGGGAAAATATTCTCAGGTGAGGATTAACAAAAACAAAACACACACACAAAATTAAAGCATAAGATCTCCTTCCTTTAGAAAATGTTCACGATTTGAGCCTTTATCTGTTTTTAGCATCGGAATTGTTCCAACACCTTTTCTCCTTAAACCTTTGCCAAATATTTATTGCAGTGACCGGCTCATTCCTCATTTGGCTATTTCCTGCAGCTATGTCAGAGTTATGTTCTTCAAATTCAATTCCACAAATATATAATCCAGGACGGGTTTTATGCTAGGCATTGCTGGCATCACAAGGTGTGCCCCTAGCCCTGGGACCAATTACTGTGGCCTGGACCATGGTAAGTGTTATTAGGCACAAAGTGCTTGAAGGAGAGGCAAGTGTGAAGGGAAGGGCTCAGAAAGTTGTCAGAAAAGCAATGACTTGAGAGGAGAGTAGGTCTGGAGTCAGCAGAAAGGGCTCTGGATGAGAACACACTGTTCCGTCTGCCATCAAAGACTTGCTAGGTTCTGCTGGTCCAGTCCTGAACTTCCTGTGCCTGCTTTCCTCCTGAGGCCAGTGAAGGCACAAGCAGAATGAAAATGAAGGCAGGACTGACTATATTGTGCAAAAATTTTGCAAATGCTTAAGACAGCATGGGACAGGGAGTAGGCAAAACTCTGACTGGAACTCAGAATACCAGGGGTTTGGTCCCAGTTCTGCTCTTGCTGGCTTTGTGATCTTGGGAAAACTCAGCATCTTTCTGGACCTGGGCCTCCCCACAGGTAGAACAGCTATCCTAACACCTGCCAATGTCAGCCCTCAGGGTACCTGTGAGGGTTGCAGGGTCTGTAGCTGTAACTGGTGGTGGTGGGGGGGGGGGGGGTTTGAAGAAGAAAGGAGGTAAGGGAGGAGCAAAGGAAACAGGCTGACCAAGAGAAGAGAGGTGGGATGGAGCCTGGGGACAAAGACGATGGTCAGGCTGCACTGAGGAGTCAAGATCTGAATAGAGGCCATCTAATACCGGATGTTGGGCGCCATTAAACACCGGTGGTCTTGATCCAGCATCTAGAAGGGTTCAGGAAACCTGGAGAAGGGGCTGTGCATAAATTAATAAAGAGTCCAGAGACAAACCAAGATGGCGGCATAGGTGAAACACCTAACCTGCAGCCGGGCACAACAATTTCAAAGGCACAACTAGAGGTCAGAACGGACATCGTCCAGAACCACAGGAGAGCTGGCGGACTGAAATGCCCACAGCTGGGGGGAAGGAGAAGGCCACGGGGACAATCGGGGGAGCCGTAAAAGCCTGAGGTATGGAGAAACTGGCGGAGACACGAGCACGCGCGCCTGCGGGGAGGATGGAGCCGGAGAGGAAGGGGCGGCTGACGGCCTGGCCGGCGTTCACTGGCAGGAAGGAGATAAAGGCTCCGGAGTGCGCTAAGCGCCGGCTCCGACTGCACTGAGCGCCAGTTCCGGGCGAAACCCTGGGAAGCCAGGCGCAGGCTGGGGGAATGAATCTGGGCTGTGGGGCGCAGGCACAGAGGAGCGGGGGAAGGCAGAGCTCCAGAGGCGCGCACGGGAAGGGGCGCAAAGGACGGACTGTTGCCTGCGCCACTGAACTGCCCTAGCGGGAAGGAGACATAAGCTCAGGACCGTGCTGAACCCCAGTTCCGACTGCACTGAACCCCAGTTCCGGGCGAAACCCTGGGAAGCCAGGCGCACGCTGGGGGAATGAATTTGGGCTGTGGTGGCGGAGGCACAGAGAAGCGGCGGCTCCAGACGCGCACACTGGAAGGTGCGCAGAGGACGGACTTTTGCCTGCGCCACTGGGTGGCCCTGCTGGGAAGGAGACAGGGACGCCAGACTGCGCTGAGACCCAGTTCCAACTACACTGAAACCCAGTTCCAGGCGAGAATCTGGGAGTCCAGATTCATTAGGGGAGGGACTGGACTGTTTGGCAGTGGGCGAAACTCCAGGGCGCGTTTCTCTCAGAGGTGTTTGCAAGGAATACAGAGGGACACAGACACAGGAGCCTCATAGGGCGGGGCTGACAGGAAGCCAAGGTTGTAGGCTCCACCCTGTAGCTCCGCCCCAGCCAAGCTGAGCAGAAGCTTTTTCCTGCTGAGTGCCTCAGGTAGTGGCTGACCCACACTACATTGGAGACCCAGAAACGAGGGCATCTAGTGGTTGGTGGGAGATGACACCAGATTTCAATCACTTGCATAAGGGAGGCATTCTAGAGGCAGACTCAGTGAGCGCCAAGGCATTGCTGCATCAAGACCCGGCCCACAAACATGTCTCCTGCACAGCAACTCTTCCTATATAGACAAAGAGGGTCCTCACGGCCAATTGGCCTGGAGGACAATTCCTCCCAGTGACACCAACAACAATCAAGACTTAACTGTACAAAGGAGGACCAAGATGGAGACATAGGGCGGCAGCCTGATCGTTGCCTACCACAACAATATTGAGACTACGATGGGAGAGCAGAGCAGACACCAGCCAGAAAGACCAGGGGGCTGGCTGAGCAGATGCTCTACAACTAGAATAAAAGAGAGGGGTACGCAGGATGATGCTGATGCCGGTGACCCAAAGTCCACACTTTAAGAACTATGGCTCAGGCGACACAATGGTGGCCTGGAACGTGCTCGGCGCAGTTCCCCCGGCGGTCTCCGGCTGAGGGGACGGCTCCACTCACTGCCGAGCACGGACAGACGAGCCCCTGGGAGACATGGGGTGGGAGACTCCGTGCTTGCTGACCTCCGAGTCCTTCAAGAATCTCAATGCCCCGAAGTGGCCAGGTGCGCACGCTCAGCGACTGGCCACCGTTGCAGACCCAAGGGCCGACGCAGCGACACCGGACCAGCCCACCGCCGGGCACCGGGCACACCGGAGCCTTGCCGAGCCCGCCACCCAACGAGTTCTGCGGCAGCCGCCCTGGAGCTCTGAGAAAATGACCGAAGGAATTGCTGAGAGGGAATTGACCAACAGGAATTGGGATCAAGAAGACGAAACCCCGCTGAGACCCGAGTCCAGGCGAGCCTGCGAGCCTCTGGGCTCAGATGTGGTCACACGCCTCTGGGTCTAGGTGAGGCCTCACGCTCCTGGGTTTGGGTGAGGCCACGCGCCCCTGGGTCCAGGTGAAGCTGGATTCCGGGTTCTGGTGAGGCCATGTGCCCCTGGGTCCGGGCGAATCTGAACCCTGGGTCCGGGTGAGGCCGTGGGCCCCTGGATCCGGGTAAGGCTGGGTCCCGAGTACGGGTGAGGCCGTGAGCCCCTGGATCCGGGTGAGACCACGCGACCAGGGGTCTGAGAGAGGTAACGCGCCCCTGGGTCCGGGTGGCTTCGTGCACCTAGGTCCAGGTGAGGCCACGTGCCCCTGGGTCTGAGAGAGGCCACGCACCCCTAGGTCTGGGCGAGACCATGTGTCCCTGGATCCGGGTGGGGCCTCGTGCACCTAGGCCTGGGTGGGGCCGCGTGCCCCTGGGTCTGGGGGAGGCCAGGCGTCCCTGGGTCCGGGTGAGACCGTGTGTCCCTGGATCCGGGTGAGGCCTCGTGCGCCTAGGCCCGGGTGAGGCCACGTGCCCCTGGGTCTTGGGGAGGCCAGGCGTCCCTGGGTCCGGGCGAGACTGTGTGTCCCTGGATCCGGGTGAGACCTCGTGCACCTAGGCATGGGTGAGGTCACGTGCCCCGGGGTCTGTGAGGCCAAGCGTCCCTGGGTCCGGGTGAGACCATGTGTCCCTGGATCCGGGTGAGGCCGCGTGCACCTAGACCTGGGTGAGCCCAAGTGGCCCTGGGTCTGGGAGAGGCCAAGCTTCCCTGGGTCCGGGTGCGACCATGTGTCCCTGGAGCCGGATGAGGCCTCGTGCACCTAGGCCTGGGTGAGGCCACGTGCCCCTGGGTCTGGGAGAGGCCAAGCGTCCCTGGGTCCGGGTGAGACCATGTGTCCCTGGATCCGGGTGAGGCCTCGTGCACCTAGGCCCGGGTGAGCCCAAGTGGCCCTGGGTCTGGGAGAGGCCAAGCGTCCCTGGGTCCGGGTGAGACCATGTGTCCCTGGATCCGGGTGAGGCCTCGTGCACCTAGGCCCGGGTGAGGCCACGTGCCCCTGGGTCTGGGAGAGGCCAAACGTCCCTGGGTCCGGGTGAGACCATGTGTCCCAGGATCCGGGTGAGGCCTCGTGCACCTAGGCCCGGGTGAGCCCAAGTGGCCCTGGGTCTGGGAGAAGCCAAGAGTCCCTGGATCCGGGTGAGACCATGTGTCCCTGGATCCGGGTGAGGCCTCGTGCACCTAGGCCCGGGTGAGCCCAAGTGGCCCTGGGTCTGGGAGAGGCCAAGCGTCCCTGGGTCCGGGTGAGACCATGTGTCCCAGGATCCGGGTGAGGCCTCGTGCACCTAGGCCCGGGTGAGCCCAAGTGGCCCTGGGTCTGGGAGAGGCCAAGCGTCCCTGGGTCCGGGTGAGACCATGTGTCCCTGGATCCGGGTGAGGCCTCGTACACCTAGGCCCGGGTGAGCCCAAGTGGCCCTGGGTCTGGGAGAGGCCAAGCGTCCCTGGGTCCGGGTGAGACCATGTGTCCCTGGATCCGGATGAGGCCTCGTGCACCTAGGCCCGGGTGAGCCCAAGTGGCCCTGGGTCTGGGAGAGGCTAAGCGTCCCTGGGTCCGGGAGAGACCATGTGTCCCTGGAACCAGGTGAGGCCTTGTGCAACTAAGCCCGGGTGAGGCCACGTGCCCCTGGGTCTGGGAGAGGCCAAGCGTCCCTGGGTACGGGTGAAGCCAGATCCTGCGTCCGGGTGAGGCCGTGCGCCCCTGGATCCATCCGGGTGAGGCTGGGTCCCAGGCCCGGGTGAGACCACGTGCCCCTTGTGTATGGGTGAGGCCACGTGCCCCTTAGTCCGGGTGACGCCGTGCCCCTGGGTTCGGCCGAGACCAAACCAGAGGGAGTCGGACCTCCATTACCACCATTTGTCCACCATCCAGAGCTGAGGGGTCAGTGCTGACATGTACACATAAGGAACTACTGGACATTGAAATTGGGTCTCAAAAGAACTGTTGGTCCAGGGGGAAGCTCGCTACAGATTGATTCATTTGCCTGTCAGCATAACTATTATTGCTCGTCTCACATTCAGTTCTTATTAGTATATATCTAGTGACATATGATCTCGCTCATCTAGGGGAAATGATGAACAACATAGACTGAGGAACAAGAACAGAACCAGAAGCAAGGAGGCATCGATCGGACTATCGGGCCTCAGAGGGAGGATAGGGGAGGGTAGGGGGAGGGTGGGGGGAGGGGGAGAGTTCAACCAAAGGACCTGTATGCATGCATATAAGCCTATCCAACAGTTAAGTTCAACAGGGGACTGGGGCATGCGTGGGGAGAGGGGTGGGATGGGAATGGGGGGATGAGGACAAATATGTGACACCTTAATCAATAAAGAAATTAAAAAAAAAAAAAAAAAAGAGTCCAGAGACAAAACATAATTTTGAAAGGCATATTGGGGGGTGGGGGGGGAGGGCAGAGGAGCTTGGCTGAAGAAACCAAGTTCTTCTGGTCTCAGGACCCCTTGCTTTTTATTAACACAAATTGTCCTCAGGCAAGGTGGAGATATATACTTCAAAGGGTAGGGTTTCTACAGAAGCATTGTCAGATTGGGGAATTGCCTTCGGCTGTTCAGGTGTTTGGCCAACAGGAGGCAATAACATGTAGATTAAGATGCCCTGAGCTGTCTGGCAGCAAACAATCAATTTAATGCATCCTTTTCAGGTTTGGAGAAATGCCTTTAGCCATTCCCATCAGGCGATAACATATGTGACTCAGCCCTTGTTGAGTCCCCAAGTTCCAACAACCTTTCGATGAAACTCTTGCAATTAGGACATGCTGGAATTGGCTTCCGGCAGCCATCCATGTCTGTGATGTGATTTCCAGCTTGCAAACTGCTCATAACTTTGTGGGACAGACATTACCTGTCTGAGAAATGGAAGTAAGCATGCACCTTGACCTTAAAGGTTGTCTGGCTAGGATGTACTAATCACCCAGCATGCCACAGGCCTTCACGTGGCACACATCAGACATGCAGTGGCATCAGCAAAGCCAGCAAGGCCACGCCCTGGCCTTGAGGTCTCCCTCCCGGGCAGGGTCCTCTTCAGTTCCCAGTCCAGCCGAGTGGGGCTGAGCACATGTCTCTGGACTCAGCCCTTGGGTTCTGAAAAGGACATGGCCCTGGTCAAATCTTTGGAAAAGAACAGAAGAAGACGCATGTTTGAAACAGGTTAGGGCTGAGTTTGAGGGTAATGATCCTTCTTAGATGCAGGATCACATTTTATAAATTTGAAAAACTACCATTTGGGGCTAATTCCCCCAAATCAGAGTCAACCATAAGTAATTAATAAAAGTTTTATTAAATCATTTAGACTTGAAAGAAGTCACAATAGTTAACACACTTAAGTGTGTTCTATATACCACCAACCCAAATGGATTGAGTTCAGAATTTTTATAAATAAAAAACAAACATATTTACAGTGAAAATAAAAACAAGTTAGATGATTAAACTGTTATCTATAATCAGTTTTGGGAAACTACCTGCCTATAGAATTACACATAAGACACTTAAGATTTTATTCGGTTTAAAGTCCATAAGTAAAGAAGTTAAGTGTAAAATGTGATTCATTTCTTACTACGGCCTTTTTTCATCCCCAAACCAGAACTTTTGACCAATTTACATAAAAAGCTCCATTCCCTTTTTTGGAGGTGAAGTACAAAGCTCTTACACCCTCCCTGAACCATCTGAGAAACATAGCTATAATGCTACAGAGGCCACTATAGGACTAGCTATGGACATAAACCATTGTGCAGTTTGTGCTACTTGTCCTCCCAAATAGTGCAGATTCCTGATTTATCCACCAGGGACAAAAATGGAGTCAGCTTTTTGGAAATCAGTTTTAAAATCAGCAGTATCTCTGTATTTCTAGAACAATATAGCTACCGTATGTAGGGATTTTCATGATTCTGTGCTATAAAAATATCTCTCTATTAATTTTAGGGATTGCTTGACCTCCCCAGGAAACAGGTGAGGGCTACGGAGTGTGGCCAGCCAGTTTCAAGAGACCCTCCAAAAAAAAAGGACCACACGTGGTTTAGTGGTAGTTCTTTCCTCGAGGACAGCAAAAATCAAGCGTTGGCTCAAATTAGGTTATGCCCCAGAATTCAGTTTTAAGTTTGACTTAGAAAAAGTAGTCCAAAATAAAACTGAGCAAAGAACAAAGTTCTCAAGTCTACAATTTTGGAAGGTCACATTTCTAAGCAGAGACTATTCTGTGTCACCTGTGAGGGCACAGGCACAACCTAAGGTGAACTGTTTGGCAAAGGGCTATGGGAGTCGCTGGAGTGTCTTGACTGTTTTGTTCCTGATGAACTCACGGAGCGGGACCTCTGCCTGAGCACAGTTTTTCCTGGAAACTCCAAGTCCTCAAATACAGTGTTTTCAATGATGTGTGCAGCTTCAGGCCGCTCCATGGGGGATGGAGAGAGCATGTCTTGAACCATCATATACTGAAACATAAAAATTGTTTTGTGATAAACGGGTCAGATTTAGAACACTAAACAGTCCCCTAGTTCAAGAGTCAGCAAAATTTTTTTCTGTAAATATATTAAGTTTGCAAGCCAGTTTCTGCTGCAACTTCTCAGCTCTGCCACTGCAGTGCAAAAGCAGCCACAGACAGTATGCAAACAAATGGGCATGGCTGGATCCCAAAACTTTATTCCAAAAACTAGAGGCCCAGTGCACAAAATTCGTGCATGGGTAGGGGCCCTAGTGGCTGCAGGCTGCCAGCCGGGGCCTTCCTTCATTCTGTGCTGCCCCCTGATGGTCAGCACATGTCATAGGGAGAGATCAAACTCCCGGTCTGTCAAACTCCAGAGAGGACACTTTGCATATTAGGCTTTTATATATTTAGATAGGCAGCAGGCTGGACTTAGCCAACTCCTGCTCCAAATAAATATGGGCCATTGTGGGTGACTGCTTGTTATCTAACATGTATTAAAGAGTCCTAAAGCATATAATTGAAACACAGACATAATCTGACTTTAAAAACAAATTCATTACAACTGCACGTGAATATACAATCATCTCAATATTCAATTCAAATATAACTACGCCAGAGATCAGCACCTGACACCTTTAGGAATTTTTTGAACCCCTATTAATGTAACATATTCTCATGAGTCACCTTTGGAATTGAGTAATTAAATCTGCAAAATATATAACAAAATGATTTTTAGTAAAAATGTATTTCATTTAGGTTAGTGTATCTATTATAAAATTTATTTAATGCAATCCTTTATTATACTTATAATACTGAAAGATAAATTTAAACTTCAATCTGTGATAAGTCTAATTTACTTCAACTTAATTATTTAAGAAAATTCAAGAGTAATCAAAGTGTATGTGGACAAAACATTTTATGAAATAAAAATAAACAAAAGCTGAAAAAAGAAACTGTCAAAGGTTCAGCACACATAACTTTCACCATCCAAGACTAGCTTACGTCCCACCCCCTCTCCTGACATTCTCCTGTGGCATTCTGAGCCGTCTGACCCCAACACATAATCAGTGGGACCTAGTGCCCCCCACCCCAAAGAAGCCAGTTTTTAAGATCGATCCCAAATTCACAAAGATAAAGCAATTAATGGCATGGTAACAACAGCAACTCTGTCCTGCGAGGGCCCACCCAAGTTCAGGCCTGTGGAAAGGAAAGGTGGCCACAACCCACAAGCGGAATGCCAGCAGCCTGGGAGCACAGACCAGGCCACGGCCCCGAGGAGCTGCAGTCGTGTTTTAACAAGATGGTGCTCTTGGGATCAGGTTCCTGTCCTCCCTACACCTGTAGCTTCATCAGTGAAATGGGGCAACTGATGAACTGACCGCTAAGGACCCTTTAAGTTCTAAATACGTTTCTAACGAAAATAAAAGATGAGAATTATACAAACCTCACGAGGATATTTCTGAGTAAACAGTGGTGGAAATCTGAGATTTCTTACATCAGTTAAGACCTAAAAAGAAAGACAAGAAAAGGTGTTACTTACCTTTAAATCTATTTTGATATATACATCTATTTAAACATGAAGTACTTTTGATACTTTAGAGCAGTGGTTCTCAACCTTTTTAATGGCGAATATTAACAGGTGGAGAACTCATCAGTAGCTTTTCCTGATGGTAACCTACACATCGGTGTTTCCTGGGCCCAGGTGCACACACCATCCAATCACCAAAACCAGAGAGTCACTCAGGGGTAATTACACTTGAACTATGCACATGATGCCAACACCTGGCCTGTGGCTGAGCACTGGCTGATGAGTACCAGAGTAACTCAGCTCTCAGGAACCCAGTGTCCCTCAGTGGGTAACCTTTCTTATTAGCTCCTAACATCTCTGCACTTGATTAAAAGAAAAAAAGCATATTATTTTATTTTTTTGAGTGATGGAAACCAAACAATTATGCTAAATACGGAGTATAAAACTAAGCTTTTTAATGTTCTCTGGGAAGTTTTCAGATAAATTATTACTCTTCATGTTCCAGTTTCCTCGTTTACAAAACAAAGACAATAGGATCCGCCCTATACAACTGTGAGAATTAAATGAGGTTAATTTAAGTCAGCACCTGCACAGTACCTGGTACTTTTCTTTTTTTTCTTTTTCATCTTAACTTAAAAAAAATCTTTATTGTTGAAAGTATTACATAGGTCCTCCTTTCTCCCCCCATTAACCTGGCACTTCTGTAGTGAGGACAAAACCAGGTTTTGTAAAATTTTTTTTTTTTGTCTTTATTTTTTTAAATAATTCTTTATTGTTGAAAGTATTATGTATGTCCCCTTTAGACAAAACTAGTTTTTAGAAATGAAATAAAGCAAATAAGTCTTTATATTTCTTAAGAAATAAGCTAAAAAGGAGTGTATGGAGGTAGAAGAGGGTAAAGGGGGGATAAATGGTAGTGGAAGAAGACATAAATTGGGGTGGTAAACACATAATACAATGTACAGATGATGTATTGTAGAAATGTACATGTGAAACCTGTAAAAATTTTATTAACCAATGTCACCACAATAAATTAAATAAAAATAAAAAAATTAAAATTAAAAAAAAGAGAGAGAGAGAAAGAAGCTGGAGTGTACTTAAAAAAAAAGTGGGGGGTGGGTGAGGGCATGTATGGGAGTGGGGGGGCATTGGTAAGATATGTACACATATAATACCTTAATAAAAAAAATAAATAAAAAGTGGAACTAGGTTGTCATTTGTTACTTCCCCCAGAAGAAAACAGAAACTTAACCAGACGAGCCTGTGCCCCAGGCCCGAGGAAGAGGGTTCCATGTGCTAACAGGTGGATCACACCAAACTGAGTGCAGGTAAACACTGGAGAGTGAACTCACTGAATCAACTTTTAATTATATAATATTTTAAAACAAAGGTTTTTATTTAAAACTTAGAATTGAAAAAAGACAACTATCTAATTCCAGAACTGAAACATAGGTGCTGGCAAGGATGTTAAAGAACCAGAACTCTCCTACACTGGTGTGGGAATGAAAAATGGCACTTGCTTATGAATTTAAACCACCTCACACACAGCTTATCAATCCTACCTAGGACAGTACCCATGACAGATGAAAACATGTCTACAAAAGACTTGTTCACAAATATTCACGGTATCTTTATTGATAAATGTTCTCAACAGGTAAATGGATACATGAACTGTGGTATACATACAATGGAATTTTACTAATAAAAATGAATGAACTACTGATACACTGAGTAACATGAATGAGTCTCAAAAACTTTTTGGTGAGTCAAAAAAGGGAGACACAAAAGAGTATGTTTTGAAAGATTCCATTTATATGAAGCTTTAGAAAAAAAACAGGAAGTAGATGAGCAGCTGCCTGGGATGATTGGGAAAGAGCAAAGGAAACCTTCTGGGGTGATAGAAATGGACTATGTTTTGAATGTAGTGGTGGTTACATGGGAATATAAACTCGTCAAAACTCATCAAACTGTACACTTAAAGTGGGCACACTTTACTGTATGTAAATTGTGCTTCAATAAAACTTATTTAAAAAGGACCTTGTTCAAATCATCAAATGGTCTGTTTCACATGCACTAGAGAACTCCGGAGAGATTCTGGCTCAACATGGCATATTTCCTACCACATGTTGCACTAAAACAAGTGTAACAGAATGTAAAATGTATGCTAAGTCTATAAGGATGAGTGCACTGGGAGAAAAGTCAAATGTCTGTAAGATAGAAAGTGGATGGAGCATAGCAACTACCTCAGCAGCAGAGAGGAAGGTAAGCCACGCTGCCTACAGGGATAATGCCAATGAACAGGGAGTGGACGACCTGAAAGTATGTACACAGAGTGACACAGCTGCATGTAAACATATGAGGCTTATTCTCTGGAGAAACTGAACCAAGAAAGTGAGACTTGGAGTACTCAGTAGAAAGGAGGCATGCGTTGCGGTGGGCACAGAACAGCAGGATGAGGTGCAGAGCTGCACACATCCCCATCACCCACACTTTCTCCTCAGAACGAGAGACACTGCTCCGGAGAAAATGGTTCTAGAGGAAAGCCTACAGATGTGGACGTGGGAGTTCTCCACCACACACAAGATAAAAACTGAATTGTAGCCCTTACAGTGAAGTCCTTCCAGTATCCACCTGAGAGCCCTATTCTTAAATATAAATGAACAGGTGAGGATTATCAACATGATAAAAAAAATAATTAAAAACCCGAATTACCGATTTTAGCAGGGAGGGAAGCGTGACTATGAGGGGAGCAGGAGGGAGTTTCTGTGGTGATGGAACAGTTCTGTGTCTACATTGCAGTGGTGGTTACACAAATCTATACCTGAGGTAAAATAACATGGAGCTATACACATACAGAGTACCCAGGTGAAATTCCTGGTTTTGTTATTGTGCTATAATTTATGTGAGATGTAACCATTAGGAGACATTGGGTGAGGGGCACATTGAATCTCTCTATATTATCTTTGCAACTTCCTGTGGCTCTATATTAATTTTAAAAAATTAAAAACCCAGAGGAAAGATACAATACAGGAAGAAGAAAACTTAGAACACACACACCACACACAACTGAGGTGCTCAGAGATAAGTAAAGATACAAAAATCCATGTAAAAAGAGTAAAGTGCTATTAAAAAGGAACAATCTTGAACAATAAAAACTGGATGGTCAAAATAAAAAAGTAATTAGAAATGTTGAAATAACAAGTTAAGGAATTATTTTTTTAAATGTATTTTTATTGATTTCAGAAAATAAGGAAGAGACAGAAATAGAAACATTAATGATGAGAAAGAATTCCTAACACTGATTCTCTGACTGGGAATCGAACCAGTGACCTCCTGGTTCCTAGGTCGATGCTCAACTGCTGAGACACACCAGCCGGGCAAGTTAAGGAACTCTTGCAAAGAACAATATTAAAAGACAGAAAGATGAAAATAGGAGAAAAAAATAATAGGTGTTTAAGATTAAGTCAGGCATTTCAGGAAAAGGAAACAGAAAAATTGGAGGATTTATTTTTAAAAAATTTATTAGACCTGAAGGATTTATATCTTTTAACTGAAAGGACCTACCAAGTATCAAGCACAGTAAGTGAGGGGGGAGGGGAAAGGTCAATGAGGACTAAATTTCATAACAGCACTGACAAAGGTAAAGCCCTAAAACTTCCAGAAAGAAAAATAAAACAGTCAAACACCCCATATAAACAATTCAGGTATCAGCTTCTGGACAGCAGCGCTGTGGAAGCTACATGAGTTGATCAAGGCCCTCAACGTTCTGAGGGAAATTCCAATCTAGAATTGGAACCTGGCCAGTTTATTTATCAATTATGTGTGAAGATGAAAAAAACACACATTTTCACATACTTGAGGATTCTAAAAATGTATCTCTCATATATTCCTTCTGAGGCATTTACTGCAGAATGTGCTCTAGCAAAATAAGCGAGTAATGCAAGAAAAAGGGGAAAACCTGGAATCCAGGAAACAAGGGGGGCCAGGCTAGGAGGGTAGGAAAGTATGTCCTTGGCTGATGAATTATAGAAGGTCTAGGTGCGATCAGAACAGAGTGAAGGACAAAGGCTTTGAGAAGAAGACTACAGAAAAAAAAATTATCTATCTAGCTAGCTAGCTAGCTATCATCTATTTATCTGTCTGCTTACCTACTCACCCACTTTCCCGAGGGATAGATAGGTAAGTAAATGAGCTACATTGAAGTACAGAGAAAATATTGTTTGATATTTGACAGATTTTGAACACTTGTTAAAAATTACAACCAAGGTTCATAGGAAACTATGTAATTGAGAAAAGGCAATTCTGGAAAAAAGGATTGCATCAGAAAGAAAAAGTCAGAGTATACCTGATCTAGCCAGAACAATATTTGCATGGCCAAGAGAAATACTGACTTCATTTAACCAAAACTTTTTTACACAGCTACATGTTTTTTATTTACATTTTTAAACTGAAATAAAACTTACCTTTTAAACCGTTTTAAAGTATTTAACCCAGTGCTTTTTATTCTACTCACATGTACAGCCATCACCACTAATTCCAGAACATTTCCTTTCCATCCCCCCAAAAGAAATCCCATACCCATTAACCAGTCACTCTCTACCCCTTCTACTCCCAGCCCCGGGGAACTAGTAATCTACTTTGTCTTTAGAGATTTGTCTGTTCTGTATATTTCATATAAATGAATTCATAAAATATTGGTCTTTTGTGTCTGGCTTCTTTCAGTTAGCACAACGTTTTCAAGGTTCATTTGTGTTGTGGCATAGATCAGTACTTTATTCCTTTTTTTTTTTTGGCTGAATAATATTCCATTATACGGGCATACCACATTTTGTTTTGCCATTCATTAGCTGGCTGGGTTGTTTCTACTTTCTGGCTATTATAAAAATGCTACTATGAACATCTTTCTACACATTTTTTGTGTGAATATGTTTTCATTTCTCTTGGGTGTACACCTAGGAGTAAAAATGCTGAGTCATGTGTAACTGTTTAACTATTTGAGTAACTATCAAACTGTTTTTCCACAGCAGCTGTACAATTTTAAATTCCCACCAGCAATGTAGGAAGGCTCTAATTTATCCACATCCTTGCCAACACTTGTAATATTTTTTTTATTATTATATCCATCCAATATGGTATGGATTAGTATTTCATTGTGGCTTTGATTTGTATGACCCTAATAAATAATAATGAGCTTATTGGACATTTGTAAACCTTCTTTGGAGAAATGTCTAAGTCCTTTGCTCATTTTTAAATTGAATCGTCTTTCTGTTGTCGAATTGTAATAGTTCTTTATATATTCGGGATACTAGAACCTTATCAGATATATGATTCACAAACATCTTCTCCCATTTTATAGACTGTATTTTTACATTCTTAGTAGGGTCCTTTGATGCCATATGATTCCTGATCCTTTACATAGGTTGGGCCTGTTTAAATCCCTTTCAGAAGGCTTTTAGGATGTTCTGAAATTGACTCATTTTGGCAGGTCCTAATGGGTAGAATATCTGAGTCCTTTGGCTATCTGTGAGACCTACATCATCTTCTACCATGGCCAGGAATCAATAAGTAAGGTCTAAAACTGATGGAAGAAATGGTGATAATAGCTTAAGTTTTGGAAACAGCTGAAGTTTAAGTTAAGTGCCAGGGACAGCAGCTACAAAAGCTAAGGGCGACCATTTAATGAAGGATGGGGAAGACCGGGACAGAGGTACTTGTAAACACTTTCAGTACTGTCTTCCTTAAAAGCCATGGCCGTGGTTTGAGAGGGGAAAAAATAAGCCAGCTTTTAAGTGTATGAGTAAGTGGCAATTTGTCCTCCGGAACAGTCCCCTGTGACCACCCACTGCTGCCACCACTCCCTTCCTCCACCCCACCCATGGTCCCCTCACTCTGCACTTACCTCACAGTCACTCAGTACTGGATACTGCTAAATTAGGACCAATTTTAGTAACAACAAGGAACTAAAATATTCAACTAAATCATTTTTTTAAATTGAGCTTTAAACGGAAGCAAACTGTCTACAAATCCTCCCTTATAGCTCACATCACCTCCTTCACTTGTAGTTAACCAATCTGCTGGTATTAAGAATAACTTACCGCCCCCCCAACCCCCCTAAAAAAAGAATAACTTATTCTCTGTTTAAATTCTTTTGTAAATTTATGAGTATTTTATTTTTCAACCATTTTTGAGGTGGGGAGAACTTACCCTGACTCTCTCCATCTGAGTGCCGAATGGGTACAATAACTCAAACAGAATGAGGCCTAAAGAAAAGATGTCCACTTTATGAGAGTAGTTGTTTCCATGAATCTGAAATCCCACATAAACAAGAAATGTTAGAAAAATATTAACAGAGATAATACAATCGATAATATGACATTGGTGAATCCCCAAGTTGACTTAGTCACTTCTTAGTTTAAATGTACTTGTAGGTACAAAAATGTTAGCAAAGAGTTAATAATCTCACAAACCTCTTTTCTTCAACTCTCTATAGCAGAGTAATTAACCTAGTCAGCATCACAGAAGGGAAGCCAGGACAACTCAGAGATATGCATCAGTAAAACAGGCCTGGCAGGACCCTGGAGCCTCTGGATGCTGGAAAGGTTTGAGAGAGCAGTAAAAACTACTCCACTACCCTGAGGTGAGGTTTTTCAAAGTGAACACTATCTAAAGCAGATCTCTCATTCCTACCCATCTTAGTCCTCACCCATTTTTATGAGAAAATCTTCATTACTCCAAACCACTAATCAACTATGGTTAGCCCTCATTAGGGCACTTAATTATGGACCACTCTGCATTCCTAGTTGTATGTTTCATGTGCATATTTCCTATTCACAACTAGAGATGAAGTCCTGCAGGGAAGGGACCTGTCTCTTTTGTATTTCCACCACCCAGCACTGGGTTAAGTACAGAGAAGGCCCTCAATAAATACTAAATACTTATTTGTTAAAATGAAGTCATGAATTACAACCCAAGCACTCTTAAACTAAGCCTCATTCAAATTAAGGTGACCTTGGGGGACTGAGTTGAACGCTTTTATTTGAGAAATTTACTCTGGGCCCCTAACTTGACATTTGGCAAAGTAAAGAAGGAGTCATTCTGGGACCCACATCAGCATTTCCTCATGGGGAGTCACAGGGCGCAGCCTGGATGATAAACCCTCACAGACTCCTCTCTCAATGGCACTTGCTGCCTGTCTCCCTGGGCACTCTCACAGGCCACCTGCCCCTGAGCTTCCAGAACACAGAGCGTCAGATGGGAAGTCTCCAAGTCCACACCAGCTGCATCCCCTTCTGCTCACCCCTTACCTCTCATCCCTGGGTTCAACAACAGAGCTTACAGGGCACAGAGAAAGGACATCCTCATACAATATTTGGAGAATATGTACTAACACACCTTCATGAAAAGCAGCTGGCAATACTTGTTTACTCCCACTGATGGCCATAATTAATTCCACCAACCCTAGGGAAGATGGAAATGTGGACAGAGGTCTGTGCACAAGGGGTGATCTGAGTGATATTCCTAACAGCAAAATTTACAGTAACTAAAATGTCCAAAACAAATGTTGACTAAATAGTTTAACATAGAGAATACTATATAGCCAAAAGGTTTTCCAAGAACACTCAATGATGTGGGAAATGCTCACATTTTACTATTATATTCAAATATTTGCAGATGAGAATCCCAATTTTGTTTTCTAAAATTAGGTAAAAATGTTATAAAATATATGTACACACATACATCTTGTGTGTGTATTATAAAAAAGGAAATGACTAATGTTTCAGAATGTTCATTAGTAGTTTTTAGTTTTTCTTTATACCTTCCTGTATTTCCCAATAGATTAACCTATAATGAGGGAAAGCTTCATGTGGCTCAGTGATTGAGCGTTGACCCATGAGATAATACAATCGAGTCAGAGGTCACCGTTCGATTCCCAGTCAGGGCACAAGGCTGGGTGGTGGGCTCAATCCCCAGAAGGGGAGTGTGCAGAGGAGGCAGCCAATTGATGATTCTTTCTTCTACCTCTCTTTCCCTCTCCCTTTCTCTCTCTGAAATCAATAAAAAACATATTAGGAGGAAAATGCATTAAATACATTTAAAAAACAAATACGGTTCATGAACACACACAAAGTGACCTTTACAAAACATCTAAAAAATAAGAAATTAAGTGTAGTTCTGAAGGGGGGCAGAATTAAAGACACCCTTTCAGAGTTTAACTAAATGTTTAACACTGTGTAATACTACAACATGACCTGCGTTTCCTGCTAATTACAACAAGAACAAAGTAACTGTGGTCTCTGCTCATTAGAAAGAACCTAGAAAGATAAGAAAATTAAGAACTTTGTTAAAAAATAGTTGAAAACAATGTACAGCCTCAGAGGCTTGGATAAGATGATTCATACAAAGTGTTTTTGAGAGACTTTTCAAAACAATCCTGTATAATAAAAGCCTAATATGCAAATTGTCCTCTCAGGCGGTCGTTCGACTGAGAGACCAAGAGTTCGACCACTAGCTAAGACGTGCACTGACCACCAGGGGGTGGCGTGAAACATGGCAGGTGTCGGCAATGTGCTACACCCTCTTGCCGGCTACCTGGGAGCAGGAGTGATGGGGACAGAGGTGCGGTGAGAATGCAGGGTGTCCACCGAGCTCACTCTCACACCCCCTGCAGCCCTCCCCCGGGACGCCAGGGCTCAGGCGCCAGGGAAGCCCATGTGCTCCGGTGAGTGAGGAGCCCACCCCACACCTGCGCAGACTCTTCTGGGTGAGCCAGGCTGCAGCTGTTGGTCAGGCTCCCTTTGGGTTCCTACAGGAGCCGGTCTGCGAGGCCAGCTGGGAAAGAGCGCGCTGACCACCCGGCTTCCGTGCGGTGCTGCTGGGCAGCCCAGAGGCCCACGCTGCACCCCAGTGTGCGGTGTCTGGACACACTTACCACATCTCTGCATGGGGACCCGGGCGCTGTGACTCAGGCAGAGGGGGGAGTGCGGGAGCCTGGGGGCCCAGGTGCTTCCCAGGGCCCAGAGGTCAGCTGGACCTGCCCTTCCGCGCCAGATGCTCACACTTCGATCACTGGCCAGGCCTAGGGACTGTACTCATGCACGAATATCGTGCACCAGGCCTCTAGTATTTTATAAAGTGACAGCTTCTATATTTAAAAATACTGAAGAATAGCCCTGGCTGCTGTGGTTCAGTGGTTAGAGCACTGGCCCGAGCACTGAAGGGTCGTGGGTTCAATTTATGGTCAAAGGCATGCACCTGGGTTTCATGTTCGATTCCCGATCCCAGTTGAGGTGCGGACGGTGGCAACCAATTGATGTGTCTCTCTCACATTGGTGTTTCTCTCTCTCCCTCCCAACTTTCCACTCTCTATAGAACAATGGAAAAAATATCCTCAGATGAGGATTAACAACAACAAAATGAATACAAAATAATAATAAGAGGTTTAATAAGAGAATTAAGACACCCATTTTCAACTCCCTGATTTTAACTACCATACACTGCCATGACAAAATGTCTACAGCTACCCTTGATTTTCTAGTATCTTCTACAATAACAAATATGGTATCACTTGTCATCAATCTCTTCCTTTCTCCGATGGCAAACCTTACCTCCAACAAACACACACTTACACATATGCATATACACATTACATACACATGCGCGTTAGCCACAATCAAAATACATACAGTCAGTCCAGCAGTATCAAAGGGGGATTGCCATGACTACCTATGTGGTGTTTTTTTCACTGACATTCACATTCACTCATCCACCAAACATTTATGTGGAATTCTAGGCACTGTTTTAGGTGTTGGGGAAAAATTAAAAGAAGAGATAAATTAGGTCCCTTCTCTGATAATTATTTTAGAGGGGAAGAAAACACTTACTTTGAGAGTTAAAAATGCTATGAAAAGAATAAACAGTGGCTCTAGCTGATTTGGCTCAGTGGATAGAGCGTCAACTGAAGGGTCCCAGGTTCAATTCTGGTCAAGGGCACGTGCGTGGGTTGCAGGCTCGATCCCCAGTGTGGGGCGTGCAGGAGGCAGCCGATCAGTGATCCTCTCTCATCACTGATGTTTTCGTCTCTCTCTCCCTCTCCCTTCCTCTCTGAAAACAATAAAAATATATATATTAAAAAAAAAAAAAGAATAAACAGTATAATGTGACAGACCCTGACAGGGAGTGGAGGGATAGTTAACTATTTCACACAGGGTTGGGGATGGAGACTCCATCTAGTGAGCCTTCATACTCGCCTGAATCCGTTTATACAGTCATTCCTATTTTGTTTTCACAATACTTAAAAGTGTGAAGATATATTTCCAGCCTCTTGAATAATGATGAATTTTTTAAAATGCTATTACAAACATTTTAATGTCAATTCTGATACACACCTATGTAGAAAAATCAGAAAAGTCCAAAATATCTTTCAAAGCTCCTACACAGAAGCAGTGACTGCTGATACTTTATGGTTCTTCCTTCCTGCCTTTTTTCACATGGATATGAAGATGTATTTCCAGTACTTTGATATTTCATCCAGTTTTCATTTCTCCTGTTGCCAGGGTCTGGCCACATCACTTGACTAAATGATATGGTGATTCAATTACTCAGGCCAATAGATTTCTTCTACTCAAGCCATTTTGATATTTAGTTGCAAATAATCAACTATGCATAATAAAGCTCTTATGAATTAAAATCTCTGCCATATGTAACATGTGTTTTTTAAACTATAAAAGTAAGTTTATTTAAAAAGTCACAGAGATAGAAGAAATGGGCTCAGGAAACAAGTTACAGAAGCAAAGAAAGGGCCCTTGGAGCTTAGGAGTGACGGCAAAGGTAATGTGCCTGGGGGGAGAGGAGGGAGAGGGGAAAGGTGCTGCGTGCTCCTGGAAGGGAGAAGATTCATTTTTAATTTCTGAATTTATTTGCGGATTCTTCCTTTTAAGTAGGTTTGCTAGATAAGATTATCTTTTTATTTAAAACTTAAAATCTACGATGTTGTTTTACCAGTATGAGTTCTCACTCCTATTGAACATCCTGCAGCTCCTCCTGCCTCCTACCAAGCAGAATGCTAAGTCACTTACCAGTGGGCAGTAATGTGCTTATATAATGAAGGCTTTCAAATAAATGTATCTCATAATAGAACATTGATAGCTTCCTGTGAATTTTTTTTTCATTTCTTTCACTGTTTTCTTAATACTTTGCATGAGCATGTGTTTTTCTTTACCCAATAGTTACTTAGGAAGGTGTTTTAAATTTCCAGCTAGTCAAAACAAAAACTGAAACAAACAAAAATCTAATTTTAAAAACCCCACTATCATCTTTACAGCAAAACATTCACAAGTTCTGTGTTCAAATATATTTGTGGTCTAGAAATCTGAAATGAAAGTGATACCATTGTAATTAAACTAATTATTAATAACTTGGGGCCCAGTGCACGAATTCGTACATCTTGAAAGGAACTGTGCGCCGTGAGGCTGCGGTGGGCACAGGGGCGGGTCTAGGTCCATCCTCCACACCCCCGAATGGCCCCCAGTCTCTTGTCTGCCAACAGCAGCCCCTCTCCAGCTGCCACTGCTCCCACACACTGATGGTGCTGGCCCTGCTCGCACCCGCTGACTGTGCGGAGGGATTGGGGCCAGCGCTAGCAGCAGGTGCGAGTGGGACCAGTGCCGTCAGTGGGTGTGAGTGGCGGCTGCTGCCCCAATTGCCCCTCAGGAGCAGGGGGAGGTGGAGAAGCCCTCAGGGGCTATTGGGCCCAGCAGCCACCGCTCACACCAACTGACAGTACCGAGTGACTGGGACCGGCGCCAGGTGCCGGCAGTGGGTTCAGCGCCAGCTGCAGGTGCGAGTGGGGCCGTCGCCAACAGCAGATGCGAGTGGCAGCTGCCAGCCCTGATTGCCCCTCAGGAGCAGGGGGAGGTGGAGAAACCCTGAGGGGTGATCGGGACCAGCAGCCTCCGCTCGCACCCACTGATGGCGCCCAGCGATTGGGCCTGGTGCTGGGCCCCGGCAGCGGGTGTGAGCGGTGGCTCTGGCACCGGCAACAGGTGTGAGCGGGGCCAGTGCTGGCAGCAGGTGCGAGCACCTGGCAGGACCATGACACTCAGGAGCAAAGAATTTTCAGTAACCACCAGAGGCTCGCCCCATGGCAGTGACTGACACTACACCTTGGTCTGGTGCCACTGCTCACCTGCTCCACCATCCCGCCACGGCCAAATCCCGCCATGTTCCGCACTCTGCTGCCTTCTGCCAACGCCAACCATGTTCCATGTGCACCCCCTGATAGTCAGCACATGTCATAGCAACCGGTTGTTTGGTTGTTCGGTTATTGGGTTGTTCTGCCATTTGGTCTATTTGCATATTAGGGTTTTATATATAGAGAGATAGATAGGAAAGGAGTAAAGTGGGATGCTACCCCAATTTCCCAATAAAATAAGTATATCTTATTTTAATTTTATGCCCAATAAAACTGGGATGCCCTCAGGAAGATACTTGTCTGTCAGTCCTACCTGGGAACAGGTCATTGGCCAGAATGGGCATGGGCACTGCAAGGGCACGAGATTTGGGATATTTAATCCTCTAACAAAAGGAATTTGCTCTCTCATTCTCTTGTGCTGTTGGTATGTTGTGCTTAACTCCTGGCTTGTGGGGCTCTCTCCCCTGAATTCTGACCCAACTCCTGCTCCCCTGAATTCGCCTACAAGGCCCATGGCCATGTGACTGCCCCCCGCCCACCTCCACTCCCACACACACACTCAATGGACTAATGGACTAGCCTGATGCTGAACCAGATCTGGCTGCAACATGGAACAGAAACTCTGGACACTGGCTTTGCTTCTAGCTCTACTGAAACCCCAGGTACAGTTCTTCTATAATTGGACACCGAGAAATAATTCCACACAAACAAAAAGTACTCATCCTCCCGTGCAAGTCTCAGAAAAGTCTTTTTCTCAAGATATCATAAGAACCCCACCCTCAGCACCCAGTAGGGAAGATGCTACCCCAATTTCCCCAATAAAAGAAGTATATCTTATTTTAATTCATTTATTAGTAAATGTTCAAATACCAACTATAAATAAAGCCTAGTATATTTTTCATGTAGCTTCCCTGCATGGGTAAAAGATCCATTCAAAGGGCAAAATGAGCCCTGACCAGTGTGGCTCAGTTGGTTGGGGCATCATCCCATGCACCAAAGGGTCATGGGTTCAATTCCCAGTCAGGGCACATACCTCGGTTGTGAGTTTGATCCCCAGTAAGGGCATGCATGGGAGGAAACTGATCTATGTTTCTCTTCACATCAATGCTCTCTCTCTCTCTCTCTCTCTCTCTCTCTCTCTCTCTCTCTCTCCCTTTCACTTCCTCTCTCTCTAAATCCTCAGTTGAGGATTTTTTAGAAAGTGTAAAATGAACTAAGGATATTAAATTAACAGAGTAAAAAACGTTCAATGATACAGTTTTAGATTCCATAGGGCAAATGACTTTTAAGAAACTATCACTTATTGAATTCTGATGTACTATCAAACAGGAATACCCATAATTCCCTGAAAATGCTATTAAAACATCCCTCCCTTTCCAACTACATATTATCTTTATGGGGTCAGATTTTCTTCCTTCACTTCACACAAAATAACATATTGCAACAAATTGAATGCAAAGCAGATAGGAGAACCTAGCTTTTTAAGTCAGATATTAAAGAGATCTGTTAAAATGTAAACAAATGCCACTCTTCTCAACAATGCTTTTTTGTTTTGGGAAATATCATAAAAATATCTTGGGGATAAGATAGGTTTAATATTATTAAATTAATAAATTTTTCAGTTTTAATCTCTAATATGGCAAATACTGATAAATAAAATCCCATTAAGAAAAACTCTTGTGTTTTCAATCATATTTACATGTATGAACAGGTACTGATGTTACCATCATTAGCTAGTTATTAATAGGAAGAGAGCAAGCGAAGTCAGACATTGGTAAGCATGGTCAGCTGGGAAGCATGAGCCTGTTTGCTTCACTAGGAAGCTACAGCTTCACACCCCAAGGAACTGTAGCATTGTCCCTCCAAGGAGATTAAATCCCTCCCTTCTCTCCTCCCGTACTGGATTGTGTATGGAGGGGGAGCAGGGGAGTTAAGCACATATGCAATAAAGTCAAAATGGTGCAGGGGGAGATGCTTGACCCTAGAGGCCTGTCAGTCTAACCTGGGAAAGGGATCATTGGACCCTTCAGAAGCCTGGAAATCTTGGCAAGTTGAAAAAGCTCCTGGTTAAAATCCCAAGAGAACAAACTACATGATCTTGTTCTCTCTCTCTCTCTCTCTCTCTCTCTCTCTCTCTCTCTCTCTGACCCACACTCACCCCATTTTGTTTGCATCTCTCCCGCCAGAGAGCATGCAACTATGCGTTTCTAGTGGCTACCTGGAGCCTGCTGCAGACTACTCAGGCTCCAAAGGACTATGAAGCAGAAACTCTGGGCACTGGCTTTTGTTTCGGCCCTGCTGAAGAGATGGTGGGACTTTTGCCATGGCAGGATGGAGGCAGGTGGGGCATGGGGAAGCCAGGAGGGGAACTCCTTTGATTTTGCATCAGACTTGCCACAACACAATCTCCCCTGCATGGATCCTTAAAATGCTTTTCTCGAAATCCCTGGAAGGGCCTGTTTCCCACCCACAACACTGAGACCAGAAAATTTGAGAATGGCTGATCCAAGCATAAATAAGCTTGTGAATATCATTATCCTGGTGGTTACTGGGCATGCTATTCTGAAGCTCCAGGACAGTCTGCTCCCACCACTCTTCCAGGCTCTGTCCTGTCCTGTTCTGTGGGAGACTCAGCACCCATGGACAAGATATTCCAGCCTTTATCTCCTGCCACAGTACATTCTGGAAGTTGCCTGTGAATTACTATAGACGACAGCTCAGTACAGTACCTCTGGCTCTAATTTCTTTGAAAACAGTTCCTACAACATTTACACAAGATGAACTGGCGTTAAGTATGGGAGGGGTTCAAAGTCTCTATAAATTTCTGGCTGCTGTTAGGTTATGGTTGAAAGAGTGCGCGTGTTTTACGCATTGTGTGTGTTTTTAATCCATCCCCAATGCAAGTTGTGGAAACTGCACCTAGCTGTACTGCGTGTAGAACACTACTACCAGTTTTCATACTTTCAGACTTCATTTTATTGGGTATTTTAAGTAGAACATAGATGGAGATTCATGGGACATATCTAGCTTGCTGTCATACTAACTAAAAATCTGTTTTTAATTAAGAAGGAAAACAAAAACACTCACCTGTTCTGGGCTCATATACAGTTTGGTCCCTACTTGTCCCGTGTGCCGGGCATATGCTGGCATTGGGGTCAGAACCATCGACTCTTCCTCGTCCTGGTCCATTGCTGTCACTAATCCAAAGTCTCCAATTTTGACCACGTCGTCCATTGTAAAGAATATGTTGGAAGGCTGGAAAAAAAATAAAACAGAAAAAGCACAATGGATATATACAGAAAAGGAAAGTAAAGGGAATTTATTAAAAAGACAACAGGAAATAAATACAAGAAACTAGATATTCTCAGGCATGTTTCCCTTTAAAATGAGTTAATATGAAAATAGCACTGATCCTTCCGTGCGGGACAAGTGCTGTGAGTAAAGAAAAGCTAGCACAGGGGTCAGCATTTACATTTAGCCCTTTACCACATGAATGAGCAAACAGCATCTACTTAAAACACTTAGAGACTCACATTACCTAGGGCCCAAGGTATTTAATGCTCAGTCTTATTATTCTATATATTCTCCCCCTGGCAAGCTTCTCTACATTTATAACTGAAGTGATGAATATAATAATAGTAACAATACTATCAAATGCATAAATAGCACTTAAAATATGCCAGAAGCCAGTCTAAGCTGGTTACTACTATTAACTCAAGCAATACTCACAGCCCTATTAGTTCTATTAGTCTTTCATTTACAAATGTGCAAACTGAGGCCCAGAGAAGGTAGGTAAACTGCCCAATGTTATCCATGTAGCAGTAAGCGGTGGAGCAGGGATTCAAACTCAGGCAGTCTGGCTCCATGAGAAGAGGATGTCAGCTTCAATACCACCGGTCCAGCATTCAGTATCGCATGTGCCTTATGGTAGCTAGTCACTACTGTTTGATGAATAAAACAGACTGATTCTGGGTTTATGTCCGAGAGGGGAAAAGCAGGCTATCACAGAGAACAAGAGCTCTTAACTGCAACCAATGCTGCCTCTTCTAATATCCACAAGCTCTCATGTATAACAAGGCCGCTGGTCCGAGTTATAAACGCTCACATGCAACTGTTTGAGAGAGAGAGCTAACCAAATTTCTCATGGTCCTTAAACTCAAAGTCCACTACATGAACTATATCATCTTCCTTCAGAGCCTACTCTAACCCCTGCTAACAGAATCACCATTTATAGCCCTTAAAATTAGGAAAAAGAAAGCCATTTAGCTCAGGAAATTGTATTTCATCAGGCTTCAAATCCTGCCAAATAACATTTTATTCCCAAACTCTAAAATGCCATTATACAACTGTGACTTTGAAGCAATGACGTTATTGCACATAACCAAAATCTATGGTAATAACCTTTTGCTCTCCCACAAATAACCTTGTGAGAGAGCTGCCTTAAATTTCACGGCTCCTGTCCTCCCATCATCTGGTGTTATTACTGAATAACATAATAGACTTTATTTTTTTTAATTTAATTTTTAAGCTCTCCAGCATCTACCCCCCTGTACTTCACCAGAAGCATACTGACTGGACTTTGGGAACCCTTCTTCCCAACTGTGCAGCAACCCATGGCTGCACATCCTGAGGATGCATAAGCCATCAGCATAATCCTATCCCCTGGCCAGGATACTGGTTTAGGGATGGGTATGTGTCCTTGACTTTTCAGTTAGGAGGAAACTCAGGCCTTCTGGTCAATGGTAGGGAAGAGGGATACTTTCCTCCCACGCCCTATCTCATCACTCCAAAAGACTTAAAATGCGCAGCCCTGCGAATAGCTGGCAGCTGTCCTGAAACTGTGAAGGGAGAGCCTGCCTGAAACTGGAAGCAAGAAACAGGGCGAGGAGAGGGGAGACCATGTTCTGGCCACATCACTGAATCTTTATTTGCATCTTGGACAGTTCAGTTACATGAGCCAATATATTTCATTTCTGATTAAATTATTATAAGTGCTTTTGATTGCAAACAAGAGAATAAAAAAAAGTTATATGAGTATACAGAATGTATTAGACATTGTGCTAAGGATTTAATAGGTGAAAAAAAGACATGGCTTCTGCCCTGTGGAAACCAGGGAATAAATAATAGAACTGTGATGAGGATTATGAAGGAGAAACACCAGGTTCTATGAGAACACTGTGTATTTAAGAAACTGAGAAAAACCCAGTGCAGCTTGAGTGAAGAGAAGATTAGAAGTCAGTCTGAAGAATCAGGGGCCAGAGAGCGCTGATGACAACAATTTGACCAAAATATAAAAAAGGGAGAGGGTTTAGGAAGTTTCACATTGAGCTCAAAGACTTAGGTCAGAATGGACAGGACACACAGCTTTTTGACTAAGAATAAAATTATTGGGAGAATTTCTTTCTGGTTCACCAGAAATCTTTAAGAGAAATTCATCTTTACAAAAGAATACTTTTTTTGATATCTAGAAAAACTAAAGGGGAAATTAATTTTCTTGAAAATTTTTTTTGGTGCACAGAGAAATACAAGAGAAACCTTTAGACAACATTGTAGCATTAAACAAATATTCATCAATCCTATATAATAAAAGGCTAATATGCAAATCAACCAAACGGTGGAACGACTGCTCGCTATGAGGTGCACTGACCACCAGGGGGCAGATGCTCAACACAGGAGCTGTCCCCTAGTGGTCAGTGCACTCCCACAGGGGGAGTGCTGCTCAGCCAGAAACCGGGTTCACAGCTGGTGAGTGCAGCAACAGTGGCGGGAGCCTCTCTCGCCTCCGCAGCACTAAGGATGTCCAACTGCCGGCTTAGGCCCACAAGCAGGCCTAAGCCATCAGTCGGACATCCCTCAAGGACTCCCGGACTGCAAGAGGGTGCAGGCCAGGCTGAGGGCTCCCCACAACCGAGTGCACGAGTTTTGTGCACCTGGCCTCTAGTATCTCATAAACACTGTAAAATCAGCAAAATATTCAAAGTTAGTAAAAACATAATTACATGGCTTTCAACATAACATTTTGGTTGTACAGTAAGTGTTCAGTACAAGAAGAATGTGCACACTGGCTAACTGGTTCCTACCAAATGATAAAACTACACCCATATTCCAATAGCCAACACTAGCTCAAGTTAGGGGCATCTGACCTCATGGAAGTTGTCTTCTCCCTTCCGACCAAAACCAACCATCTCTGAACTTCTCACTCATGCAGAATGATTCCTGGCAATTAGTTCTGGCCACATCCAGAGTGTGGTGATTAGGTATAATTCAATAACAATTACTTTGGAAAATAGGAATTATTTCTAATTTGAGTTCCTATTATTCCAAGCTCTTAAAAATATATTCAGAGATTTAAAAACCCACTGCTGACTTTAAAAAGAAAATTACTCATACAAATAGCTACTTTGGTGCCTGAAACAAGTTTGTGGTTACATAAAACGAAACTGAAAATACCTAAAATGAGTCCAAATCTCTTAAGAATTTAAGCAACTTCCATCAGAAAAATATTCATGTATTCACTACACATCTATGTTTACTATGATGATCACTATGAGCATATGGAATATGTCAGAAATTAGTTACTAAACGTCCCATAGAGGTATTTCAGAAGCACACACTGAAGACACACTACATGTTCTAGTAGGAATCTTAGGTAATGCAGCATATTGCATGGCTACAATATTCATTACTGAAATAGAATCAAAGGTGTTAGAGCTGCAAACATCATGTGGCTAACCATTTGCTACCTTTTATCATCCAGCTTCTCACCTCCTTCCCCAAAATCTGAACAGCTCAGGAACAGGGGCAAAAAGAATGGCAACTGGCCCTAATTCACCTGGCTAATGAAGGGACCTGTGTCTCTCCTTCCCCTTGAGCCCTTTCAGGGTGCTACTTCAGGACCCTACGGGAACCTGTGCCAAGGTTACTCAAAGCCATAGAAAATGGTATTGAATTTTACGTAAGGTATTTTTTCTTCAGATTGGGAATGCTTTTTACTGTAAAACGAACATAAACATATTATAAAAGAGAATTCATGATTTGCCTGAGATCTTTTTTATTTTTTAAATATATTTTTATTGATTTCAGGGAGTAAGGGAGAGGGAGAGAGAGATAAGAGATCAAGCTTGCAAGAGATAAGATATCAAGCTTGCAACCTGGATATGTGCTCTGACCAGGAATCGAACCATGACCTCCTGGTTCATAGGTCGATGCTCAACCATAGGGCCTGCCTGAGTTTTTTAAATCATGAGATTTCTTATTTTTACATTCCCAGATCTCTGCTCCCGATGCCTTCACTCTCCTCCACTCTTAGGGTACTTCCATTAAAAAGTGACAAATACTGCAAGTACTGCATAAAACATCAGCTTGAAACCCATGGGTGAGGTTCCATAGTACCAACCTTGAGGTCCCTGTGCATGAGCCCCTTACTGTGCAGGAACTCCACAGCCTCTGCGATCTGCAGGAAGATGTGCAGGCACGTGCCCCACCCTCTCTCCTCCATGCTGCACCGGCTGTTCATCCAGTCCTTTAGGTTCTCTTTTCTGCACAGCTGCATCTGAATGTAAAGATACACCTTCGGGGAACTGGGCTGCAGCTTTTCTGCAGTGTTTTTAGTGAGATCTAGACTTAAAGTGGTTGGTCTTAGAAGAGAACTAGACAAACTAGGTTCCGAAGATTGGCTACTGGAATGCTTGGCAGCAGTTAGTTTATTAGCATAATGGTTGCCAATGTGCAGTTGGTTAGCTTTGGGCTCTTCTTTACTGGATGCATTATCACAGCCTGAATCTTCAAACACTATGGAAGAGGAGGTTCTCTCCCTGGACTTTACATAAGAAGAAGCTTCAGAGGAACAAAGTTCAAAGGAGTGCCCCTCTTCACTGCCTTCCATGGTGCCATCTTCCACATCACAGTCAGTGAGGCAGCTGTCCTGGAGGTTGTGCACTGCACCCACTGACGCACTGGTGTCTCCAAGGCCTAGTCCTGAAAATTCCAGTGGAGAGAAGTTGCTCTCAGATGAACTTGTCTGGCCACAGGAAATCCCTACTGAAAAAGACCTGCTTCTTTGTGGCGAAGGAGCTATGATTTCAATATGTTCCTTTGTAGAGAAAGGATCCATTCTGCGTATTTTAACTGATGGTGCATCTACTGGACTGGGAGAGCTGAGTGGCCAGTCTGTGCTAAAAGTGGGAGAAATACAAAAGGATGAGAGTAAACAAGTGTTGATTGAATTATGTGAAATATACCCTTTGTTTTAAAAGCTTCAACTACAATAAAGCCAGTTACCAAAACACAAGCCACGTACAAATTAAAATAAAAACCTGCTATGAGACAAAGAACATCACATCACATCCATTCCTTATAAAAAGCTTAATTTAAGACATTAATTTAAATTTGGAACCATTATCTGGGATTGTCACACAGGGGCAGCCACGGCCTTTATGTACAACACAAAGCAGTGAAGGAAAAACAAGGACAGGAACCCTCAGTGGCCGTGCCTCTGAAGCCCTGGTCCCTTCAGGGCCAAAGCTCACAGGCCTGGAGACAAGAGGCCACGTCATGGGATCCTTCCATGGTCTGGCTATAACACGTGTCACTGTAACAAGGGTTGTGTCCTACTTTAAGGCAGGAATTTTACTCCACCTGATTGGTAAACAGTCTATTTGCAATTTGCTTCCTCTTCGTTCTCATTTAGTAGTTTTTAAAAGGCCCTTCCCTCTTCCACAGCATATTTTACATAAGAATTATCTTCACATTGCACAAGTTTATGTATTTTTAACTGCAAACAAAAACTACTTTAAAGAGGAGTCACAAATTGTTAAGTACTAAGAAATGAAATAAAAAATGTTAAATATGTAGACAGCCTAGGTGGTGTGGCTCAGTAGCTGAGCATCAACCCATGAACCAGGAAGTCACAGTTCGATTCCAGTCAGGGCATACGTCTGGGTTGCGAGCAAGCTCCCCAGCAGGGGGCATGCAGGAGGCATCTGATAAATGTTTTTCTCTTATCAGTGATGTTCCTCTCTCTCTCTCTCTCTCTCTCTCTCCCTTCCTCTCAGAAACCAATAAAAACATATAAAAAATAAAATAAAATATGTAGACAAGAGAATATAATACCTCATTGAGAAAAGCTACTGTAAATCCCCTAGTGAATTACAATTCATAGAGTCCTATGAAGTTACAACAGAATGGACTGCTGTAATCAACAAATGACCGTTTCTCTACTCAACACATAAACACACCTGAGAGATCCATGAATTGAGACATCTGAGCATTGAGACATCTGGCCATGGTGAGCATATCAGGTGAACAGAGAGACAGGATGGGGAAGGATAAAGATAAGAGTTGCAGACCCAATCAGGCACTGCAGGGCCCCAGCTGACACACTACCAGTGAAGGGTGATAGTGGGAGGGGCTCCCACAGGGCACACTGAAAAGGCAGAGACAGCAATGGAGGCTAGGCCTGCACACATGAGGATGAGCTCAGGGCCGGGGAAGAGAAACAGTGCAACAGGTGGCAGCACTCCAAACCCATCATCATCAGACAGAGGATTCCAGATTCAGGAACCTGCCCACTCGCCCTCCTCTGGCCTGCCAGCAGTAAAATCCTCTCGGCAGATCACCAAAAGTCAGGAAAAACTTTCCAGCCTAAGTGGTCTTATACTCATTGCAGCTAAAACCATCAAAAAGAAAAAATTCATAGACATCTGAACCTGTTTTCCCCCTCCAGATGTTCCCCCACACATCCTGTAGGCCCTGGTAGTAGCCTTGTCAACTCAAGACAGATCACCTCCACCTGCAACTTCTGGCTACAGGGAGAAGGCAATGGAAATAAGGCCAAGAGACCCATGGAGACCCATCACATCCCACCACCGGGGTGGTGCCTGGAGACCAGGGCAACCACTTCATAAGGGCATCGCCCACCTCCTCAAGAATATGGGCACAACCAAGGCCACATTACCCCATAGATAACCCTAAAGACAGGTAAGAAAAAATTAAAACTTGTGCTTCAGCACCACCTTCTGGAAAACAAAAGAAAGACATCTACTTATCAACCTGCTAAACAGTGAAGAGTAAAATACTTAAAAAAAAAAAAAAAAAAAGATTTCATTTCCATAAATTCCCAGGCAGAAAAATAATCTATCAATCACAACAAATAACCAAGGTAACAAAGAAGTTCAGAAAGAAAATGAAAAATCTCCAGAAAATAAACTTAAAGACTTGGAAGACTATGATTTAAATGACAGAGAATTCAAGATTGCGGTTCTGAAAAAACTCAACGAGATACAAGAAAACTCAGAGGAGTAATTCAAAGAGCACAGAAATAAAATCAACAGATAAAACGATTCCCTCACCAAAGAGAGTGAAACTATAAAAAAAGAACCAATCAGAAATTTTGAAGCTTAAGAACTTAGTAAAAATCTAGAACTTAGCTCTAGCTGGTTTGGCTTAGTGGATAGAGCATCAGCCTACAGGCTGAAGGGTTCCAGGTTTGATTCCGATCCAGGGGACATGCTCCGGTTGTGGACTTCATCCCTAGTAGGGGGCGTGCAGGAAGCAGCTGATCAATGATTCTCATCATTGATGTTTCTATCTCTCCCTCTCCCTTCCTCTCCGAAATCAATAAAAAATATATTTTAAAAAATCCAGAACTGAGACACATAATGTAAAAAGAGAGGAAACAGAGGAAAAAATCATAGAATAACTTACAGGAACACAAGGATAAAAAAAATAATGGCGACACAGACCTACCAGAAAATAAAAGATAAAATGGAGATAGGATAGCCTCATACATCCATAATCACCCTAAATGTAAATGGACTGAACTCACCAATGAAAAGGCACAGAGTAGTGGGATGATTTGTTTTTGTTTTTTTAAAAACACCCAACTATATATGCTTGCTGTTTTTAGGAGACACATTTCAACTGCAAAGACAAATATAGATTCAAAGAGAAGGGGTGCAAGATTATATTCCAAGCAAATAGCATCCAGAAGAAAACAGGTGTAGCCATAATTATATCAGACAAAATAGATTTCAAGAAAAAAAAGGTAACAAGAGACAAAGATGGACATTTTATAAAGACGAAGGAGACAATACATCAGTAAGACATAATGTTTATTAATATGCATTCAACCTGGAGGCACCAAAATATACAAAGCAACTACTAAAAGAACTAAAGGGAGAAATTGACAAAAATCTACACTAATAAAAGAGAAAGATGTAAATTGACCGTACCTTCGCGACGCCCACCAGCAAATCAGGAGTGAGTATGCAAATTAACCCAACAAAGATGGTGGGTTAATTTGCATATGCAGGTGTTAAGTGGCCGGGCAAAAAATGCTTGTGTCGTCACCATGGCAACAACGCAGGCATTCCGCACCGCCCCGGTAGCTCCGGGCCTCTGGGCAGCGTGGAAAGGTGGAAAGGTGGCTCCAGGCCAGAGTGAAGGCAGAAAGGAGGCTCCAGCTGGAGTGAAGTCGGTGCTGGCAGCCAGGGGAAGGAAGGCCCATTCTTGCATGAATCTTCATGCATTGGGCCTCTAGTACAATTATAATAGGGGAACTAAATACCCCATTGAGAACAATGGCTAGATCATCCAAACAGAAAATCAAAACAGCTTTAAATAACACATTAAACCAAATGAACATAATCAATATTTACAGAGCTTTTCATCCAAGAACACCAGATTACACATTCTTTTCTAGTGCACAGGGAACATTCTCAAGGATAAACCATATTATGTAGGGGCACAAAACTAGTTTCAACAAATTTAAGAAGATTGAAATGATACCAAGCATATTCTCTGACAACAACAACTTGAAACTGGAAATCAACTGCCAAAAGCAAGCTGAAAAAACCACCAACATGTGGACATTAAACAACATGATACCAAACAACTACTGGGTAACAGAAGAAATAAAAGGAGAGTTCAAAAGGTACACAGAGTCAAATGAGAATGACAATAGGAAATACCAAAATTTGGGGGATGGAGCAAAAGCAGTAATAAAAGAAAAGTTTATAGCATTACAGGCCTACCACAAGAAACAAGAAAAATCTCAAATAAACAACCTAACATTTCACCTTAAAGAAATAGAAAAATAACAAATGAAGCTGAAAGCCAGTAGAAGGAAGGAAATAAAAATTAGAGAATTAAATTAAACAGAAAACAGAAGACAAATAGAAAAAATAATGCAACAAAGAACTGGTTCTTTAAAAGAATTAATAAAATTTACAAACCTCTAGCTAAAGATGCAAAAATCACTGATAAAAGAGAAAAGTCTCAAATAAACAAAATTATAAATAAAAGAGAAGTTACAACAGACACTACAGAAATACAAAAGACTATACAAGCATACCATGAAAGGCTGTACGTCATCAAATTCAATAACCTAGAATAAATGAACAAGTTCTTGGGACTACTAGTATATAAACTTCCTAGACGAATCATGAAGAACTGGAAAATCTAAACAGACTTAATTAAAACAGCCATCAAAAACTGTCCGAAAATAAAAGTCTAGGACCAGATGGCTTCACTAGTGAATTCCACCAAACATTCAAAGAAGATTTAATACAAATGCTCCTCATACTCTTCCAAAAATTTGGAAAAGAAGCAATAATTCCTACTTCATTTTATGAAGCTAATATTACCCTGACTGCAAAATCTGGCAAGGATACCACACACACAAATTACAGACCAATATCTCTGATTAATATACATGCAAAAATCCTAAACAAAACACTAGCAAATCAAATATAATACATTAAAAGAATCATACTTCACAATCAAGTGGGGTTCATTCCAGGGGCAAAATGATGGAATGCAAATCAATCAATGTTAATACACCACATTAACAAACTAAAGGAGAGTATTAAAAATGGCGGCAGAGTAAGTGGATGCTGCACGGACATGCACCCAGGAACAAACTGGAATTACAATTAAAATACAGAAAAACTTCCTGAATAATCAACAGAAAACTCACAGGAGAGAACCTGATACCTGAGTACCAAATGTGGAGACCGCATAGAGACTGGTAGGAGGGGCAGAGGCGCGAAAGGGCTGGCTGGACACCCACAGACAGCAACTGAAGTCCCGGAGAGATATCTCAGCTGTGGGGGTTTGCCTCTGAGAACTCTGGGATCTAATCCCCAAACTGGGCCCCCCAGCAGACAGCACCAAAACTGAGAAGGGTACCCACATAACATCTGGCTGTGAAAAGCAGCAGGGTGCTGTCTGCCAGGGAGTGACAGCTAAAAATTCAGGCACCCTCTTAGAGGGCCAATGCACAAAATTCCCTGTGGAGCCACCCACCTTGGGCTCTGACAGAGGGAGGGTGAAGTTGACTGGAGCTGTCAGAGCAGAACCCAGTACTGGGGACTTGGGGTTACAGCTCAGAAGGCAGACACCCTAAGTTTCCTGGGCTGAGGCATTCCCTCACACAGCAGAGGACATCTTTCCCACATAGACATTTGCCTTGCCTGGGGAGAAGACAGTTGATGCACCCTATTGAAAAACCCTTGACCTGAGTCCACTTAAGAGATTAAAAATAACAATTAGTCTCCAGGCAGAAGCAGCTGCCCTACCCTGTTGAAATAAACTCTCCCCACACCTAGGGAGGATTGCCTGGGGGGCAATTCGAATCAGAATCCTAACAATATGTAGGCAGAGGTGGTCTCTGGAGGCATTGCATCTTTGCCTGATCTAATTACTCAGAAAGAGCCTTTAACACTCTCGGGCACTAGAAATTGAGAGGTGTAGAGGATCTACCTAATACTTAGTCACAATCTGAAACAGACAGCCAAAATGAGGAGACCAAGAAACAACCCCCAAATGAAAGAACTAGAGAATTCTCCAGAAGAAGAGATAAATGAAGCAGAGATAAGAAATTTACCTGAAACAGAGTTCAGAGTAATGATGGTAAAGATGCTCAACAGCATGAAAAAAGATATAGTAACTATGGAAAAAGAATAGTCAGAGATAAAGAATGACATAACACAAATGAAGAACACATTGGAAGGAATACGCAGCAGATTAGGGTAAGCTGAGAATCGAATCAATGAATTAGAAGACAGAGTTGAATATATCAATCAATCAGAGAACCAAAAAGAAAAAAAAAAACAATTAAAAAACAGAAGGACAGCCAAAACCGGTTTGGCTCAGTGGATAGAGCGTTGGCCTGCGGACTCAAGGGTCCCAGGTTCGATTCCGGTCAAGGGCATGTACCTTGGTTTCGGGCACATCCCCAGTAGGGGGTGTGCAAGAGGCAGCTGATCGATGTTTCTCTCTCATCGATGTTTCTAACTCTCGATCCCTCTCTCTTCCTCTCTGTAAAAAATCAATAAATTATATTTAAAAAACAAAAACAAAAACAGGAGGACAGCTTCAGGAAGCTGTGGGACAATATGAAACATTACAATATTACAATAGCAGGGGTGCCAGAAGAGGCAGAAAGAAATAGAGAATGTGTTTGAAGAAATAATGGCAGAAACCTATCCTAACTTGGTAAAGGAAAAAGTCACACAAGTTCAGGAGGCACAGAGAACCCCAAGCAAGACTGCAAACAGGCCCACAATTAGACATATCATAATTAAAATGCCAAAAATAAAAGACAAAGAGAGAATCTTAAAGGCAGCAAGGGAAAAAAAAACTGTTACCTACAGGGGAGTTCCCATAAGGCTAACACCTGATTTCTAATCAGAAATTCTACAGGCCAGAAGGGAATGGCATGAAGTACTCAAGGTAATGAAAAGCAAGGATCTGAAACCATGATTACTATATCCAGCAAGGATATCACTCAAAATAGACGGTCAAATAAAAAGCTTCCCAGACAAAAAAAGATAAAGGAATACATCACCACCAAGCCAGCATTACAAGTAATGCTAAAAGGACTGCTGTAATGAGAAGAAGAAAGAGAGAGAGAAACCTAGCCATACAGAATTAAAATGGAAAATAAATAAGTACCTATCAATAATAACCCTAAATATAAATGGATTAAATGCTCCAATCAAAAGGTGTAGGGTACCTGAATGGATACAAAAACATGACCCAACTATATGCTGTCTACAAGAGACACACCTCAAAAGACACACAAAGGATGAGAGTGAAGGGATGGAAAAAGAATTTCCATCCAAATGGAAAAGAAAAAAAAGCTGGAGTAGCAATACTTATATCTGAAAAATAGACTTTAAAATGAAGGCCATCACAGGAGACAACAAAGGTTACTACATAATACTAAAGGGATCATCCAAAAAGAGGTTATAACCCTGGTAAACAAATAAGCAACCAATATAGGAGCACCTAAATATATATAAAAAAAACTTCTAGAGGACTTTAACAAAGACATCAACAACAATACAGTCATAGAAGGGAACTTTAACACTCCTCTGACATCACTGGATAGATCTTCCAGACACAAACTTAATAAGGTAACAGAGACTCTAAAGGACACACTAGATCAGATGGATTTAATTGACATTTATAGAACATTTCACCCCAACACAGCAGAATATACCTTCTCAAGTGCACATGGATCATTCACAAAGATAGACCACATGTTAGGACACAAAACAAGTCTCTACAAGTTAAAGAACATTGAAATCACATCAGCATCTTCTCAGATAACAGTGGAATGAAATTAGAAAACAACTGCAGTAAAAACACCCAAAACATTCAAACACATGAAGGCTAAATAGCATGTTATTAAAAAATGAATGAATTACCAATGAGATAAAGAAAGAAATCAAAAACTTTCTGGAAACAAATGAAAATGAACACAAAACAACCCAAAATGTCTGGAACAGAGCAAAATCAGTCCTGAGAGGGAAATTCATAGAACTACAGGCATATCTCGAAAAATAAGAAAAATCAGCAATAAACTATTTAACTCTACAACTTAAAGAATTATAAAGAGAAAAATGAGAAAAACCCAGAGTAAGTAGAAGGAAGGAAATAATAAAGCTTAGAGAGTCATATGTGGAGGAGAAACCAAGATGGGGGCATAAGTAAACACCTAAACTGCTGCCTCGCAAAACAATTTCAAAATTACAACTAAAAGAAAAAATGGACATCATCCAGAACCACAGGAAGGCTGGCCGAGTGGAAATTCTACAACTAGAAGGAAAGAGAAAAGCACACTGAGATTCAGAGGAGCTGCAGAAGGCAGAGGTAATGAGGTGCGCGCATGCACAGAGAGGGCTGGCAACTAAGTATGTGGCTGGCTTTTTCAAACAGGAGGGAGACAAAAGCTCTGGATGGCTCTGAACTCCAGTTCCGGGAGAGACTCTGGGGACCCAGACTCATATGGGGAGAAACTGAACTGTCTGGCAGTGGGCAAAAATTGAAGGCGGCTTTCTCTCAGAGGTGCTTGCAGAGATTACCGCGGGACACTGAGACCCGGGGGGCCTCTTAGGGCAGGGCTGACGGGAAATCATTGCTGTCTGCTCCGCCCTGAGACTCCGCCCCATCCAAGCTGAGCAAAGAGGTTTTTGCAAGTCTTGTCTCATAAGAGTGTCTCCAGCACAGAAGTTCTCCCAACGTAGACACAGCTGATCCTCACAGCCAATTGGCCTGGAGGTCAATTCCTCCCAGTGATACCAACAACAATCAAGGCTTAACTACAACAAGACTGTGCACACAGCCCACAAAGGGGTGCACCAAGAGTGTCCATCTCAGGTAACTGGGGAGGCTGAGCCACTGGGCCCTATAGGACACCTAGAACACAAAGCCACTCTATCAACTCAGGGAATCAGCCAAAATGTGGAGACAAAGAAACAGATCACAAATGAAAGAAATGGAGGAAAGCAAATGACTGGATATAGAGTTCAAAACCAAGGTTATAAGGTTTTTCAAGAATTTTCTAGAAAAGGCCGATAAATTTAGCAAGACCCTCGAGGATATGAAAAAGGACCAACTAGAAATTAAGCATACACTGACTGAAATAAAGAATAATATACAGAGATCCAACAGTAGACTAGAGGATCGCAAGAATCCAGTCAAAGATTTGAAATATGAAGAAGTAAAAAACACCCAACTGGAAAAGAAAAAAGAATCCAAAAATATGAAGATAGTGCAAGGAGCCTCTGGAACAACTTCAAGCGTACCAACATCAGAATTATGGGGGTGCCAGAAGAAGAAGAGAGCAAGATACTGAAAACCTATTTGAAGAAATAATGACAGAAAATTCCCCCCACCTGGTGTAAGAAATAGACTTACAAGTCCAGGAAGCACACAGAACCCCAAACCAAAGGAATCCAAAGAGGACCACACCAAGACACATCATAATTAAAATGCCAAGAGCAAAAGACAAAGATAGAATATTAAAAGCAGCAAGAGAAAAACAGTTAGTTACCTACAAGGGAGTACCCATACGATTGTCAGCTGATTTCTCAACAGAAACTATGAAGGCCAGACGCGAGTGGCAAGAAATATTCAAAGTGATGAATAGCAAGAACCTACAACCAAGATTACTCTACCCAGCAAAGCTATCATTCAGAACTGAAGGTCAGATAAAGAGCTTCACAGATAAGAAAAACCTAAAGTAGTTCATCACCGCCAAACCAGTATTATATAAAATGCTAAAGGTATTCTTTAAGAAGAGGAATAAGAAGAAAAAGGTAAAGATAAAAATTATAAACAAAGTGACAACAAATACATATCTATCAACAAATAAATCTAAAAAGCAAGTGAATAAAAAATCTGACAAACAGAATAAACTGGTGAATATAATAGAATCAGGGGCATAGAAAGGGAGTGGACTGACAATTCTTGGAGGGAAAAGGGTGGGGGTGGGGAGTGCAGGAAGAGACTGGACAAAAACCGTACACCTATGGATGAGGACAATGGAGGGGAGGAGGGTAAGAGCAGAGGATGGGGTGGGAACCGGGTGGAGGGGAGGTATAGGGGGAAAAAAGAGTAACAATAGTAATAATCTGAAAAATAAAGATTTATTTAAAAAATAATAAAAACTTAAAAAAAAAAAGCTTAGAGAAGAAATAAATAACATAGAGACTACAAAAAAATTCAAAAAACTCAAGGAGACCAAGAGTTGGTTCTTTGAAAGGATAAACAAAATTGATTAACCAATGACCAGATTCATCAAGAAACAAACAGGGCACAAATAAATAAAATCAGAAACAAAGGTTGAGAAGTATTTACTAACACCATAGAAATACAAAGAATTGGATACTGAAGACAGAAGAGAGAAGTGTGTATGGACTTGGAGCAGGGGATTGTAAATTAGATATATAAATAGGGTGAAATTTTAACAAGGGCTAAAAAGAAGGAATAGGGAAAATCTAAAGCAGGAAAAGGGTAAGAGAAACAGGACAACAAAAGGGGAAACGTTAGTAAGAGAGTGAAGGCATAAAGGTAAAGTTGAGATAGAGTAAAATGATGGTAAGAGAAAGATGAAAATAGAATGTAGAACACTAATCCCAAAGTAAAATAAAGACAAAATAAAATGACACTTTTTTTGAAAAAAAAAAAAAGGTAAAATAGTAGTAGTAATAATACTGATTGAAAACAAAAATGTAATAATTAAAAAGGTAAAATCAAGTGAGGAAAAAAATTAGTTTCTTAAGTAAAAGGTGAAAAAAATAAAATAAAAAATGTACAGTAGTGAAGGTCATTCACTTCCTCTATTTTTCTGTTTGGCACGCCTGTTTCCTAGTCAGGACAGTATTGCAGTTCCCTGCATTCCACTGATCCTCAGTGTTGTAAGCCAGTTCTGATTTTTAAGCAGGCAGTGTGTCTTAATTTCTTGTATTCCTTTATTTGTGTTTACTTTTTTTACTCTCTGTCCTTTTGTTGTTGTTTGCTTGATTGTTGATTATATCGATTTTTTTTGCTTGTTTGTGAGACTGTTTTGCTTATTCTGTTTTATTTGTTTGTTTTGTTTTTGTTTGTTTTTGCTTCTGTTTTCCCTCGCCTCGCTTGATTATTAGTTGTTGTTTGAAGTTTGTATTCATCTCCAGGTACTTGTTGCTGGCATTTGTTGGGATTAGTGGCTGTTCTATTGGAGTTTTCTCCCCATATATAGTTTGTTCCCCTCTTCTTTCTTATTCGCTTTCTTTCTCTCTTACACTGTTTTTCCTTTTCCAAATTTCATTTTTGCACACCTTCATTTTTTTTTTCTCTTCTTTTTTCTCTCCTATCTTCTAATTTGCCTTTCTCTGGTGCTCACCTTTATTTGGGGTTATTGATATCATGAATACATTTCTGTTCAGTGCCTTGTGAATTGTACCTGGTTGTGTTGTATTTTATGCCTTTAAATCAACGCAAGAGAGAGAGAACTACATAACCAGACACCCAGAGAAGAGAGACCATGGGGAGACAAAGAAAGAGCCCACATATGAAAGAAAAGCAGGCATCACCAGGAAAGGAACTGAACGAAATGGAGGCAAGCAACCTGTCAGAGAAAGATTTCAGAGAAATGGTCATGAGGTGGCTGAAAAGAATGGAAGACAAATTCGACAATATGTGTAAGAACCAATAGGAAATGAAGAAGAATCAAGAGGAAAGAAAAATGACATCACTGCTGTAAAGAACTCAATAGAAAGCATCAAGAGTAGACTAGAAGAAGCAGAGGACCGCATCAGTGAGCTAGAAGACAAGGTAGGAAAAAATACCCAAGTAGAGCAGCTTCTAGAAAAAAAAAATTAAAAAGCAGGAGGAGGGCTTAAGGGAACTTTGGGACAACATGAAACAAAACAACAGTCGTAATAATAGGGATTCCAGAAGGAGAGAAAACTGAGCAAGAAATAGAAAACATGTTTGAAGAAATAATGACAGAAAATTTCCCTGATATAGGGAAGAAAAAACCCACACAAATCCAAGAAGCTCACAGAGTCCCAAGCAAAATGAACCCAAAAATACTGATGCTAAGGCACATTATAATTAAATTGGCAAACACCAACAACAAAGAATCTTAAAAGCGGCCAGAGAGAGACAGAAAGTTACCTACAAAGGAACCCCCATCAGACTAGCAACTGATTTCTCAACAGAAACTCATCAAGCCAGAAGGGAATGGAATGAAATATACAAAGTCATGCAAAGGAAGGGTCTGAATCCAAGAATACTGTAGTAAAGCTGTCCTTATTTGCAGATGACATGATCTAATCTAATAATAGACAAATATGCAAATTGACCGCACCTTCGCTACACCTAAGCCACGCCCACCAGCCAAGCCACGCTCACCAACCAATCAGGACGAGTATGCAAATTACCCCAACAAAGATGGCGGCTAATTTGCATATCAAGACAGCGTCGAAAGAAGCCAGGGGCGAAAGGGAAAAGCAGGCGGGCTGGAGGAGAAGGTGGGGCGGGCGACAAGGGCAGAGCGGAGGCGGGGCCAGGGGCGAAGGGAAACGCAGGCGGGCTGGCAGAGAAGGCGGGGCGGGCGACAAGGGCGGAGCGGAAGCGGGGCTGGGGGAGAAGGGAAAAGCAGGCGTGCTGGCAGAGAAAGCAGGGCGGGCGACAAGGGCGGAGCGGAGGCGGGGCCGGGGACGAAGGGAAAAGCAGGCGGGCTGGCAGAGAAGGCGGGGCGGGTGACAAGGGTGGAGTAGAGGCGGGGCCGGGGACGAAGGGAAAAGCAGGCGGGCTGGAGGAGAAGGCGGGGCGGGCGACAAGGGAGGAATGGAGGCGGGGTAGAGTGCAGCAGGAAATCCTATTGCAGGATTTTTCCTGCAACGGGAATGCTAGTATTGCACATAAAAACCCAAAAGCCTCCATAAAAAAACTAATAGACTTAATAAATGAATTAGGCAATGTATCAGAATACAACATTAATGCCAAGAAATCTATGTCATTTCTATACATCAATAGTGAACTTACAGAAAGAGAGACTAAAAAAGCAATCCCATTTACCATCGCACCAAAAAAATTAAGATACCTAGGAATAAACTTAACTAAGGAGGTAAAAGACCTATACGTGGAAAACTATAGGACACTGAAAAAAGAGAGAGATGAAGACGTAAACAGATAAAAGAACATACCATGTTCGTGGATTAGTAGAATCAACATCATTAAAATGTCCATACTACCCAAAGCAATCTATAGATTCAATGCACTCCCAATTAAAATACCAATGCATATTTCACATACCTAAAAAGAACTCACCAAAAATTTATCTGGAATAAAAAAAGACCCGGAATAGCCACAGCAATCCTCAGAAAGAAGAACAAAGTAGGTGGGATCTCAATACCAGATTTCAAGCTGTATTACAAAGCCACTGTTCTCAAAACAGCCTGGTACTGGCACAAGAACAGACATATAGACCAATGGAATAGAAAAGAGAATCCAGATATCGACCCAAATCACTATGCTCAATTAATATTTGACAAAGGAGGTATGAACATACAATGGAGTCAAGACAGTCTCTTCAACAAATGGTGTTGGGAATATTGGACAGATACATGCAAAAAAATGAAACTAGACCACCAATTTACACCATACACAAAAATAAACTCAAAATGGATACAGGACTTAAACATAAGATGGGAAACAATAAACATACTAGAGGAATCCACAGGCAGAGAAATCTCAGACATATGCCGAAGCAATTTCTTCACCAATACTGCTCCTAGAGCAATGGAAACTAAAAAGAATATAAACAAATGGGACTACATCAAAATAAAAAGCTTTTTCACAGCAAAAGAAACCATCAACAAAACAACAAGAAAGCCCACTGTATGGGAGAACATATTTGCAAATGTTATCACTGATAAAGGTTTAATCTCCAACATCTACAGGCAACTTATACAACTTAATAAAAGGAAGATAAATGATTCAATAAAAAAATGGGCAACAGACCAAAATAGAATCTTTTCGAAAGAAGACAGAAGGAAGACCAAGAGACACATGAAAACATGCTCAAAGTCACTAATTATCCAAGAGATGCAAATCAAAACAACAATGCGGTACCATCTCACACCTGTCAGAATGGCAATCATCAACAAACGACGAGTGCTGGCGAGGATGAGGAGAAAAAGGAACCCTCATGCACTACTGGTGGGAATGCAGACTGGTGCAGCCACTGTGGAGAACAGTATGGAGTTTCCTCAAAAAACTAAAAATGGAACTCCAATTTGACCCAGTAATCCCACTTCTAGGAATATATGCCAAGAAACTAGAAACACCAATCAGAAAGGATATATGCACCCCTATGTTCATAGCAGCCCAATTCACCACAACTAAGATTTGGAAACAGCCCAAATGCCCATCAGCAGATGAGTGGATTAGAAAACTATGGTACATCTACACAATGGAATACTATGCAGCTATAAAATAGAAGGAATTCTTACCATTTGTAGCAGCATGGATGGAACTGGAAAGCATTGTGTTAAGTGAAATAAGCCAGGCAATGAAATAAAAATACCACATGATCTCACTCATTGATGGAAAATAAAGAACATTATAACCTGATAAACAAAAAGATAAATACAGAGGCAGTAAAGCACCGAACAGACTGTCAAATTACAGAGGGAAAGCAGGGGAGTGTTGGAGATGGGGGAAAGAGATCAAACAAAGAACTTGTATGCATGCATATAAGCACAACCAATGGACACAAGACACTGGGGGGTTAGGATGAGGGCATGCGACAGGGGGTAGAGGCGGCTGGGGGGAAGCTCAATGGGGAATAAAAAGGAGATATATGTACTACTACATGGAATACTTTAAACAATAAAAAAATATATTAAAAAGAAAAGAAATACAAAGAATTGTAAGAAAATACAATGAACTAGTATATGCCAACAAGCTGGACAATGTGGATGAAACAGACAAATTCCCAGAAAAATATAATCTCTGAATGAGGAGGAATTAGAAAACCTGAATAGGCCAATAACAACTGATGAACTAGAAGCAGTAATCAAAACACTCCCACCAAACAAAGCCCAGGTTCAGACGGCTTCACAGGGGAGTTTTACCAAAATTCAAAGAAGAACTAACACCTATACTCCTCAAACTATTTCAGAAAATCCAAGAGGAAGGTACACTTCCAAACTCTATTTATGAGGCCAACATTATCCTAATTCCAAAACCAGATAAAGACACTACAAAGAAAGAGAATTACAGGCCAATATCCCTATGAACACAGATGCTAAAATCCTCAACAAAACAGCAAATTGCATCCAGCAATCCTAAATAATATAATCCTAATATGCAAATCAACCATACAGCAGAATGACCGGCCACTATGACACACACTGACCACCAGGGGGCAGATGCTCAACACAGGAGCTGCCCCGTGGTGGTCAGTGCACTCCCACAGGGGAGCGCCACTCAGCCAGAAGCCTGGCTCACGACTGGCAAGCGCAATGGCAGTGGTGGGAGCATCTCCCGCCTCCGCTGCAGGCAGGTGGTAAGGAGCGAGGGGTCCTCAACTGCGAGAGCCCCAGACTGCTAGAGGGATGTCTGACTGTCAGCTTAGGCCAGATCCCATGGGATCGGGCCTAAGCCAAAAGGCAGACATCTCCCAAGGGGTTCCAGACTGTGAGAGGGCGCAGGCCAGGCTGAGGGTCGCCCCCTCTGACCCCCATGCATGAATTTCATGCATGGGGCTTCTAGTATATTAAAAAGATCATACACCATGACCAAGTGGGATTTATTCCAGGGATGCAGAGCTGATACAATATTCACAAATCAATAAACGTGATATATTACATAAACAAATTCAAAGACAAAAATCACATGATCAACTCAACAGATGCAGAGAAAGCATTCGAAAAAATCCAACACCCATTTTTTATAAAAACTCTCAGCAAAGTGGGAATAGAGGGAGCATATCTCAATATGATAAAGGCCACATATGACAAACCTACAACCAACATCATACTCAATGGGCAAAAATTAAAACCATTTCCCCTAAGAACAGGAACAAGACAGGGATGTCCACTTTCACCACTCCTGTTCAACATTATACTGCAAGTGCTAGCCATAGTGATCAGGTAAGAAGAAATAAAAGGCATCCAAATTGGAAAAGAAGTAAAACTGTCATTATTTGCAGACAACATGATATTGTACATAGAAAACCCTAAAGACTCCATCAAAAAACTATTAGATTTAATAAATGAATTCAACAATGTAGCAGGATACAAAATTAACAACCAGATATCTATGGCTTTTATAGAGGCCCAACACACAATTAAATCATGAGTGGTTAGGGTCCCTAGGCCTAGCTGCAATCAGGGACATGTCCGCCGCCCAGCGTCGCTCCTCCACCTCCATGGCCCCTACTCCACGCTAAAAGCTCCCACCCTGTGAGGCTCCTCAGCCTCAGCTGCCGCCATGTCACTCCTCAGCCTCAGCCACCCCACGACGCTCCATGCTCACAGCCCCCTGCCCCTCGAGGCTCCCCAGCCTCCACAGCCCCCCCCCACCACACCGTGAGAGCCAGACCGGTCCTTTGGTCATTTGGCACCACAGCTCCCTCCTCCCAATGCTGCGCCGTGGGCGGCTGGGGGCCCACAGCTCCATCTCCCTCATCTCGCTAGCCTGCTGTTTGGTCGTTTGTCTGGTCATTTCAGTCGTGATGGCACCTGGCATTTTATATATTAGGATAATGAACTCACAGAAAGAGAAACAAACAAACAAAAAAAATCCCATTTATGCACCAAAAAAATGAAGATACCTAAGAACAAACTTAACTAAAGAGGTAAAAGACCTGTACTCAGAAAACTACAGGACATTGAAAAAGGAGATAGAGGAAGACATAAAGAAATAAAAAAAATATACTGTGTTCATGGATTGGTAGAATCAACATCATTAAAATGTCCATACTACCCAAAGCAATTTATAGATTCAATGTAATCCCCATTAAAATACCAATGCATATTTCACAAACCTAGAACAAACTCCAAAAATTCATATGAAATAAAAAAAAGACCTCAAATGGCTGCAGCAATCCTGAGAAAGAAGTACAAAGAAGGAGGTTATCTTAATACCAGATTTCAAGCTGTATTACAAAGCCACTGCTCTCAAAACTGCCTGGTACTGGCACAAGAACAGACATATAGAGCAATGGAACAGAACAGAGAACCCAGAAATTGACCTAAGCCATTATGCTCAATTAATATTTGACAAAGGAGGCAAGAGCATACAGTGGAGTCAAGACAGTCTCTTCAATAAATGGTGTTGGGAAAATTGGACAGATACATGCAAAAAAATGAAACTAGATCACCAACTTACACCATACACAAAAATAAACTCAAAATGGATAAAGGACTTAAATGTAAGACGGGAAACCATAAAAATCCTAGAAGAATCCATAGCAGCAAAATAGTAGACATATGTTGTAGCAGTATCTTTGCCAGTACAGCTCCTAGGACAATGGAAACTAAGGAGAAGATAAACAAATGGGACAACATCAAAATAAAAAGCTTCTGCACAGCAAAAGAAACCATCCACAAAACAACAAGAAAGCCCACTGCATGGGAGAACATGTTTGTTAATGTTATCTCCGATTAAGGGTTTAATCTCCAAAATTAAAGGGAACTCATAGAACTTAATAAAAGGAAGATAAACAATCCAATCAAAAAATGGGCAAAGGACCTAAACTGGTACAGCCACTGTGGAAAACAGTAGGGCATTTCCTCAAAAAATTAAAAATGAAACTCCCATTTGACCCAGTAATCCTACTTCTGGAAATATATCCCAAGAAATCAGAAACACCAATCAAAAAGGATATATGCACCTCTGTGTTCATAGTGGCACAATTTACAATAGCTAAGAGTGGATTAAAAAGCTGTGGTACATCTACACAATGTATACTACGCTGCCATAAAAAAGAAGGAACTCTTACCATTTGCACCAGCATGGATGGACCTGGAGAGCATTATGCTAAGTGAAATAAGCCAGTCGGAGAAAGATAAATATCACATGATCTCACTCATTTGTGGAATATAATGAACATGAACTGATGAACAAAAATAGAGCCCAGAGAAAAAAAAACTATTTTAGAATATAAGAGAAGTAATCCTTTTATTTTCAGATTTTTAATACTTCCTACAACTTTTGTGATATTATACTGTTAGTACAGTTTTGATATTATCATATTTAAAATCTTTTTTCTTGAAATATTAATGTTTATTGCATGTAACATTATATTTAAAATAATTTTTTGAAACATTAATATATATTGCAAAAAACATACTAAAGAATAAAAATCCTCATATCAATCTTTCCTAATAATAGAGAAACATGTAAATTGACCGTACCTCCACTACGCCCACAGCCAATCAGAGTGAGTATGCAAATTAACCCAATAAAGATGGTGGTTAATTTGCATACATACCTGGGTCCTGGGAACCTCCTCGGCACCCAGGTCACTCCCAGCCGGCCATCTCATGGAGGCTTTAGGCTTGGGGGTTGGGGGTACCCGCTTCCCAAGCCTAAAGCCTGGGGCGGAGGCTGTAGGCTTGCGAAGTGGCCGAGCCTGGAATCGGAGGGAAGGGGAAAAAATCAATGGAAACATATCCTCAGGTGAGGGTAAAAAGAAAAATAAAGAAAGAAATGTCATATCCTATGAAAGACACATCTTGAAAATGCCTAAAGAAAGTTGTCATTTTTTCATGGTGAAGGGACTGGAGTCCATGTTGATGAAAACACCTTGGTGGCTACGATGACTGGCAGTGGCTGCAGTAGCGGGGTGATGGGGCTGGCATCTTCCCCTGATCAGCCCGGTCGCCTCCCGCAAAGGGAGGCCAGACTGCTCCAACAAGGAGTGGGCCTAAGCCATCAGTAGGACATCCCCTGAGGGCTCCCAGTATGTGAGAGGTGGCAGGCTGGGCTGAGGGACCCCTCCCCAGTGCATGAATTTTGTGCACTGGGCACCTAGTAAATATATTAAAATCATATATGTTTAAAACTCTCAATACAACAGGTATAGAAGGAAAGTACCTCAACATACTAAAGGCCATGTATGACAAACCCTCAGCTACTATCATGCTCAATGGTGAAAAACTAAATACTTTTCCTTTATGATCAGGAACAAGACGGATGCCCATCCTTGCCACTATGTATTCAACATAGGACTAAAAGTTCTGGCTAGAGCAATCAGACAAGAGAAATAAATAAAAGGCATCCAAATTGGGAATGAAGAAGTAAAACTGCCACCTTTTATAGATGACATGATTCAGTAAAGAGAAAATCCTAAAGAGTCCACCAAAAAAGTATTAGAAATAATAAACAAATACAGTGAAGTGGCAGAATACAAAAATCAAAATACAAAAATCTGTTGTATTCCTATATACTAATAATAAAATATTTAAAAAAGAAATGAACAAAACAATTCTATTTCAAATCACAATAAAAATAGTAAAATAGCTAGGAATAAACTTAACAAAAGATGTAAAGAACCTATCCACTGAAAAGCACAAAACATTGTGTAAATAAATTAAAGAAGACAAAGAAATAGAAAGATATTCCATGGATGAATCAACATAGTTAAAATGGCAATATTACCTAAAGAAATATGCATATTTAATGGTATCACCATTAAAACCCTAACAGCATTTTAAAAAAATATTGAACAAAAGAATCATCAAATTTGTATGGAACCAAAAAAAGATCCCAAATGGCAAAAGCAATTATGAAGGGGAAAAACAAAGCTGGAGGTATCACACTCCCTGACTTCAAATTATACTACAAAGCTACAATAATCAAAACAGTATGGTATTGGCAGAAAACAGATACACAAGCCAATGGAATAGAATAGAGAGCCCAGAAGTAAATCCACATGTACATCAGCAATTCATTTTCAACAAAGGAGCAAAAAATATACAATGAAAATAAGAGAGTCTCTTCAATAAATGGTGTTGGGAAAATTACAAAGCTACATGCAAAAGAATGAAACTAGACTGTTACTTATTACCATTCATAAATATTAACTCCAAATGGTTCAAAGATTTAAAAATAAGACCTGAAACAATAAAATATATAGAAGAAAACACACATACTAAATTTAAATACCTTGGTCTCAGAGAGCCCAATGGTAAAAGAAGAAAAATAAAAAATAAATTGGGACTGCAGGACATTAAAAAAAAATAAAATAAACCATAAACAAAACAAAAAGACATCCAACTGAATGGGAGAAGATACTTGCAAATAACACCTCCAATAAGGGACTAATATCCAAAACATATTTAGAAACTCATACAACTAGAGAGATTCCAAAATGGCTGCAGAGTAAGTGGAAGCTACACTTACACACTCCCAGAACCAAACTGGAATTAAACTAAATACAGAAAAACCATCCTGAATAATTAACTATAGACTAGTAGGAGAGAACCCTAATAACCAATGACGGAAAGTGGAAATCGCATAGAGACTTGGTAGGAAGTACAGAAGCATGAGAGGGCTGGTCAGACTCCCACAGGCAGTGGCTGAAATTCCAGAGGGTTATCTCAGCTATGTTTGTGTGTGTGTGTGTGTGTGTGTGTGTGTGAGTGTGTGAGAGAGAGAGAGAGAGAGAGAGGTGGGGGGGGGGGGAGGACAGGGGTCCCCATTGAGAACTCTGGGGTCTAAACCTCATGCTGGGATCCCAAGCCCAGAGCACCAGAACTGAGAAGTGCCCACAAAAATGGCTGTGAAAAGCAGCAGGTTTGTGTATGCCAGGGAGAGACAGCTGGAAATGCAGTAACCCTCTTAAAGGGCCAACACACAAAATCTCTTGTGCAACCACTCACCTTGGGCTCCAGCAGAGGGAGGGGAGAGTACAATGGACCTATGTGAGCAAAAGCCAGGGTTGGGGGCTCTAAGGTTAGAGCTCCAAAAGCAGACACCCTGGTTTCCTGTGCTAAGTCATTCCCTCATACTGCAGAGGACCTGAAACAATAAAATACATAGAAGACCTTCCTCCAGCAGACCTTTACCGTCCAGGCAGCTTTTGCCTGGGAGAAAAGCAATTGCCACACCTTATTGGAAAACTCCTTGCCACACCTTATGAAATTTCTGAAGCCCATTAAGAGATTGAGAATAACAATAGTCTGCAGGCAGAAATAATTGCCCCACCCTGTTGGAAAACCTCTCCCCGACTGCAGTCGACACACTGAGGCTAATCAAGACTGAATAATAATCAGACTGAAGGCAGAGGTGGAACTCTGGAGGCTCTGAGTCTTTGCCTGATCTAATCTTGGGTCCAGGACTAGGAAAAATAGACCTTGATGTCCATCTTGGTCCTTTTCAAAGGCACGCAGCCTCAGCAGAGGAAGCAACAAGCTGATAGCTTCTGAGTCAGTAACAAATAGTGACTGATGTTGTCCTGCAATAGAGATGGAGAGTCGTAGCAGATCTACCTAAGACATAGACACAAATACAAACAGGCAGCCAAAATGGGGAGAGACAAAGAACAAGCCCTACATGAAAGAACAAGAGAATTCTCCAGAAGAAGAGCTAAATGAAATGGAGATAAGAAATTTATCAGACACAGAGTTCAGAATAATGATGGCAAGAATGCTCAACAACATGAGAATAGATATAGTAACTATGAAGAATAACACAGCACTAATGGAGAACACAATGGAAGGAATACACAGCAGATTAGGAGAAGCCGAGGATCAGATCAGTGAATTAGAAGACTGGGTAGAAAAAAAAAAATCACTCATCAGGAAACCAAAAAGAAAAAAAAAATTTAAAAACAGGAGGACAGCATAAAGGAGCTATGGGACACCATGAAACATAATAATATTTGAATAGGAGTGCCAGAAGGAGAAGAAAGTGAGCAAGGGATAGAGAATGTGTTTGAAGAAATAATGGCAGAAAACTTCCCTAACCTGGTGAAGGAAAAAGTCACACAAGTTCAGGAAGTATAGAGAGTCCCAAGCAAGAAGAACCCAAACAGACCCACACCCAGACACATCATAATTAAAATGTCAAAAATTAAAGACAAAGAGAGAATCTTAAAGACAACAAGAGGAAAGCAATTTGTTACCTACAAAGGAGCCCCCATAAAGCTTTCAGCTGATTTTTCACCAGAGACTTTTCAGGCCAAAGGGAATGGCATGAAGTTTTCAAGATAATGAAAAGCAAGAATCTGAAACCAAGATTACTATATTCAGCAAAACTATCATTCAAAATAGATGGTGAAATAAAGAGCATCCCAGACAATAAAGGCTAGAGGAGTTTGTCACCACCAAACTAGTAGTGTAAGTAATGCTAAAGGGACTGATGTAATGAGAAGAAATTGAGAGAGAACCATAGGCAAAAAGAATTAAAATGGAAATAAATAAGTACCTATCAATAATAAACTTAAGTGTAAATAAATTAAATGCTCCAATGAAAAGAAGTAGAGTAGCTGAACTGATATGAAAATATGACCCAAATATAAACTGTCCACACAGGATGAGAGTGAAGGGATGGAAAAAAAATTTTCCATGCAAATGGAAACAGAAAAAAAGCTGGGGTAGCAATACTCATATCTGACGAAATAGAATTAAAAGCAAAAGACATAAAAAGAGAAAATAAAGGTCACTACATAATACTAAAGGGATTGATCCAACAAGAGAATATAACCCTGGTGATATGCACCCAATATAGGAGTATCTAAATATATATATAAAAAATAACAACTTCTGGAGGACTTTAAAACGGAGATTGATACCAATACAGTCACAGTAGAGGGCTTTAACACCCCTGACTTCACCAGGTAGATCTTCCAGACAAAAACTTAACCAAGGAAACAGTGATCCTAAATAACACACTGGATCTGATGGATTTAACTGACATTTACAGAACATTTCACCCCAAAGCTACAGAATATACACTGAGTGGCCAGATTATTATGATCTCTGAACGCATAATAATCTGGCCACTCTGTGTGTGTGTGTGTGTGTGTGTGTGTGTGTGTGTGTGTGTGTGTGTATACATATATATGTGTGTGTGTGTGTGTGTGTGTGTGTGTGTGTGTATATATATATATATATATATATATATATAGCCCGGTGCATGAATTCGTGCATTGGTGGGGTCCGGCCAGCTTGGCCAGGGGTAGGGGACATGGACGGTTGGCCAGCCTGCCTGCTGGTCAAACTCCTGGTCAAGGGGACAATTTGCATATTAGCCTTTTATTATATAAGATATACACTGAGTGGCCAGATTATTATGCGTTCAGAGATCATAATAATCTGGCCACTCAGTGTATATTCTTCTCAAGTGCACATGGGTCATTCTCAAAGATAGACTACATGTTAGGACACAAAACAAGTCTCTACAAGCTCAAGAAGATTGAAATCATGTCCCAGTTGATTTGGCTCAGTGGATAGAGCACCAGCCTGCAGACTGACTGGGTCCTGGGTTTGATTCCAGTCAAGGGTACATGCCCAGGTTGCAGGATCAATCCCCAGTAGGGGGCGTGCAGGAGGCAGATGATCAATGATTCTCTTTCATCATTGACTAGAATCCCAGGGCACGAAATTCTTGCACTGGGGGCGGGGGGAGGGGTCCCTCAGCCTGGCCTGCATCCTCTCACAATCAGGGACCCCTCGGGGGATGTCGTGACTAAATCTGGGACACTGCATGCACCAGTGACCATATTTTTCCTACAGGTAAAGGCATCTTGCTGTTGTATGGGCAGCTACATTTTTTTGCCCTGATTATAAAAAGTAGTACATAACATGATCACTCTGAGACAGTAGTACCATTTTCCCCATCTTATGGGTGGAAAACTGAAGTGGAGAGAAGTAATTGGCTTTGTCACACAGTTATAAGTGTCAGAATCAGGGCTGACCACAAAATGTGCAAGCCAGAATCCATGCATGTCAATCCAAGTCTTGCCAGGTTTTAATTTTTAAATCTAAGAGACTGTTCCCAATATATAGGGTAGGGTCCCTAGGCCTGGCCGATGATCAGGGCCGATCTGTGGGGCGACTGGCGGGGTGATCAGGGGGCTCCTGCTGGCACCCACTTTGGCTGGCGGCCTGGTGTTACCTGCTCACTGGCCCTGACTGGAGGCAGTTCCTGCATTGAGCATCTGCCCCCTGGTGGTCAATGCGCATAATAGCGACAGGTCGTTCCGCCAGTTGTTTCACTGTTTGGTCGATTTGCATATTAGGGTTTTATTATATAGGATGTTTCTATCTCTCTCTCCCTCCCCCTCTCTGAAATCCATAAAAATATATTTTACATAAAAGAAGACTGAAATCATATCAGGTATCTTCTCAGATCACAATGGAATGAAATTAGAAATCAACTACAATAAAAACACACAAAGACATCCTATCTAATAAAAGAGTAATATGCAAATTAACCATCACTCTGCTATGCCCACAAGCCACGCCCATCAGCCAATCAGGAGCGAATATGCAAATAAACCCAACCAAGATGGCTATGGTCACAGAAAGCAGGAGGGAGGCTTGGGTTTCCCTGGCAATGGAGGAAGCCAAGCTTTCCGCCTGCCCTTGCCGACCTAGACCTCCACTCAAGGCTACAAAGTTTCAATGATAGAAGATACATAAAACCAAACAGAAATGGCGGCAGCCACGGAGCTGGAAAGAGCAGGAGGCTAGGGTTGCCCCTGGCGATAGAGGAAGCCAAGCTTTCTGCACACCCTGGCTGGCCCAGGCCTCTGCTTAAGGTTATAAAGTTTCAATTATAGAAGATACATAAATCCCAACAGAAATGGCTGCCAAAACGGAGCAAGCAAAAGGCTTGGCTCCGCTCAAGGCTACAAAGTTTCAATTATAGAAGATAAATAAATCCCAGATACCAGGGCCTCCACTTGGGTCACCAGGGGGCGTGGCCGGCCTGCAAACCACCACAGGCCCCTCGCCCAGGCCACCCCACGCCCCAAGGGAACCCCCACCCTGATCCGGGACACCCTTCAGGGCAAACCAGCCGGCCCCCACCCATGCACCAGGCCTCTATCCTATCTAATAAAAGAGTAATATGCAGATTGACCATCACTCCAACACACAAGATGGCTGCCCCCATGTGATCAAAGATGGCTGCCCCCATGTGGACATAAGATGGCCACCACAAGATGGCCAGCAGGGGAGGGCAGTTGGGAGGGTCCAGGCCTGCAAGGGAAGGCAGTTGGGGGCAATCAAGTCTTCAGGGGAGGGCAGTTAGGGGTGACCAAGCCGGCAGAGGAGGGAAGTTGGGGGCGACCAGGCCTGCAGGGAAGGGCAGTTGTGGAGGGACCCAGGCCTGCAGGAGAGGGCAGTTAGGGGTGACCAGGCCGGCAGGGGAGGGAAGTTGGGGGCGACCAGGCCTGCAGGGAAGGGCAGTTGGGAGGACCCAGGCCTGCAGGGGAGGGCAGTTATGGGTGACCAGGCCTGCAGGGGAGGGCAGTTAGGGGCACACAGGCTGGCAGGGGAGCAGTTAGGCATTAATCAGGCTGGCAGGGGAGTGGTCACAGGGTGATCAGGCTGGCAGGCAGAAGCAGTTAGGGGCAATCAGGAAGGCAGGCAGGCGAGCAGTTGGGAGCCAGTAGTCCTGGATTGTGAGAGGGATGTCCCAGATTGGAGAAGGTGCAGGCTGGGCTGAGGGACACCCCCTACCCCTGTGCACCGGGCCTCTAGTTCAAATACGTGAACACTAAATAGTATGTTATTAAACAATGAATGGGTTACTAATGAGATCAAGAAAGAAATAAAAAACTTCCTGAAAATAAATGATAATGAACACACAATAACCCAAAAGCTCTAGGACACAGAAAAAGCAGTCCTGAGAGGGAAGTTCACAGCACTACAGGCCTACCTCAAAGATAAATAAATAAATAAATAAACTATTTTTAAAAATTAGAAAGAGAATAATAAGAAAAATCCAGAGTAAGTAGAAGGAAGGAAATAATAAAGATTAGAACAGAAATAAATGACATAGAGACTAAAAAAAAATACAAAAGGTCAATGAAACCAAGAGCTGGTTCTTTGAAAAGATAAACAAGATTGATGACTCTTTAACCAGAGTCTTCAAGAAACAAAGAAAAGAACCCAATTAAATAAAATCACAAAAGAAATTGGGGAAGTAACAACTGACACCACAGAAATACAAAGGATTGTAAGAAATACTATGAGCTACTATATGCCAACAAGCTAGAAAATGTGGATGAAATGGACAAATTCCTAGAAAAATACAATCTTCCAAAACGGTATCAGGAAAAATCAGAAAAGCCTGAATATACCAATAACAACTGATGAACTGGAAGCAATAATCAAAAAATTCCCAGCAAACATAAGCCTGGGTACCAACAGCTTCACAGGGGAGTTTTACCAAACATTCAAAGAACTAACACCTATCCTCCTCAAACTATTCCAAAATTTCCAAGAGGAAGTAACACTTCCAAGCTCTTTTTTTGAGGCCAGTATTTTCCTAATTCCAAAACCAGATAAAGACACTACAAAGAAAGAAAATTACAGGCCAATATCCCTGATGAACATAGATGCTAAAATCCTCAACAAAATATTAGTAAATCGGATCTAGCAATATATTAAAAAGATCATACACCATGATCCAGTGGGATTTATTCCAGAGATGCAAGGCTCGTAGAATATTCAAAAATTAAGAGATGTGATACATCACATAAACAAACTGAAAGACAAAAATCACATGATTATATCAATAAATGCATAAAAAGCATTCAACAAAATCCAACACCCATTTTTGATAAAAACTCAGCAAAGTGGGAATAGAAGGATCATACCTCAACATAATAAAGGCCATATATGACAAACCCACCACCAACATCATACTCAATGGGAAAAAATTAAAACCATTTACCCTAAGAACAAGAACAAGACAGGGATGTCCGCTTTCACCATTCTTAGTCAAAACAGTAGTGCTCGCCACAGCGATCAGACAAGAGATAGCATCCAAATCGGGAAGGAGGAAGTAAAACTGTCATTATTTGCAGATGACAGGATAGTGTGTATCGATTCCACCAAAAAAAAACTACTAGATTTAATAATGGATTCGACAATGTAGCAGGATACAAAATTAACACCCCAAAACCGATGGCTTTTTAAACACCAATAATGAATTCTCAGAAAGAGAAACTAAACAAACAATCCAATTTACCATTAAGATACTTAGGAATAAATTTAACCAAGGAGGTAAAAGACTTGTACTCAGAAAACTACAGGACGTTGAAAAAAAGAGATAGAGGAATATATAATAAGTAGAAGAATCTACCATGTTCCTGGATTGGTAGAATTAATATCATTAAAATATCCATACTACCCAAGGCAATCTACAGATTCAATGCAATCCCTATTAAAATACCAACAGCATATTTCCCAGATCTAGAACAAATACTCCAAAAATTTATATGAAACCAAAAAAGATCCTAAATAGCCGCAGCAATCTTGAGAAAGAAGAAGTTGGAGGGATCACAATAACAGATATCAAGTTTTATTACAAAGCTACTGTAATCAAAAGCTCCTGGTACTGGCACAAGAACAGACATACAGATCAATGGAACAGAACAGAGATCCTGTAAATCCAACCAAATGTTACACTCAATATTTGACAAAGGAGGCAAGAGCATACAACGGAGTCAAAATAGTCTCTTCAATAAATGGTTTTGGGAAAATTGAACAGGTACATGCAAAAATATGAAACTAGATCACCAACCTACACCACACACAAGAATAAACTCAAAAATGGATAAAATACTTAAATGTAAGTCAGGAAACCATAAAAATCCTAGAAGAAACCATAGGTCACAAAATCTCAGGCCTCTTTTGTAGCAATATGTTTATAGATACATCTCTGAGGGCAAAGGAAAGTAAGGAAAAAATAAACAAATGGGACTACATCAAAATAAAAAGCTTCTGCACAGCAAAAGAAACCATCCACAAAATGAAAAGGGAGCCCACTGTATGGGAGAACATATTTGGCCATGATACTGATACATCTGATAAAGGTTTAATTGCACAGGTACGTGCAAAAATATGTACAAGGAATATACAAGGAACTCATACAACTTAACAAAAGGAAGACAAATGATCCTATTAAAAAGTGGGCAAAGTACCTAAATAAGACACTAATCCAAAGTGGACATACAGATGGCCAAGAGGCATATGAAAAAATGCTCTAAGTCACTGGACCTGAACACTTTCCCCAAGAAGACATACAAATGGCTAACACACATATGAAAAGTTGCTCAACTTCACTAACTATAAGGGAAATTCAAATCAAATCCAAAATGAATTACCATCTCATAGCTTTTTGGATGGTTATTATCAATAAGATAAGAAATAAAAAGTGTTGGAGAGGATGTGGAGAAAAAGAAACCTTTATATATGACTGGTGGGAATGTATCTATGACGAGAAATAGATATCCAAAAAATTAAGACTAGACATGATTATCTAACTATCATGCTGTACATCTAAAACTAATACAGAATAATACTGAATGTAAACTATAATTAAACAATTTTTTCAAAATTTAAAAACAGAGCTACCATACTCAGTAATCCCTCTTTTGTGTATCTACCTGAAAAATTTGAAAACATTTATTCATAAAGATATACGTACCCTTATGTTCATTGTACCGTTATTCACGGTGTCCAAAATATGAAAACATCTAAGTGCCCTTCAATGGATGATTGGATAAAGACGATGTGGTACATATATACAATAGAATACTACTCAGCCATAAGAAAGGATGGAATGCTGCCATTTGCTACAACATAGATGAATCTTGAAAATATCACACTAAGCCAAATAAGTGAGATGGGAAAAGACCATATTATTTCACTCATATCTGGAGTTATAAAATAAATCTATAAACAAACAAAACAAACTAATAAACTCATAAACAGAAAACAGAAGGGTGATTATCAGAGGGGAAGAGGGAGGATGAAGACAGCAAAGGGGTCAAGTATATGGTGAGCAGAGGAAGAACTGACTTTGGGTGGGGAGCACAAAATGCAATTTATAGATTCTGTATTATAGAATTAAACACTTGAAACTTATATAATGTTATCAACCAATGTCAGCCCAATAAATTTAATAAGAAATTCATGTTCTGGACAAAAAAGGGAAAAAAATTCATGTTTAAATACTAAATGAACATTCACCTAACAAGTGACTAGAGAACGTTCCAAAACATGATGAAAGAGAACAATAATTTGCTATTTTTATTTTTTAGAAAATCATCTGTAAGTTATAGAAATATCTTGTTTGCAAAAGCAAAAAACTAACCTGAAAGGATATACTAGTTTTTAAGTCTATGTCTAACAATGTTACCTTTCATCTTTCAGCCAAATTTCATCCATTTTTTCTTGCCATTTCTCCGGCGGTGCTTCCAACCAAGCATTGAAATACCTGACAATGCCTGGGTGTTCCAGCTTGGCTAAGGCTTTAACTTCTCGCATTACCTTCTCCCGAGCCAATTCCCTTAAAAAAAAATGAAGAAGATATGTTTAGTGTTCTGTTTTGTTTTTTGCTACAAGCATATCTATTGCTTCATTTAAAAAATTAAAAAAAGCTGTCCTGGCTCACTAAACATGGATGACTACAGACCTTTAAAGATTATTGCTTAATGTTTTTTAATGAACAGGAGGGTGATTAGGAACAAAGTCAAGTACTCAGAAAACAGAGCTCAGGAGGATGGAGAACGACCACCCAACAGGGAACATATTACAATCCGAAAAGCCTGTCCAAGCATGTTTCTTTAAAGCAAGCCTCAACCACTGACTATCACGGGCATGAAGTTTAACTTAAAAGCATCTGGATTTTAAGTTTGCTGGGACAGCTTTTCAGATGGATGTAATCTCCTATTTCTAAGGATCCTGCTCTCACCTGAAACAACATAAGTACAAGTCATATTCTCTTCCTGCCCCAGGAGGTGGTCAGCTACTCCCACTTTTCTCCTGTACTTTGTGGTTGCTGTCCCCACTCTCTGCGAATCCTGGTATGCTTCTGAATTCAACTTCTAGGTCCTCACATTCAGCTATTAGATAGGAGATGTATATATTTCAATTAGCTCCTCCTTTTCAATTCTTTACACTCATTCCTTTCTCATCTATCCCCACTGCTATTGCACTAATGTTCTGTATCTTAAGACTAAACTTTTGCAAAAATAAATCTCCTAACATTCTCATCTATGACTGTTTCCTCATCATATCAACCATCTACACACCCTCTCCAGAGTCACCTCCACATTGAGCACATCATTCTTCTGTTCAAAGACACAACTGTCTACGAAATGAAATCTAAACTCCTTTGCTTGACATTTAAGGTGCTGCAAACCATCTTTTCTATCTTCTCTTCCACCCCCCTTCTTACCTTTTGCTCCATCCTTGCCAGAACACTCCCTGGTCCTTTACCACCTGAGTGCCTACCTACAGCCTTTGCTCAGGCCTCTTCATGTACTTGGCCATCCCTCCCCTACACATCTGGCTACTGAGAGACAGGCTACTCTTTTTTCTTTTTAAATACATACATATATATATACCACACATATATATGTATGTATGTATATATACATATATACATACATACATATATATGTGTGTGTATATATATATATATATATATATATATATATATATATACACCTCCTATCTAATAAGAGAAACATGCAAATTGACCGTACCTCTGCTACACCCATAAGCCACGCCCACCAGCCAATCAGGAGCAAATATGCAAATTAACCCAACCAAGGCGGCCACGGAGCTGGAGCCAGCCGGAGGCTTAGGTTGCCCCAGGCGATGGAGGAAGCCAAGCTTCACTCCGCCCTGGCCTGCCCTGGCCTCCGCTCAAGGCTACAAAGTCTCAATTATAGAAGATAAATAAATCCCAGATACCTGCTTCCAGCCTATGCTTGGGTTGCCAGGGGGTGTGGCTGGCCTGCAAACCACCACAGGCCCCTCGCCAGGCTGCCCCACGCACCAAAGGAACCCCCACCCTGATCCAGGACACACTTCAGGGCAAACCAGCCAGCCCCCACCCGTGCACCAGGGTTCTATCCTATCTAATAAAAGAGTAATATGCAAATTGACCGTACCTCCACGACACCCACAAGCCACGCCCACCAGCCAATCAGGAGCGAATATGTAAATAAACCCAACCAAGATGGCTGCAGCCACAGAGAGCAGGAGGGAGGCTTGGGTTTCCCTGGCAATGGAGGAAGCCAAGCTTTCCGCCTGCCCTCGCCGGCCCAGGCATCCACTCAATGCTACAAAGTTTCAATGATAGAAGATAAATAAATCCCAACAAAAATGATGGCAGCCACAGAGCTGGAGAGAGCAGGAGGCTTGAGTTGTCCCCGGAGATGGAAGAAGCCAAGCTTTCTGCCTGCCCTGGCCTCCGCTTAAGGCTACAAAGTTTCAATGACAGAAGATAAATAAATCCCAACAAAAATGGAGGCAGCCACGGAGCTGGAGAGAGCAGGAGGCTTGAGTTGCCCCCAGATATGGAGGAAGCCAAGCTTTCCGCCTGCCCTGGCCTGCCCAGGCCTCCACTCCAGGCTACAAAGTTTCAATGATAGAAGATAAATAAATCCCAACAAAAATGGCTGCAGCCACAGAGCAAGCAGGAGGCTTGGCTCCACTCAAAGCTACAAAGTTTCAATTATAGAAGATAAATAAATCCCAGATACCAGGGCCTCCGCTTGGGTCGCCGGGGGGCGTGGCCAGCCTGCAAACCACCACAGGCCCCTTGCCCAGGCCACCCCATGCCCCAAGAAAACCCCCACCCTGATCCAGGACACCCTTCAGGGCAAACCAGCTGGCCCCCACCCATGCACCAGGCCTCTATCCTATCTAATCCTATCTAATAAAAGAATAATATGCAAATTGACCATCACTCCAACACACAAGATCGCTGCCCCCATGTGGTCAAAGATGACTGCCCCTGTGTGGACACAAGATGGCCACCACAAGATGGCCAGCAGGGGAGGGCAGTTGGGAGGGACCAGGCCTGCAAGGGAGGGCAGTTGAGGGCGATCAGGCCAGCAGGGGAGGGCAGTTAGGGGTGACTAGGCCGGCAGAGGAGGAAAGTTGGGGGCGACCAGGCCTGCAGGGAAGGGCAGTTAGGGGCAAACAGGCTGGCAGGGGAGCAGTTAGGCATCAATCAGGCTGGCAGGCAGAAGTGGTTAGGGGCAACCAGGAAGGCAGGCAGGCGAGCAGTTGGGAGACAGCAGTCCTGGATTGTGAAAGGGATGTCCGACTGCCCGTTTAGGCTCAATCCTACTGGGATCGGGCCTAAACGGGCAGTCGGACATCCCTCGAGGGGTTCCAGATTGGAGAGGGTACAGGCTGGGCTGAGGGACACACACACACACACACACACACACACACACACACACCCGTGGACGAATTTTGTGCACTGGGCCTCTAGTGTGTATATGTGTGTGTGTGTGTGTGTGTGTGTGTGTGTGTGTATTGTTGATTTTAGAAAAGGGAGAGGGAGAGAAAGAAACATCAATGATGAGGGAGAATCACTGATAGGCTACCTCCTACACGCCCCCTACTAGGGATTGAGCCTGATACCCAGGCATGTGCTCTTGACTGGAATTGAACCCAGGACCCTTTAGTCTGCAGGCCAATGCTCTATCCACTGAGCCAAACCAGCTAGGGCAGAAAGAATACTCTTGAATATTCAGCGCAGATGTCACTACCCCCATAAAGCTTGCCTTCCTTGACTGCCATTCAGCTACATTTTTGCTTTTTTCATGAGAAGATACTTACTTAGCCAAGTCATGGGTCACAATCTTCCCTGCATTGTAATTATCTGAGTATATATACAAAAGCCTCAAGTAGTTACAATGTCTTGAACACAGAAGCCTTTCCTATGTGGTGCCTTGCACATGTAAATATTTAAACTACTCAACAATTATACACCAAAGAAAGGCATTAGTTCCACAGTATCAAACCATCCCATTCCCGTGTCCCTATCTGTTGGACAGACATCCAACTACCAGTTAGGACAGTTCAGTAATTAGTGCACATTTAATCAAGAATCCATGCTAAGTGAAATAAGCCAGTCAGAGAAAGACAAGCACCATATGATTTCACTCATATGTGGAATCTAAAGAATGAAATAAGCTACCAAACAAAACAGAAACAGACTCATACAGAACAGACTGACCACTGTTAGAGGGGAAGGGGGTTTGAGGGCTGGGTGAAAAAGGTGAAGGGACTAAGCAAACAAACAAACAAGAACAACAGCTCACAGAGACAACAGTATGGTGATTATCAAAGGGAAAGGAGGGTGGGGGGAGGTAGAAGACAGTAAAAGGGGATAAATGGTGACGGAAGGAGACTTGACCTGGGGTAGTGAACTCACAATATATAGATAATGTATTATAGAATTGTACACCTAAAACCTATATAATTCTTTTAGCCAATGTCAGCCCAATAAAATTCAATGAAAATTTTTTAAAAAGAAAAAGAAAAGATTCTATAGGAGCCTTCTATAATATGTGGAAAGGAGGGTATTACTGAAAGCTCATCATCTTAAGTATAACACTGTTCTGAGTTAGAAATTTTACTTCTAGGAATCTGTCCCAAGTAAACAGATGTGACCAAATCCTATATAATGAAAGCCTAATATGCTAAGTGTCCGGTCATCTGTTCAACCAATCGAAGTGTAATATGATAATGATATGCTAAGGCCGCTCAACTGCTCGCTATGACGTGCACTGACTACCAGGGGGCAGACATTTGACCAGTCGCTATGATGTGCACTGACCACCAGGGGGGCAGACGTTCCGACTGATAGGTTAGCTTGCTGCTGGGGTCCAGCTGATCAGGACTGAGCGAGACAAGCCGGACACACCCTGGAGCCCTCCTGCGGTCCCTCCCCAGCTGGCCAACCTCCCACATCCCTCCCCAGCCCTGATCGTGCACTGGTAGGGTCCCTCAGCCTGGCCTGCACCCTCTTGCAATCCAGGACCCCTCGGGGAATGTCAGACAGCCGGTTTTGGCCCTATCCCGCAGGCAGGCCAGGCCGAGGGACCCCAATGGTGCACGAATTCGTGCACCAGGCCTCTATTATTTATATAAAAGATGAACACTGAAAAGTTATTTTTAATTGCACAAATTGTAAACTTAAATGTTGAACAATAACAAATGGTTAAACATAATATGGCACATGTATTAACTGGACTATTATCCAGCTATAAAATACTTTTAACGTATTTTAACACTTTACTAAAATACTAGTACTCTTATTAACATGGAAAATGTTGAGGATACAATGCAAGAGATGAAACTATACTGGATTGATAATTAGGTAAACTTATGACCAGAAAAAAAAAAATCAAAAGGAAATACTCTAAAATGTTAATAGTGGTTAAAAAAAAAATAGAAAATTTTTATTTTAATACTTTTTCTTATTTTCCACAATAAATAAAGATGTTTTTAAATGATGCTATATATTAAAACCTATAGTTACTAAAATTCACTATAGGAAAATTCTGAGTTGTGAAAAATAAAAAAAGGGCACATTTTAAAAAGCAAATTCAAAGCAACCAAAGTAGATCACATCTTTTAGACAACTGGTTACCTGGTAGCACTTAGAACATAAGGTTCAGTAGTTTAGAAACTGTTTTCTATAGTCTCTCTGGAGTATAGTAAGAAGGACATACTGCCTATAGATTAGGTTATACAGCTCTAACTCCAAGTTGACTAAAAGTACCATACATTACCTGTTGGGGAGACGGATTCTCTTGATAGCATAATTGCAGTCATCTACTTTATTTCTAGCTTCAAAGACAACTCCAAACCCACCACGACCCATGCACTGAATTGGTTCAAAATCTGTTAGATAGCTAAAAAAATTAATTAAGTAGTTTTACATTTTATAGTATGGTAATAATCAGTTCAATCTTATTTTATGACATTTAAAATGTATAAATTCAGTAAATCTGATAGAACATATTAATAAAAATTGTAAATTCTACTAATTGCATTCTTTGTTCTGTTTGTATAAATTAAGCACACACATTCTAATTTTTTCCTTAGGAAATTTATAAAAATATAAAAGCTTCTGCTTCATTGGGAATCACTTGTTAATCCCTTGTTCTTAGAGCAACTGTAGTACTGTTCTGTCTTACCAATATTTTATCATCTACCAAAATATTCTATCCTTACTTCTCTAGCCTTTTACCTCCTGTGGTATTCTGTACTCAATTCAAAAATGTCTCTTAATAGTTTTATGGAACAAATCTAATCAATCCTATTATAATTAAGTACTTTTCAAGCCAGAAATTGCTCTAGGAACCAAAACTATCTGTAATTGGCTGGGTGGCCTCATGAGCCAGTGTGTGCTCATATCCAAAAGTATTCGGACAGAAGCTAACTCACCACCAGTTACTTACAGATGGACCTCCACACTGCAGCCTATTTCCCCCTCGGTGCCTGACCTCACTTCCCTGCACTGTATATTCCAACCAACTTTGCACCATGCCCTCTCACAACATCAGAGCTTTTGCTTGTGCTATTTGTTCCCCTGAGATGGCCGAATTCTTTGTATTTATGAAACTATTCTTCCTTCATTCTGCTAATTTCTGTAAGCCCTTCCTACGCCCCAGTCTTAATGTTCTTGCAGCACTTTGCATGCAGTACTTTGAACTATTTAAACTTAATCCCAACATTTTGCAGTTATTTGAATGCAGTTCACTCTCCCACTGCCACTAGACTGTGAGGGCCTTGAACACAGGAGCACATTCTCATTTCTCTTTGTATTTTCAAAGCATGGGCTTACCTGGCAAATAGAAGGCCTAGCAAATATCTACTGAATAATGCATGAATTAATAAGTGAATGAATGAATGCATGCATGCATGCATACTATGGAAGTTATCCTTCCAGCCACATGGAGGGAGAGTTGAATTAGATCATATTTGATATCTCTTATAAGGCTAAATTTACTACTTTATGATTAGCACACTCAAGTTAATTTAGTAGTTGGCTCAGCTGGTTAGAACATGGAGTTCAGGAGTAAAGGTAATATATTCCAACCCTCCATGGACCAATTACCTTCACAGAGAATGAAGAATAAAAATATGTACCCCTAAAAATAGCTAGTCAAGGTATTTCAGTACAAATCCATCTCCCCAACTGCAAAAGCCCATGAAGTTCATGTCCTACTCCTGTAAGGCCAATTGGATTATCTTCCTATGTTAGAGAAAACACCCATATGAAAATGGATATGTCTTCTGAAAAGAAAAACATCTTGTATATGCTTATAGACTCTATAAATATATGTACCAGCTTGCCTAAGGTCCCAACTGATAAACGAAAAGTTGGGACTGGGACTCAGAACTAAATCCAGAACACGTACTCTTAATAATGTAGTATACACGCAACATACATTAGGTATTATTACAGAACTCCTACATTAAAAAAAAAATCAGCTCTACTCTTCAAAATGAATAACATTAAAGGAAAATTTAAGTCATTCAACTTTAGAATACATTATTCTAATTCTCTTCACAGCAGCCTTAAAAATACATTTATTCATCAAACTTCACTTCTCCTCCTGTCTCTTATCTACCTAACTTTTACTTACTTATGATTTAAGGTTCAATTAAAATGTGGCCTCACAGCCTATCAATGATTTTCTCTCATCACTGATGTTTCTATCTCTCTCTCCCTCTCCCTTCCTCTCTAAAATATATATATTTAAAACTAGAGGCCCGGTGCATGAAAATTCATGCACTGGAAGGAGGGTCCCTCAGCCCGGCCTGCCCCCTCTCACAGTCCAGGAACCCTCAGGGGTGGGAGGCGACCCAGCGATCAGGGGAAGGCAACGCCCCCATCACACCTCTGCTGCTGCCACTGCTGGCAGCGCAAGCCTTGGCCAGCCCTGGTTACCTGAGCCTTGGGCGGCCCTGGGTGGCTGGGCAGCCACAATCCAAGGCTTGCCTGCGCCTTGGGCATCAGCTGGGCAGCCGCCATTCGAGACTTGCCTGCGCTTCGGGCCAGCCCTGGGCGGCTGGGGGCTGAGGAGACTGGGGGACTATGGAGGCAGGCGGGGCTGAGGGAACTGGGCGCCACCATCTTGTGGCTGTGGGCCCCACCATCTTTGAGGGCGTGGCCGTCAATTAACATATTCCCTCCTTATTGGCTGTGGGTGCTGCCATCTTGGAGGGTGTGGCAGTCAATTAGCATATTCCCTCCTTAATGGCTATGGGCACTGCCATCTTTACAACAGTGTGAGGGTTAATTAGCATATTCCCTCTTTATTAGATAGTATGTGGCCTCATTTATGATGCCCTCTTGAATCATCACAACCAGAGTTAGTCACTTAGTTCATGGCTTTTTCTCATATGTTTGTCTTTTTTTTATTTTAAATTTTTTTTTATTTTATTGATTTTTTACAGAGAGGAAGGGAGAGGGATAGAGAGGAAGAGAGAAACATTGACCAGCTGCTTCCTGCACACCTCCTATGGGGATGTGCCCTCAACCAATGTACATGCCCTTGACCGGAATCGAACCTTTCAGTCCGCAGACCGAGCTCTATCCACTGAGCCAAACCGGTTTCGGCATATGTTTGTTTTTTTACCCAGTATTACCTCCCCCACAGATTTTTAAGTTCCTCCAGGACAGGCTCCGTCTTTCTCTTTCTCTCAAAGCCTGAAATACTGCCCTGCACAGTGTTCAGAATAAATGCTGAATAAACAATGAATGGCTCCATAGCAGATTACCCATTGGGAGTTGGATCTCTTCTCTCACTGCCCTTTTCTCACTGCCTACTGGTATTGCTGGCCACCGACAAAATAGTCAGCATTTTCATTAGCAAGGGTCTTAAAATCCTTACCATTTATTAGGGACTTAGTAAATTCTGCTTTAAGAACTAGCAGTAAGCCTGGCTAGCGTGCCTCAGTGGTTGAGCGTCAACCTATGAACCAGGAGGTCACGGTTCGATTCCCCGTCAGGACACATGCCCGGGTTGGGGGCTCAATCCCCAGCGTGGGGTCTGTAGGAGGCAACCAATCAATGGTTCTCTCTCATCACTGATGTTTCTCTCTCTCACTCCCTCTCCCCTCCTCTCTGAAATCAATTAAAAAATATTTTTTTAAAAAAAGAAACTAGCAGTTAAACTTCTATTAAGAAGTAACACTCTATTTCTATGTGTTTTAGGGTACATACCACTTTGTTTTTGTTTTTAAATATATATTTTTATTGATTTCAGAGAGGAAAGGAGAAGGGGAGAGAGATAGAAACATCAATGATGAGACAGAATCATTGATCAGCTGCCTTCTGCACACCCCCTATTGGCATGTGCCCTGACCGGAATTGAACCGTGACCGCCTGGTTCATAGGTCGATGCTCATTTGAATAAGTTTAAGTGACTTGAGGGTTAAGTCTACATTTTATTTACCTATTCACACATTAAAAAAAATAGATAAACAAGATCTTACTTTGTAGGTCATTTCTTAGATCCAAATAGTCGCCACCAGAAGCTATAGCACCCATAACATATTTTATGACAAGACTCTTACCGTGATATATATCCGGAATTTTTTATGTCATTCCAGCTACTGTCATTAGCTTCTCCACTTACAGAATCATATTTACTTTCAGTTTGACACTGAGTTTCAGATTCCTTCCTTTGCTGATAAAGTGGGGGGAGGGGGGAAATCACTATTAGTACAAATCTGAATTAAAGTTAGCTAATTACCTTAAGCTATAAAATAACATTGAAAAACAAATAATATTGAGAAAAAGAAAAGCATGATAAGAACACAAAATACCACATGTCCCTGTGAAAGGAAGGGGAATAATAGGGTGGGAGCCAGACTGCAATGGTTGAAGAGTAAACAAAAGATAAGAGAGTGGAAACAGCGTGTGGGCAACAATGACTTTATAGTAAAACTTAAGTAAATGTACCCCCCAAATACACACACTTAGGTTTTGAAACTCCCAACACTGAAATATATTAGATTCTAAAATATGTCTTACTCTGTGAGGATGAGGATGGAAAAGTCTGCGCACAATAAAAGTTGTTGCTACGATACAGAACAGAATAGTCCCAGCTATTTCTTTCCACCAGTGTAGGAGGAGAACAGGGTCCTTTCTGCGGACATTCTTGCTGTAGTCCGGGCTCTCCAGAACTCGGACTGTGATTTGGGTACTCGCTATGCTCCGTCTGCTCCTCTCCCTCTGGTAGTATGGTAGATAATAACCATTATCTGCAAAAACAAATATTAAAAGGTTGTTTTAATTTTTAAAAAGATAAACCAAAGTAGATTCATCTTTATTAAAAATTATCAATTTTCCTATGACTTATAACATTACTTCCTTTGGTAAAAGTCTCATCTCTTCTTTAACACATTTGATAGCCTCATTTATCTGATTTTTTTTCTTCTTTATTATGCAAATATATTTTCCTTTATTCCATAAGCATCATAAATTTTCTTTAAACTGAATAATAAAACTAGAAATAATGTAAGGGGCATCCCACTGATGAACTCATTAATAATTAAATCCTTTAAATGCAAGAAAAGAATTAGACAGTACTCAACTTCCTTGAAGGATTTTAAACTTTACTTTCATTTAGTGTCAATCAAATGCCAGATTTTACCATGAATCATTCCCCACAGGCTGAAAGGAGAACATCTCTGTCATACTCCTTGGTTCATTCCACGCTAGTGAGTTTGTCTCCTTTATTAATTTTGTGGGCAGATTACAGTTCTCTATTACCCGGAATTTTGATCAAATCAGATAAAGGCTGCTGTTTCTAGTTCAGAGCCCTCTGTTTTATTTTGTTTTTATCAATTTAAGTTCTACAATCATTTCCCAGTCCTAGCATCTAAGGTTACTGATGAGGAATCTGTTTTGTCTAATGCAGATGTGAGGACTTTTGTATATCTAACTGTTCAAAAGACTTTTGTATATAAATATATCTTAACTTTAAATACATATGAATGTATTTCATGACAGGGTTCACCTATTCTTGACTTTTGCAATAATTTCCCTTGTCTGCAAACAAAATTAAAACCTCATTTTACAGCCGAAACTGGTTTGGCTCAGTGGATAGAGCGTCGGCCTGTGGACTGAAGGGTCCCGGGTTCGATTCCGGTCAAGGGCATGTACCTTGGTTATGGGCACATCCCCAGTGGGGGGTATACAGGAGGCAGCTGATCGATGTTTCTCTCTCATCACTGTTTCTAGCTCTCTGTCCCTCTCCCTTCCTCTCTGTAAAAAATCAGTAAAATATGTTTTAAAAAAAACCCTCATTTTACAGCATTTTCACATAGCTCTATGGAAACACCTGTTTTCTTCATTATACTGACTGACTTTATATTGACTACATTATATAGGCTGATAATTGAATAAGAACTAGTAAGAAGAACTAATGCTTACTGAACACATATTTGCCAGGCACAATGTTAACACTGTGCATTATCTCACTTAGATCTCACAACACCCCAAGAAACAGACATGAGGGTCACCATCCTTGTTTTACAAATGAAGGAACCAAGACAGTAAAGTTAGGTGCCCATCTCAGTATGTGGCAAAACTAATTTGAACCCTGGCAATCTGACTTTGGAGTTTGCAACTTGGGCGACATTCACAATATTGCCTTTCACAGTATTTTATTTTCTACCCCCCAAATGACTACCTTTCATTTGAATTCTATTAATTAATTTCAAATTAATACATAAATTAGAAACAAAACAGCATTTTCAATCCAAGCGTAATCATACTTACCATATGGATACTGCAAGATTGAAAGTGCGCCATTACTGTACTCTTCATGAGAAAACTTATCATTATTAAGACATTTGTCAAATTCATCAGACCCTACCAAGATAGGAGTTCTTGAAGGAGAATCTAAAAGAAAATGTAAAAGTTTAACTGCAATGACTTTCACGAAAACGCATGTATCTCATTCATTAAAAAAAAAAGCTAGGGAGAAACCAAGATGGCGGCATAGGTTAAACACCTAACCTGCAGCCGGGCACAACAATTTCAAAAATACAACTAGAGGTCAGAACGGACATCGTCCAGAACCACAGGAAAGTTGGTGGACTGAAATGCCCACAGCTGGGGGGAAGGAGAAGGCCACGGGGACAGTCGGGGAAGCCGTAAAAGCCTGAGGTATGGAGAAACAGGCGGAGACACGAGCACACGCGCCTGCGGGGAGGATGGAACCGGAGAGGAGGGGGCGGCTGATGACCTGGCCGGAGTTCACTGGCAGGAAGGAGATAAAGGCTCCGGAGTGCAGTGAGCGCCGGCTCCGATTGCACTGAACCCCATTCCGGGCGAAACCCTGGGAAACTCACTCACTTTCGCAACTCCGCCGCCCCCGCAGGCCGCCCGGCCCGGGACGCTGGGGACGCCGCCGCAGCGGCGGCGCCCGGAGCCCGGCGGCCTCCCAGCACCCGTCCCCGCCGCGCAGCCCCCCGCGCGCCTGGTGCCGCGGGCCTCGCGCCCCGCACACCGGACGGAGGCCCGGACGCCCTCTCCGTGCACCTCCCGGCGGCGCTAGACTTCAGTAGAGTTGACTGAATTCAAGGGATTAAGAAGTATAAATTGGGGGGACGCCGCGGCGGCGACGTCCGGAACGCGGCGATGGCGGTGCCTGGAGCTCGGCGTGCCTGGTTCCGCGAGACGCGCGCACCGCGCACCGGACAGAGGCCCGGGCGCCCTTTCCGTGCACCTCCCGGCGGCGCTAGACTTCAGTAGAGTTGACTGAAATGAAGGGATTAAGAAGCACAAATTGAGAAGTTTGAAAAAGATGGCGGCGGAGGTTAAAGGCTGTTCTGTTGCCTCGCACTCAGCAAAATCCGAGGGGATGAGGTGTGGAGGTGCGTGGGTCTGGCTGGTGGCTGGGGAAAGGGGCTTTTGTTCCAAACCTAAGGGAGATTAGCTCTCCATCACCCTGAAACCCATCTTCTGGCGAACCCCGGGAGACCCAGATGCCTGCGGGGAGAGGCGGGACTTTTGCGGAGGTGCGCCCAGCAATCAGTGTTTGCTGCGCTGGAGTGCGGAACGAGGGGACTTAGATACGTGGAAGGCAGAAGGACCAGACTCACAGCCATCGTGGCTCGCCGCACCATGGCCTGTTGGCGCCCTGAGAACCCGCCCCGCCCTGGGACCCCCCCCCCACGTTTTGAAGACCCGCCCCGCAAGTCTTGCAGGCACACCTGCGCCCCAAGCGACGGCTTATGCATGTGGGTGGCCTGCCCTCTGGCAGCGGACCAGATGATCTGCTGTTCTAGTCGGACTGCTCCAGGGCCACTCAGACAGGAGGAAGAAACTACAGTTTTTGCTGTAATCCTTGCTGAGTGCCTAAGGCAGTAGCTGATCTACACCCCATTGGAGACCCAGAAACGAGGGCATCTAGTGGTCTGTGGGAGATGACACCAGATTTCAACCACGTGCATAAGGGACACATTCAACGGGAATATTCAGTGAGCGCCAAAGCTTTGCTGCACCAAGACCCGGCCCATAAACGTGTCTCCTGCACAGCAACTCTTCCTTTATAGACAAAGAGAGCCCCCCCAGTGACACCAACAACAATCAAGACTTAACTATACAAAGGAGGACCAAGATGGAGGCATAGGGCGGAAGCCTGATTGTTGCCTACCACAACAACTTTGAGACTACGACAAGAGAGCAGAGCAGACACCATCCAAGACCACCATAGGGCTGGCTGAGTAGATGCTCTACAACTAGAATAAAAAAGGGGTATGTGGGATGATGCTGATGCCGGTGACCCAAAGACCACACTTTAAGAACTACGGCTCAGGCGACACAAAAGAACTATGGCTCAGGCGATACAACAGCGGCCTGGAACGTGCTCGGCGCAGTTCCCCCGGCGGTCTCCGGCTGAGGGGACGGCTCCACTGGCAGCCAAGCACGGACAGACGAGCCCCTATGAGACATGGGGTGGGAGACTCCGCGCTTGCTGACCTCTGAGTCCGTCAAGAATCTCAATGCCCCGGAAGCGGCCAGGTGCGCATGCTCGGCGACCGGCCACCGATGCAGACCCAAGGGCCGACGCAGCGACGCCAGACTGGCCCACCGCCATGCACCGGGTGCACCGGAGCTTCGCCGAGCCGCCGCCCGACGAGTTCTGCAGCAGCCATACTGGAGCTCTGAAAGGATGGCCAGGGGAATTGCTGAGGGGGGATTGACCGGCAGGAATTGGGATCGGGAAGACGGGGCCCCGCTGAGACCCGGGTACGGGCGGGGTTGCGCGCCTCTGGGCTCAGGTATGGTCACACGCCTCTGGATATAAGTGAGGTCTCAAGTCCCTGGGTCTAGGTGAGGCCACATGCCCCTGGGTCCAGGTGAGGCCGGACTCCGGGTCCGGGTGAGGCCAAGTGCCCCTGGACCCGGATGAAGCTGGATCCCGTGCCCGGGCGAGGCCAAGCGCCCCTGGGTCTGGGAGAGCCCACACACCCCTGGGTCCAGGCGAGACCATGTGTCCCTGGATCCGGATGAGGCCTCGTGCACCTAGGCCCGGGTGAGCCCAAGTGGCCCTGGGTCTGGGAGAGGCCAAGCGTCCCTGGGTCCGGGTGAGACCATGTGTCCCTGGATCCGGGTGAGGCCTCGTGCACCTAGGCCCGGGTGAGCCCAAGTGGCCCTGGGTCTGGGAGAGGCCAAGCATCCCTGGCTCCGGGTGAGACCATGCGTCCCTGGATCCGGGTGAGGCCTCGTGCACCTAGGCCCGGGTGAGCCCAAGTGGCCCTGGGTCTGGGAGAGGCCAAGCGTCCCTGGGTCCGGGTGAGACCATGTGTCCCAGGATCTGGGTGAGGCCTCGTGCACCTAGGCCCGGGTGAGCCCAAGTGGCCCTGGGTCTGGGAGAGGCCAAGCGTCCCTGGGTCCGGGTGAGACCATGTGTCCCTGGATCCGGGTGAGGCCTCGTGCACCTAGGCCCGGGTGAGCCCAAGTGGCCCTGGGTCTGGGAGAGGCCAAGCATCCCTGGGTCCGGGTGAGACCATGTGTCCCAGGATCCGGGTGAGGCCTCGTGCACCTAGGCCCGGGTGAGCCCAAGTGGCCCTGGGTCTGGGAGAGGCCAAGCATCCCTGGGTCCGGGTGAGACCATGTGTCCCTGGATACGGGTGAGGCCTCATGCACCTAGGCCCGGGTGAGCCCAAGTGGCCCTGGGTCGGGGAGAGGCCAAGCATCCCTGGGTCCGGGTGAGACCATATGTCCCTGGATCCGGGTGAGGCCTCGTGCACCTAGGCCCGGGTGAGCCCAAGTGGCCCTGGGTCTGGGAGAGGCCAAGCATCCCTGGGTCCGGGTGAGACCATGTGTCCCAGGATTCGGGTGAGGCCTCGTGCACCTAGGCCCGGGTGAGCCCAAGTGGCCCTGGGTCTGGGAGAGGCCAAGCGTCCCTGGCTCCGGGTGAGACCATGCGTCCCTGGATCCGGATGAGGCCTCGTGCACCTAGGCCCGGGTGAGCCCAAGTGGCCCTGGGTCTGGGATAGGCCAAGCGTCCCTGGGTCCGGGTAAGACCATGTGTCCCTGGATCCGGATGAGGCCTCGTGCACCTAGGCCCGGGTGAGACCACATGCCCCTGGGTCTGGGAGAGGCTAAGCGTCCCTGGGTCCGGGTGAGACCATGTGTCCCTGGATCTGGGTCAGGCCTCGTGCACCTAGGCCCGGGTGAGCCCAAGTGGCCCTGGGTCTGGGAGTGGCCAAACGTTCCTGTGTCTGGGTGAGACCATGTGTCCCTGGATCCGGGTGAGGCCTAGTGAACCTAAGCCCGGGTGAGGCCACGTGCCCCTGGGTCTGGGAGAGGCCAAGCGTCCCTGGGTCCGGGTGAGACCATGCGTCACTGGATCCGGATGAGGCCTCGTGCACCTAGGCCCGGGTGAGCCCAAGTGGCCCTGGGTCTGGGAGAGGCCAAGCGTCCCTGGGTCCGGGAGAGAGCATGTGTCCCTGGATCCAGGTGAGGCCTTGTGCAACTAAGCCCGGGTGAGGCCACGTGCCCCTGGGTCTGGGAGAGGCCAAGCGTCCCTGGGTACGGGTGAAGCCAGATCCTGGGTCCGGGTGAGGCTGTGCGCCCCTGGATCCATCCGGGTGAGGCTGGGTCCCAGGCCCGGGTGAGACCACGCGCCCCTTGGGTATGGGTGAGGCCAAGTGCCCCTTAGTCCAGGTGACGCCGTGCCCCTGGGTTCGGCCAAGACCAAACCAGAGGGAGTCGGACCTCCGTTACCACCATTTGTCCACCATCCAGAGCTGAGGGGTCAGTGCTGACATGTACACATAAGGAACTACTGGACATCTAAATTGGGTCTCAAAAGAACTGTTGGTCCAGGGGGAAGCTCGCTACAGATTGATTCATTTGCCTGTCAGCATAAATATTATTGCTCGTTTCACATTCAGTTCTTATTAGTATATATCTAGTGACATATGATCTCGTTCATCTAGAGGAAATGATGAACAACATAGACTGAGGAACAAGAACAGAACCAGAAGCAAGGAGGCATCGATCGGACTATCGGGCCTCAGAGGGAGGATAGGGGAGGGTAGGGGGAGGGTGGAGGGAGGGGGAGAGTTCAACCAAAGGACCTGTATGCATGCATATAAGCCTATCCAACGGTTAAGTTCAACAGGGGATTGGGGCATGCGTGGGGAGAGGGGTGGGATGGGAATGGGGGGATGAGGACAAATATGTGACACCTTAATCAATAAAGAAATTAAAAAAAAAAAAAAAAAGCTATTTAACCACAGTTTAGTTCAAACATGGAAGTCAAACAAATGCCTCAAGGTTCTTTCCCTTAAAAAGCAGTCTTGTAGAGAAGACGAATCCAATAAACAAATTAAAAGCATGTAATAAAAAATATACATAAGGGACAAAAAGATAACTGAAGAAAGTAGATAGCCTAGTATTTGATTTTAATTCATTAAATGTTTAAAAAAATATGATATGACCACATAATTTTTTCATAAATATTCTTGATATAAGTAGGTTAAGAGCTGATACACAGGCATGCTTCGTGAATGGTTAAAAGTTTTTCTAAGTTGTACAGAGAAACATTTTTATTAACATTGCATTCTAGCGAAGCAACTGCTATTTCAATGAAATCATGCTCTAAATGCTAATTAAAATTCATTGCCCAGTCGGAGTGACTGAGTGGTTGAGCAATGACCTATGAACCAGGAGGTCACAGTTCAATTCCCATCAGGGCACATGCCTAGGTTGCAGGCTCGATCCCCAATAGGGGGGTGTAGGAGGCAGCTTATCAGCGATTCTCTCTTATCACTGATGTTTCTAGCTCTCTCTTCCTCTCAGAAATCAATAAAAATATGTATTATAAAATAATAAAATAAAATAAAAAATTCATTAACATCTGCCCAGCCGGAGTGGCTCAGTTGGTTGAGTGTCATACTGTACACCGAAAGGTTGCCAGTTCGATTCCTGGTCAGGGTACATACCTGGGTTACAGGTTTGATCCCCAGTTGGGATGCATTGGAAAGGCAACTGACCAATGTTTCCCTCTCTCGCCACCCCCTTCCTCTCTGTAAACATGTGCTCAGGTGAGGATTTAAAAAATGCATTAACATCTAAAATATCTTTCTAGTTTATCAAAGAATATAATGTTGTGATTTCTGTGACAGTCAAAACTAGGGCAAAGACATCATCATCAGCCCTGTGAACACGTTAATAAACTTTTAAAAAGTTTACAATTCACTTACGTATTAAGGGTTTCCATTTGATTGTTGGCAAAGGAATAATTTCATTTTTATTATTAACAGATTCCAAGGCCTTGGGATTTGTAGGAAACTTTTCTGAAATTCTGACAGATGACTGCAGATACAGCTGGCCTCTGTACATTCCTGAATCAACCAGAACATTGTCAATTATGTTTGGAATCAAGCATCAATAATTCTTTTTCAAAAAGGCTCATTTTGATTTAATAATATTAGGTTAATTCCAGTTATCTTTCATGTATTATACAACTCTTCTCAGAGAAGAATCATGCTTGATGCACTCAAAGGACCCAAAGGCTATCCAATAAAAATATGGGAGGAAAGTTACACATAAGGTCCATACAATGTTTCTCACTGAATAACAACTTTCAGTCATTACTGAAAAACTCAGTAGGAAAATTCGAAGAAGTCAATGTACTCTTATGAGATTAATAACTTAAGATGAAGTAATATTCCCCTTAAGGAAACCTAAACACCTATAATTCCAGAGACATTGCTAACAATTCAGTTAAATATTATCATAAAACATTTGTGACATGTTAATCTTTCAAATTCATGCATTTCATTGAGAAGAGTGGTGGGTAGCACACTGACAGCTTAAAGAAATTTGTATCTGACCACCAACACTAGTTCAAAAATTAGATTCAGGGTTTTTCAAAAGTTACTATATTAAAGGCTTTCAATTGCCTAGAAACACTCCAAAATTTTATTTTTATTTTTCAGATAAGTTGTATAGATGCAAAGAAAAAAATAGCCCTAGCTGGTTTGGCTCAGTGGATAGAGCATCGGCCTGCAGACTGAAGGGTCCCAGGTTTGATTCCAGTCAAGGGCACATGCCTGGATTGCAGGCTCAATCCCCAGTGAGGGACGTGCAGGAGGCAGCCGATCAATGATTCTCTCTCATCATTGATGTTTCTATCTCTCTTTCCCTCTCCTTTCCTCTCTGAAATCAATAAAAATATATATTTTTAAAAATTCATCCATGTCTTTTTAAAAAAATCAATAAACATAATCTTTAAGGGAGGAACAAATTGTAAGTACCGTATTTTCCAGCGTATAAGATGACTTTTTAACCCAGGAAAATCTCAAAGGTCGGGGGTCTTATACACCAGAAAATACGGTATTTGGGTTTTAAGCAATCTGATATACATTGTCAGAGATTTTTCTAACCTACCGTATTTTCCGGCGTATAAGACCCCCGACTTTTGAGAAGATTTTCCTGGGTTAAAAAGTCGTCTTATACGCTGGAAAGTATGGTACAAATACAAATGTAAAAAAGTTTTAGACTTTAAGGACATATCAGTAATTTGAAATCATCCTATATAATAATAAAGAGCTAATATGCAAATGGTCGTTAGGCCCTCATGCCATCATGCCATAAGGGCTCAGACACTAAACACTGGGGAGAGAAGAATGGGGAACAGCCAGGCACAAATGAGCTCGAGAGAGAAGAATGGGGACCAGCCAGGCTGTGGCCTGGGAGAGGGACAAGCTGCCTGCCCCACAGTCCCAGGCACCAGCGGCTGTGCCTGCACCTGCGGCCCGGGAAAGAAACAAGCTGCCCGCCCTGCGGTCCCAGGCGCCAGCGGCTGCACCTGCACCTGCAGCCTGGGAGAGGGACAAGCCGCCCGCCCTGCAGTCCCCCGCCCTGCAGTCCCGGGCACTAGCACCTGCAGCTGCGGCCAAGGAGAGGGACAAACCGCTCCCCCCTCACAGTCCCCTGCGGCTGCGGCCAGCACGGGCGAAGCCGGCCGGGGTCCTGGGTGCCTGCGGCCGGCCAGAGGGAGGGAAACCCGGGTCCTGGGTGCCTGTGACTGGCCGTAAGAGGGAATCCTGGGTCCAGGGTGTGGGGAGACACAGAGGCAGTTAGGGGTGATCAAGCCAGCAGGGGAGCAGTTAGGGGCGATCAGGCAGGCAGGCAGAGGGGTTAGGGGCGATCAGGCAGGAAGGCAGGCGAGCAGTTAGGAGCCAGCGGTTAGGAGCCAGCAGTCCCAGATTGCGAAAGGCAGTTGGACATCCCCCGAGGGGTCCAGGATTGGAGATGGTACAAGCTAGGCTGAGGGACCCCCCCCCTCGCTCCGTGCACAAATTTTGTGCACCGGGCCTCTAGTGCCATATATATTAGAGGCCCAGTGCACAAAATTCGTGCACTCAGGGGGATCCCTCAGCCTAGCCTGCGTCCTCTTGCAGTCTGGGAGCCCTGAGGGCATGTCTGACTGCTGACAGCTTAGGCCCGCTCCCCGCAGTCGGACATCCTTAGTGCTGCCACAGAGGCGGGAGAGGCTCCCGCCACCACCACTGCGCTCACCAGCTGTGAGCCTGGCTTCTGGCTGAGCGGTGCTTCCCCTATAGGAGCACACTGACCACCAGGGGGCAGCTCCTGCATTGAGCATCTGCCCCCTGGTGGTCAGTGCATGTCATAGCAACCGGTCGTTCTGCCGTCCGGTTGATTTGCATATTAGCCTTTTATTATATAGGATATATATAATGGCAACATTTCTAAGCCTTCCTAATACAGGTCTCAGAGAGTAAAAAAGCTATAGTAATTAAAAGTTTCAGAATTGGTTAAGTGAAACAAAACAGCATGAATGGAAACCAAAGTATAAATCTCAGGGCAGAGAACATACTTAGGAATTAAAATTATTATCAGCACAGTGTAGGAATCAAATCTAGATGTTAGTTTGTATTATCACTAGATAAGAGACACTCACCCAAGTAAACACTATTTTCTGTGGCTCCTCGGGCAGCTTCTACAATGTCTTCTTCATCTTCTAAAATACCATCATTAGATGCATAACTTGTATCATCAAAAAGACTGATGGGAATGACTTTGCCATCCTTCACCAACCAGGCAGATGCAATGGGAGTACAAAACTAAACAAAAGTTGAAAAAAAGTTTAAAATAATTTGAAGCATTCTTTATGTATTCCAACTTATAAAATACTATTTAAAATCACAAATTTATTTTAAATTTTTTATTTTTCTAGATTTATTGAGGTATAATTGACAAAAATGTATATATAAAGCAAAATGTGATATTTTGATATATGTATACATTGTGGAATTATTAGCATAATTAAACTAATTAACACTTATCACCTCACACAGTTACTTTGTATGTATGGTAAGAATTTCACAATGTGTATGTACATCAAATCAGCAAAATGTACAAACCAAATAGATAACAGTTTTTACTTGTCAATTATACTCAATAAAGCTAGAAAGTTTTTTTTAAAAAGATCTATACTCTTGCAAATTTCAAGTATATAACACAGAATTACCAACTACACTCATCACCATGCTATACATTACTTCTCCAGAATTTAGTCATCCTGCATAACTGAAACTCTGTACCCCTGACCAACATCTCCCCATTTCTCCTTTTTCCTAACCACCTACTCTCTGCTTCTATAATCTCAACTTTTTTAGATTCCACATCTAGGTGAAATGATGCAGTATTTAATTTTCTGTGCCTGGCTCATTTCACTTGGCATAATGTCCTCCAGGTTCATCAATGCTGAAAATGACAGGATTCCCTTTATTAAGGCTGGATAATATTCCACTGTAAAAATACATACCACATTTCCTTCATCCATTCATCCAATAATGGACACTTAGACTGATTCCATATCTGGGCTACTGTGAATAATGCTATAGTGAACATGGGAGTGAAAGTATTTCTTTGAGATATTGATTTCACTTCCTTTGCTAATATAGAAGTGGGATTGCTGGATCATATGGCAGGTCTATTTTTAATTTTTTAAGGAAGCTCCATACTGTTTTCCATAGTGGCTGCACCAATTTACCTACATTCCCACCAACAGTGCACCTAGATATACTGTTATACACCATTCATCAACAACTCTCTTTTGTCTTTTTCATAATAGCCATTCTAACAGGTATAAAACCACAAATTTCTTAATGCATAGAGAACAAGTTAAAAATCCAAATTGGCATCATTTCCCAATACCCAATATGTTTGGTCAAACTGAGAAAGGAAGAAACAGTTCATAAATTCTCAGTGGTTTTAGTTACCTGATATTCCCATTCTAGATGTCCTCCCTTCTTATTAAAGGCCATAACCTTCCAATCCGCAACAGAGACTTTTATCACTGTGTCCACTATGGCAGCTTCCTGTTCTTCCACATCTGAGATAATTTCAGACTCTTTGTTCTGACTGGGTTTTACAGTGCTTTCAATAAATCCGGCTCTAGTTTCCATGTCTGGAATATACCGAAGTTCAAAGTGGCCAACACTGAAATTCCACCTTAAATTTACAAATGCATGTTTTAGAAATTTACACTTGAAAAGAGGGGGCCAAATAAATAACTTTTCTAGAGGGAAATAGCAAACATTAAGATTTGGTGATAAGAAAAAGAACTCAACATAATCTTCAGGAAAGAAGCCCGGCTAATTTATGCCAAAGAGGGCATAACTTTGTCCTGACCCTTTAGAACCAGGGTTTTGGAAAGTTGTGAGCTGACATCAGCTATGGGACAGATTTTCTCTCAAAAATTAACAAATGTTCACAATTCCAAATCAGGATGATTTAAAAAAAAAAACAAACACATCAAAGTCATATTAAAATGAGATAGCATGCAGTTGGACTTACTTCTTAATTCAAGTCTGGCACATTTCATTCAAGTGCAGAGAAATTAGTATCTCCCAATAAACCAATGTAAAAGGCAAGATGAATACATCAATTTTAAATTTATGTGAAAACACATCCTGAAAGGCAATGTGACCGAGTATACCCTGAAGGTCACACACCTTACCCCCAATCTCTATTGACTGAGAGCTGGCAAGTCACGTACCCTTTTCTGAGTTTCGATGTCCTTATCCATAAAATGATAATAATAATATTCCCTCTATATTTAATTTACAGAAAAATCAATTAACTATTAACAGTATAATATCTTGTCACTTACATATAAAATGGCCTTAAAATTACATCTACTAAAAATTACATCTACTTAAGGAACATGGGTCTTAGACCTTAGACCACAGGCTCTTCCTTTATGGTGACTCAAAATTCTAATTAATTTGAACATCTGTTCCTATGATGGCTGAGCAACCGGCAAGCACTCAAACACTTAAAAAATAAATAAAAAAACAAAATCCTATCAAGAATACAAAAGGTTAGGTTGCCAGCAGATACAAAACGTTACTCACAGTCCAGTGAATGTAACAAAATAAAATTTAAAAAGATGCATTCTTAACTGAGTTAGAGAAAACAATTTTTAGGAAAGGAAAATGAATTATACTGCATCATATATAACTAAATTTGAAAGTCTGGATTAGCCCTAGTTGGTCTGGTTCAGTGGATATAGTGTCGGCCTGCGGATCAAAGGGTCCCATGTTCGATTCCTACCAAGGGCATGTACCTTGGTTACAGGCTCCTCCCCAACCAGAGCCCTGGTAAGGGCTAGTGCAGGAGGCAACCAATTGATGTCTCACATCGATGTTTCTCTGTCTTTCCCTCTCTCTTCCACACTCCCTAAAAATCAATGGGAAAATATCCTCAGATGAAGATAAAAAACAACAAAAAATGAAAATCTGGTTCACTTTCCAAAGATAAAGATAGGATCGAAAATTCTTATTACTACAAAGGCAATTTAACATTTAAATATTAGGTTTTTAGGCCTAGCTGGTTTGGCTCAGGGGATAGAGTGACAGCCTGCGGACTGAAGGGTCCCAGGTTCGATTCCGGTCAAGGGCACATGCCCAGGTTGGGGGCTCAATCCCCAGTTGGGGGTGTGCAGGAGGCAGCTGATTAATGATTCTCATCATTGATGTTTCTATCTTTCTCTCCCTCTCCCTGCCTCTCTGAAATCAATAAAAAATATTTAAAAATAAATAAAAATAAATGCTAGGTTCTTAAAAATCACACATGTATGTAATTTAAGAACAGCATAACTTATCCAACCATCTTATTTTTAATCACATATTTAAAAGTAAAAATTATTTAAGAATTCATTATTTGAAGGAAAAAAAAAGAAATTTGACCAAATAAATTACATCTTCATACTTTAAGAAGAAAATAGACTAAAAGATTATTTTAAAATCAGGGTAATCAGAAAAACTATGAAACTACTACATAACAGAGAGAACTCAGAGTCAAAACAGTCCAAGCTGAAATAAAGTACATTAACTTTCTCTTGAGAGATTTTTGCATTAAAAAAATGTTGATCAGTAAGCTTACTCTGAAAAATATCATTAACCTACGACTAAACTCATATATCATCATTGTATGAGACTCCTTCTAGTTACCATATCCTGAGCATATGGAGAGAAGCCCAGTACAGAATTTGTTAATAATCATGAGGCCATTTTTAATTTAGGGCTTACATTTTCCTTGAAAGAATAGTATACTTCTAGGGAAACAAAAGAGTTCAGAAAATCTGCAAAGAAAAATCTGAGTAGTTTTAGTCTTGGTGTGGTTCTAAATACTACTAGCAGCAACATGATCTGAATACACACTTCTCATTGCCGCTGCGAGGCCCAACAGCTCTAACAGTTTTCTGGGTGCGTTGCAGAAGCAGGATGTCTTCTTGTTCCATTTCATCATTATCCCATCGGCGACAACCCAACGCTGAACAGATGTACCTCACCTGAAAAAACATATAAAATTAGTTTAGGCCTAGCTGGTTTTGCTCAGGCGATAGAGCGTCAGCCCATAGACTGGAGTGTCCCGGGTTTGATTCCACTAAAGGGCACATGCCCAGGTTGCGAGCTCAATCCCCATCCCCAGCGAGGGGTGTGCAGGATGCAGCCAATCAATGATTCTCTCTCATCATTGATGTTTATATATCTCTCTCCCTCTCCCTTCCTCTCTGAAATCAATAAAAATATATTTTTAAAAATTAGTTTTTAAAAATACAAGTGTCAGGAGGCCAGGGCAATTAAAAGAATCTATAATTTATATTTTTTTAAAAAGAAAAGTATGGAAGAAGCACCCAACTATTAAGAAGCATCTTAGATTGCCAACTCCTAAAATTAGTTATTTAGAACCATAAAAGCAGCAATGAATATTACAGGGAATGATTTTAAGGACTTAGATAATTTTAGTCTTACTTTGAGCATTCCATGGAATATACAAAAAGAAATGGGTAACCAGCTTTGATATCTTAACAAGATCAATACAATTTCAGATGAATTAAAAAAAAATCAACCTCAGAGTTTCCATATTACAGAAGTAGTTGGTTTTTAAAAATTTGAACCTCTTCTAATAGCTGCAGTATTTCAAAGTACTTCCTTCAAATCTTCATTAAAAGAAAAAGGAAAACTCTCAGTGTGAACCAAATTAAAATCCTAGCAGAAAGAAGCATACCTACTAGAATACCAGAATTTTGCAGAAGCACATCAAATCAGGGACCTGAGGATCTGGTTCATGGCAGTGTTTACAGAAAACACTGAAATACACAGAGGACTTGAGGCCTCCTCAATGCACTGCAGTATCAGGAGGTGGAGAAGTAGAAGCATCTGCAGCAAGTGCTATGGACCTAACACTTACACAGGGAATCGCTCAAGTATGAAAAACTCAAGGGTCAAAAGATAATTTTTCTATTTTTCCTTGTTTTAGTCTTAAGTCTATATATAAGACAGTCATATAACAAGGTGCTAGGAATTAAAAAAAATTTTACCTTTCTAAAAAATATGCTTTTAATTGGTTATTCCTAATAATGGATTTTAATGGCAAGATGCAATTTTATTTATTTTTTATTTTTTAAATATATATTTTTTTATTTCAGACAGGAAGGGAGAGGAGCAGAGAGATAGAAACATCAATAATGAGAGAGCATCACTGATCGGCTGCCTCCTGCATGCCCCCTACTGGGAATCGAGCCCGCAACTGGGCATGTGCCCTTGGCCAGAATAGAACCCGGGACCCTTCAGTCCGAAGGCGGATGCTCTATCACCTAGTCAAACCCGCTAGGGCACAAGATGCAATTTTAGAAGCAGATTATGATCACATCATAAGAGCTAATAACGGACAAAGTCTAGGGCTTATCAGCACGACTGTCGCCAGACAGATCAAGTCAAATCTGACCTTGGAAGTTTCTGACCCTTTTAAAGTCTCAGTTTTCTCAACTTTAACATAAGTACAACTTTCTTCTTGGATCCTCTTATTATAGGATCAAACTACTAGTAGATAAAGAAATAAGCGGTGTTTTATTCTTATTAGGATTGTTATTAATCTTTGGAGGGTTCTTTATCTGTCCAAATGCAAACAAAAATATGTAACCCTTAGGAATAGTGTGAGGATTCAAAATAATGTGCAATAAATGCACCACCACAGAGAAGAACCTGTTGTCTTGCTCCCGCTGTCCTGGCTCTGCTGTTCATTCTGTTATCTTGGATAAATCTAGTTTCTCTTAATAATATTTCCCTGTTCTACTTTATAGTTCTTTCATTACACCAAATGATATCCTTGGGGGAAATTTTAATAAACCTCAACCAGTAATAGTATAGTTTAAGAAATTACTTCTATTACTATTTATTCTGATTTCTCCCCAAATAAATTCAGTATTTTCACTCACCTTTCCACTATATGCACTGAGTCCATATGTAGTGAGAGACTTTCCTCCAACCAAAACAACATCATCTCCAAATTTGTAAGAAGATTCAAGAAGTGATTCAACTGTAAAAGGGACTGTTTCCATGCTCTCACGGTCTCGGTCCCACTGGAAGAGGTCTCCATCCAGGGAAGGAATGATCATCTTATTCCCAAAAACCTAAAATAAAAGCTACCTTTGAAAAGGACCTTTGCTGTAAGAGGAGTAACTATGAGCTGGAGGGACTCCAGCTTCCTTCTCAGCAGCACAGGTCACCATTGTGCTGGTGGCATTTTGTATCATCATAGTAAAAACAGAAGCAATTAAAAAGAACCGCCACCTCTCCAGGGGCCTCCATGAAGTTCTCCAGTATGCTTTTTCTCAAATTGTTTGCCAGGAGTGTCCCATATGATATGTGAGTTACCAAAGAGAGTTCTGTGATCAAGTGAGTTCAAGAAGAGGTTACTACAGGGGTTCTTACAGTGATTAACATGCTAATGTAGATTTTTCTAGCGAGGGGACAGCATATGCAGTACTTTCCAGGCCTATTTTATCCAGGCCAATTGCAGTCATGGGCTCAGATCCAAGAACACAAGTTGGTTCATGCAGCAGGCCATCCTTTCTTGTACTTACTTTCTCAAGTCAGCTGTGTGCTAGAAGCCTAGAAACCAACTGGTAACTTACTGATTTTGTTCTCAGTTATCCTTCCTCCTTAACAATGTTTACTGAGGGCCTACTATGTGCCAGATACTATTCTATTGCTTAGGACAGACCAATGAGCAAAATAAATAATAATAAAATAAAAACCATTTCTGCCATTCTAGAGCTCAAACTCTAGTGTCTGCAAAGTAATGAATAATTACAGGGTAAGTTAGGTGATAAATGTCAGCGGGGAAAAAATAGAACAAGATAAGGAGGAGTGGAAAATGTGCATGTGGTAGGGGAAGAGTCAGTGAGGAGTTAAGGGTAGACCCTGCTGAGAATGCAATATTTGAGCAAAACCTAAACCTGAAAGTCAACCATGCTTACTTCTGGGGAACACCTTTTACCAAGAAGGACTTAAGGTGCAAGTGCGCTCATCATAAGGAAAGCGAGCTGTACTATAAACGGAGACACCATTACCTCCTCAAAAAGTGCTTATTGTACGTCTAAGAAATATTTACCAGGTATGCTAATGATCTTACATTTGTTCATAAAATGGCTGTAAAAATAATGCACTCAAATCTGGTGCCCAGATTTTGTTATTTAGTTCCAGTCCCCGCCAAAGGAAACAGGCTTCCCAAACAAGGCTTCCCAGGACTGGCAGGGTAGGTACAAGATCAGCCTTCAACATTGGATTATTCTAGAAAGAACAGATGTAATTTTTTTAACTTAAAAAAAAAAAAAAGATGGGAACATGCCACCAACAACATTTGGATGAGTTTAAGTACCAAAATAATTAAGTACTGAATTATAAATCATTAGGGAAAAAAAAGGAATTCACAAGTCATACTGATAATAAATAGATAAAATAAATAATATATGGAGGAAAGGGAAGACTCTTATTGCAATAAAATGCCAAGTTTCTACTGGTAAATATGAAGGGAGGGGTGCAGTTGTAAAAATTAGCATTTTGTATCATCATAGTAAAGACTGAATCAGGTCAAAAATCAGCAATGGTGTTAAATCTAGGTGAAAATTTTGATGAGAAGCAGGATATCTGAATGGTCTTAAAGTATTCCCCACACACTACTTATTATTTACAAGAATTTCAAAAACAGTAATTATATAGGGAAAAGTTCAGACAATACCTTGTTTAGTGACCAAAATTAATAACATCCCTGAATGATAAACTGATGCCCTAAGGGAGGAATATCACCTATGCAGAATCCTCACCAAGTATGCACAAACTGCATCTGAGCACAAGAAACACCAGACAAGCACAGAAGGAGGAAATTTCATTTCTTAAGTAAAAGGGCAGAGAGACTGTATTCTTCAAAAATGTCAACATCATAAAGGGCAAAGTCTGAATGACAAGATGTACTGAGATGGAAGATGCTACAATAGACATTATTAGGTCAACTGATTAAATTGGAATATGAATGGCAGATTAAAATATCAATATAAATTTATGAAGTTGATAACTGTACTGTGATTATGTAAGAGAATGTCTCTATTAGGAAGTATTTAATGGTACAGGGCCATGATGAAGATTTAATATATCTTCAAATGTTTCACGAAAAAAGTGTGTATGAGGGATGAGGGGAAGGGAAAGAGAGAGGCACTCAGATGATAAAGCAAGCAGGAGGTTTGGGCAGGTAAATTGGGTGTATAAGGGTTGGGGAGAGATCATTTTTATTTGGGCAAGTTTTTGTAGTTTGAAATTATCCTATCTAATAAAGAGGGAATATGCAAATTGACCAACACACCGTAACAAGATGGCTGCACCCACAGTGGAGGCAGGGATCCTGTAACACAAGATGGATGCGCCCACAGCGGAGGCCGAGTTCCCGTAACGAGCCTTAATGAGCAATCAGTAGGGATCTGAGGCTGTGTGGCCCTGGGCTGGGGCAGGGGACCTGAGGCCGCGCCCCCCGCCTGGTGGGGCTTGACAGGGGACCTCAGGCCACGCCCCCGCCCAGCAGAGCTTGACAGAGGACTTCAGGCCGCACCCCCGCCCCAGTGCCAGGCTGGAGAACCTCAGGCCACGCCCCTCATCCCAACGCTGGGCCAGAGGACCCGAGGCCGCGTCCCCCGCCCTGGCGCCAGGCCAGGGGACCTAAGGCCACGCCCCCCACCATGCGGGGCTTGACGGGGAACCTCAGGCTGCGTGCCCTGCCCACGGGGCTTGAAAGGGGACCTCAAGGCATGCCTCCCACCCCAGCACCAGGCCAGGCGACCTGAGGTCGCGCCTTCCACCCCGCGGGGTTTGATGGAGTTGGGACTGGCCAGGTCTGGATCTAGTCCAAAGCGGGTGGGGCCAGCCAGGTCTCGCACAATTTCAAGGCGCATGAGGGTGGGCGGAAACTTGACTCTGGTTCCAGACTCTGACAGGAGGAAGATTTTCATATACATTTTACTAATTTTCTTTCATCTCTGACACTTCTATTATAGAGAAAGGGCAAATAGCAATATTAAAATATTTCCTCTAATTAATTCCCTTTTAATATGCACGAATTTCGTGCACCAGGTCACTAGTTTCCAAATAAAAGATTAAAAAGAAAGACACTCAGGAGCCTTGCAAGAGCTCTGTAATTAAAGCCAGAAGGCTGTGCCATTGAATCAAAGTTCATCATAACGCTGGCTATTTACAGATCTACAGTTATTACTTATTTACCTATTTATATTTACTTATTTTATTTCTTGATAACAAGATAACAGATTTTATTTTCAAAATATTGCAAGTTTTCTTTTTATCTTTTGTAGAATGTTCAACTTGAAGTTGCCACTAAGAACAGATATGGGGGAAGGAAGGGGTGGACAGAGATTAACTAAAGAATTTCTATGCATACTAGAGGTCCGGTGCACGAATTTGTGCACAAGTGTGGTCCAGCCTGCCTGCCCCAATTGGGCCGATCAGGCCAGGCTGGCCAGGGGGAGGGGCTGTGGGCGGGTGGCCGGCCAGCCCCACCCCCAGGTCAAACTCCCAGTCAAGGGGACAATTTGCATATTAGCCTTTTATTATATAGGCTATGCATAACCTATGGACACAGACAATAGTGCAGTGAAGGCCTGTGAGGGGGAGGAGTGAGGGGGTCAATGTGAGGGGGGGGAGGAAAAGGGATATCTGTAATACTTTCAACAATAAAGAAAAATTTCTAAAAAAAAAACCAAACAACAGATATAGATCAAAGTATACATACTCTATTGTGGACGAAAGGGGGCCACATGCTAACCTGACAAGCTCAGGGCCTGTGTGGTGGTTTGCAAACTCAGAGACCTAAAGTAACCACAAAGGATGGTCTGAAGTTAACTAAAAAGCAGTTATGGTGGGTAGTCATGTCCTTGGCTGGTATCTTCCCTGACAAAGGTCAATCTTTACTTTAACTGAACCTGTTCTATTGTCATTTTGCATCTACAATAATTTATTGTTGGAATGTCAAAGTAATTTTTCTTTTTCTGGACCTCTCAAAGCACAGATACGGCTCTGCAGAGACTGCAAATCCCCTCATTCTTACTGAGTTAATTGTTGACTGTTAATGTTAACTATCCTGTGGCCACCTAAGTAAAAGATGTACTGTCTATCATTTTACTTTTTATCCAATCCCAGAGGTTTCCCCACTTTGCCTTCTCCCACCTCCCTAACCAATCACCAATGGAGTTCAAGTAACCCACTTATATCTCCTCTTTTGTTTTTAATGTATAAAGTAAGTAAAAAACTGCCCTTCTCCAGAGCATTATCTCAATGTGTTGAGATTCTGCTTCCTAGCATTTGTCGACAATTTGGCTCAAATAAACTCACAAAAATACTTCAGAGGTTTGAATGTTTCTTACATTAACACTATGATAACAATCTGTAGTATTTAGCCAATATGACCTCCCATTTTGAGTTACATATGTTAGAAAATCAACTATTTATTGTTCTCTACCTTCCATATTATGTTAGGTATTCTATATTGTATCTAACCAGAACAGTAAATTCAAATTATGATAAAGTTAAAAGAATAGGCATTTCAGGTTGTCCAGCCCTGTGGACAGTAGTACTAGTCGAGTACAAACAGGAAAAGTAGGTGTGTATCTCTAAAAAAAAGAGGAGTGAATAGGTCTGTAGTACAAAGGTAACATTTGTTTGGACTTATTTCCTCTTCCATTAACCTCTTTTCCCCTAAAGCAGTAGCAGGTTCTTAGGGAACACAATGGCTCTTAATTGCAAAATAAAACAAAACTATCAAGCTATTAATATGGGTTAAAATTCATTATTGCTTTAAGAATGATCTATATACCTCCTAGTATAAAAGAAAACAAACTTATCTACAATTAAAAATATGGTTTAAACAACCAAGATTTTTAAATATATATATTTTTTATTTATTTCAGAGAGGGAGGGAGAGGGAGAGATAGAAACATCAATGATGAGAGAGAATTATTTATTGGCTGCCTCCTGCACACCCCACACTGGGGATTAAGCCCACAACCCGGGCATGTGCCCTGACTGGGAATCCAACCGTGACCTCCTGGTTCATAGGTTGCCACTCAACCACGGAGCCATGCCAGTCAAGCAACAACAAAAATTTTTATATGATAAGCCATATTGTGAAAAATTGGCTTATTTGAAAAGTTAAATCAATGAGAAAAGTAGAAAACCCAAATCAACAACAGAAAAGCATTATGATTCAATGCTGATTCATCATGTATTTCTGGGTTATGATTTTAAAAGTTCACCCTTAGAGCCCCGCTCTTCACTAATTGGCCGCTTATAAGTTATACACACGTATGCTAACCTTTGAACCACTCTTTGTGAATTATGCAGACTACATAGGTGAAAGCAGATGGTGCTTTTCCTTGAGAGCCACAGGAAGCAGTACATGCATTCAGTTCAGGTGGAGAGATGACATCAACCCTCACAAGAGCATTACCTCACTCTCCAGCATAGGAATGAGTCACCCAGATAGTCAGCAGCAAATCTCTTGGTGGAACAAAATGTAGGTTGCCCTGATGCATTTTCATATTCCACAGACTGGTCCCTGTAAGCAGCTATTTGCTCTGATTTGCTGCTCTGCATCTCAAACTAATTGTGCAACTTGCTTCCCCCTTCAGTCATTTTATAAACATAAATTCTTGTTTTCCCCCATTTTCTTTTTCTGTTCATAATTTTAAAGTAAGAGGTTTGTCAGATTGGCTAGCAAACTAGTACCAAAGGTCCGACAAGGTCTTCATGCAATCACAAATCAACTTGGTAAGAAACTCCATTTGTTTCTGAACAAGATCTACATGGCACAATGAATATCGGTGGCACATGTAACCAGGGACTGCTATTTGAAATCAGAATGTGAAAATAACTCTTATTTTCAAGGGGCAGAAGGAACTTCAACTGAGAAAATGTAGAAAGTACTACTACTAAAATGAACATAACCAGCAATTAAAACAAAAATTCCTTTAACTATGCAACCCACCACCTCCCGCCCACAAACCATCCACACATACATTTTTCAGGGTATATGTAACTTCATGTTAACTTATATAAAAAATTTTAAACATATAAAATATAAAATACATATTTTATTTATTTATTTTCCTTACCCGAGGACATTTTTTCATTGACTTTTAGAGAGAGGAGAAGGGAGGGAGAGAGAGAGACTCAGAGAAACATCGATTGGCTGCCTCTGGTAAGCACCAGGACTGGTACCGGGAATGAAACCCATGACCTTTGGTGTATGGGACTACATTCCTACCAGCTGAGCCACACCAGACAAGGCATAATAAATATTTTAATGAAAATAACAATATAATAAACCCCTATGTATCTATCACACAGTTTCAACAATTATCCAACATTCCATACACTTGTTTACTAGATTATTTTATTTAAAGTTACAGACGTAATGTTATTTCTCCTATAATACTTCACTGCTGAGAAATAACTATCATACCAACATTACATATAATAGAATTAGCATTAATTTTTTCCCCTTAGCACTTTCCACTCCCTTTTTTGTGCACTGATTTACTTGAGAAAAGATATTTAGTCCTCCTCTAGAATGTCCCACAGTCTAGATTTTGAACTGGTTCCTTTATCCCAGTATTTGTTGAAAAGTGAGATCCGCCCTGGAGCTTTGATCTGATGCAGGTTCAATTTTTTTTGACGAGACTACTTCATACATGGTGCTATAAACTTCCTACATATTAGAGGTCAGCAAACTATAGCTCCTGGACCAAAACCAACTGTGTTTTGGTAAATAAAGTTTCACTGCCACACAGTCTATGTCTATGACTGCTTTCCCACTACACCTACAGAGATCATGTGGCCCACAAAGCCCAAGATGTTTACTATCTAGTCCTTCATAGAAAAGTTTGCCAACCCCTGTGTTAGGTCATATTTGTTACTGTTAATCAATGGATTCAGAGGAGTCAGTCTGCTCCCTGTTTTAAAGTGTCCCATCAACTTTTTACCATTTTAGTATCAATTGATGATTACTAGTTCAATAAAGGGGATAAAGTAATGATTTCTAATTCTATCATTCTTTCTACATTTATTAGCTAGAATTTTTCTATAAAGAACTTCCCCTTATTCACTTTGGAAGATGGATTTGCATTTTCTCAAGTAGTGACTCAACATTCTCAAATCCAAAAAGTTGTATCCAGTGTATTCCCTAACCAAGAAGGAGGGAAAAGGAATGCACTATCCTGGTGGTTATAAAAGCCAAATCCCAAGTATAAGCCAAGAAGCAGTAAGAGTTAAAAGGTTTTGCAAATCGAGGTGGTGAGGCAACAGCAGGCATCCAACACATGAAATGGAGACGTGTCCACAGCGAGATGATCACCCCACAGCCCCCTCCTCCCACCCCACTCCTGGATCCACCCCCCGACTCCACCAGCCACTATGTTACCTTGGAATAAAACTAACACTTTACCGTTTTACAAAATTCTTCACATTAATTTACTGTACTTGATCCTCAAAATCAGTCTCCACAACTTTTTAAAAGGTTGTCTTTTGGTCCCCAAATTACTGATTAATGCTTCTGCCACTCTGGTGATATGTTGGCCTGCTGCTTTCCCCACTCCTTTCCTGCTCCCCCAACACCTCCACCGTCAAAGCAGCCCTAGCTGGTTTGGCTCAGTGGGTTGAGTGTCGACCTGCGGACTGAAGGGTCCAGGGTTCGATTCCGATCACGTGCCCAGGTTTCAGGCTTGATCCCCAGTGGGAGGCCTGCAGGAGGTAGCCGATCAATGACTCTCTCATCATTGATGTTTCTATCTCTCTCTCCTCCTTCCTCTCTGAAATACGAAAACAAAACAATACCAAAAACTTTTTAAAAAAAGAGTTTTTGATATTCTCTTTTACTGTAAGACTTTCAAGGAGACAGATGAATGAATCAAAAGGTCGTTTCAGTGAAGCATTTCCATTATAAGCCAGTTATTTCTAATTGTGGAAGTATTTCTATTTATAAAGTATTCACACACCAACATGCTATCTACATGATGTATTTGAGAAATTATTCTTGATAAAGTACATTAAGAATTATAATTACTAGTACAGGAAATACAAATACATTGGTAAGTATTGAGATATTTCAAAAAAAGAAAATATTGGAAAGAAAATAAGAAGTAAGTCCAAAGATCAGTAAGTCCAATGAGTCTCACCTTTACTACATCAGACAAATTTCTGAACCATTTTGAGTCTAATTTTCTGAAAAAATGGGAGTTAATAAGAATATCTTATAAGGCTATGTTAAGGATTAAATAAGAATGGATTTTCTATCACTCAGCAAACTATAAATGCTAATCAAACAATAGTTATGTCATGTAATAATCCAGGGCTGTTATTCTGAACCTCTAATGTACTTCATATGTGTGAATATGTGTGTGTATATCATATATGTATATATATGTGTGTGTGTGTGTGTGTGTGTGTGTGTGTGTATGTATATATATATATATATATATATATATATGGTATATGTATGTATACTTATTAAGAAAAAGTATTAAAACAAAAATATATAAATCCACCACAAGGCTTCTTTTATTTTCTATAAGAAAACTTCAGAAAATAACTATGGATCATTAACACCAAATTTCAAACATTTCAAAAGAAGTTTGTAGAATTCAAGTAGCTGCTCCAAAAGTAAATTCAAGGTGTAAAAAGCTTAACTATGCCATGTCAATTATTTCTTTCCCAACCCTGGATCCACAACATCCATTTAAAACAAACACTCAAAACTAAACAAAGATGAAGTCAATGTAAGAATTAAATATATCGGGCACTGACCGGTTTGGCTCAGTGGATAGATCGTTGGCCTGCGGACTCAAGGGTCCCAGGTTCGATTCCGGTCAAGGGCATGTACCTTGGTTGCAGGCACAACCCCAGTAGGGGGTGTGCAGGAGGCAGCTGATCGATGTTTCTCTCTCATTGATGTTTCTAACTCTCTATCCCTCTCCCTTCCTCTCTGTAAAAAATCACTAAAATATATTTTAAAAAATAGAATTAAATATATCGGGCCCTGGCTGGGTAGCTCATTTGGTTAGAGCATAATCCCGATATGCCAAAACTGAGGGTTCAATTGCCAGTCAGGGCACATAAAAGAATCAACCAGTGAATGCATAAATACGTGGGACAACAAATCAAATTCTAATCAATGTTTCTCTCTCTCTCAAATCAATTTTAAAAAATCAAACCTATCAAATTGTTACCAGAAATCTCCATCAGCCCTAAAATTCTCCTTTGATTATAATACTAGAGGCCCGGTGCACGAAATTCGTGCACGGGGGCGGGGGGGTGTCCCTCAGCCCAGCCTGCACCCTCTCCAATCTGGGACCCCTCGAGGGATGTCCGACTGCCCGTATAGACCCGATTAAACAGGCAGTCGGACATCCCAGGACTGCTGGCTCCCAACTGCTCACCTGCCTGCCTTCCTGATTGCCCCTAACCGCTTCTGCCTGCCAGCCTGATCACCCCCTAACCACTCCCATGCCAGCCTGATTGATGTCTAACTGCTCCCCTGCCAGCCTGTTTGCCCCCAACTTCCTTCCTCTGCCGGCCTGGTCACCCGTAACTGCCCTCCCCTGCAGGGTTGATCGCCTCCAACTGCTCTCCCTTGCAGGCCTGGTCCCTCTCAACTGCCCACCCTTGCAGGCCTGGTGCCTCCCAACTGCCCTCCCCTGCTGGCCATCTTGTGGAGGCCATCTTGTGTCCACATAGGGACAGGATCTTTGACCACATGGGGGCAGCCATATTGTGTGTTGGAGTGATGGTCAATCTGCATATTACTCTTTTATTTGATAGGATAGAGGCCTGGTGCATGGGTGGGGGCCGGCTGGTTTGCCCTGAAGGGTGTCCCGGATCAGGGTGGGGGTTCC